>NW_003303720.1:1283961-1309175 GCF_000142945.1 Phytophthora infestans T30-4 | reverse complement strand
CGCTGTTTAGTCTTAGACCTGGATGCGAGGTATGACCTCATCCTTGGCATGGCATGGCTGGAACGCCATGAGCCATGGATCGACTGGAAGTCGAAAACGCTGGGTGCGTCGCACCCTGCTCCTAGTGGAGCTTTGGTGAGTTATGAACCCACCTCTGCTAAGAAGCAGAAGCGCTTTTGGCGCGAGCACGAGGCCGAGGCGGCCGTAGTGCTGGACATTGGTATCTCCGAACTCGTTAGCAACGAGGTTGCTGTTGCCCTGAGGGCGTACGTGGTGCGGCACGTTATCCGCTGAGCAGTGCAGGTCAGGTCAATGACCAACTGCTGGGTCCTGGTGAGGACGAGCGCGGAGTGGCGCGTAATCCACTGAGTGGTACGAATCTAGTCGATGACCTACCGCTGCGTAACCCGAGGGTCGCGGTCGACTGCGAGTCGAGGCATCATGGGCGTGGCTTAGGGGATGCAGGTGAAGTGACAACTAGTTCACTGTGTGAAGGTCAAGGACCTCTTGGCTTTCAGCCGAGTGTCTTGCGAGACACTGTATCCTCTTCGAGGTGTGATGGTGCTGCTGCACCCGGAGGTGGTGACGGAGATGCCGCCACACTGCCCTCATCCGGCCGAGCTCGGTCGCCGAGGGAGAGGAGAAGAAGACGCAGGGCGTCTGTGACGTCTTCGACGTCGGACGATGTGTCCAACGTGACGAGCGGTGAGGCGCCACGTAATTGCTGTGAGCATCTGTATACACTCGTGAACGGAGTGACGGGGGAGGTAGAAGGTGACATCAGCCTTGACACTTTGCCCGCTGCAGATGCTCTACTAGAGCTGGACGAGATCTCCATTGCCGAGCTTGGCGAAGCCTTATAGGCCGGCGAGCTAGCCGAGGTGGTCCTACTGGTACCCGAGGAGGAGTTGAACTCCTCATCCGTCGTGGACGATGCGGTCCTAGAGGACACCACGAAGGCGCTGAGCGCAAGAAGTGGATCGGCGATCCTAAAAGATCCTTCGGATCCATTCTACCCGGTGGTGAAGGAGTATGGAGACGTTGTCTCGAAAGACCCACCGACGGGCCTGCCTCCGGATCGAGGCGTGTGTCGTGAGATTGACCTGGTTCCTGGAACCAAATACTGCGTAACAAGGCAATGGCCTTTGCCGAGAGAGCAGTGTGACGTCATTAACGCATTCTTCCGTGCGAAGCGCGAGGCAGGAATGGTGCGTGAGAGTAAGTCTCCGCACTCGATACCCACGTTCTGTGTCAGAAAGCCGAACGGCAAGTGGCGAATTGTTCATGCTTTTAAGAAGCTAAATGCGGCCACTATCCCAGCGCAAACGCCGATTCCTCGCAAGGATGTTCTGCAGAACAACATGGTAGGCTGTACGGTGTACAGTGCGCTCGACTTGGTCGATGGGTACTACCAATTGCTCATGAGAGCGAGCGACGTTACGCTGACAGCGGTGAGTATTCCGAGCGGTATGCTCTGGAAGTGGCTGGTCATGCCCCAGGGGCTGTCGAACGCACCAGCAAAGTTCAATCGTCTTGTGACGCAGCTGCTTAGGCCCCACCGGGCGTACGCTCAAACGTACTTTGACGATATATTCGTCCATAGTCGTGCCGAGCACGAAACGTCAGACGTGGATAACCACATTGATCACTTGCGAGCGGTGCTCGAGTGTATGCGCACTAATAAGCTGTATGCCAACTTGGACAAGTGCGTCTTTGGCGCGGAGGAGATACCTCTCCTCGGGTGCTTTATTGAGAAGCGTGGCTTACGGGCAGATCCTGCCAAAGTCGAGGCCATCGTGGACTGGCCGGTTCCCAAGAACTAAAAAGACTTACGCAAGTGGCTAGGCTTAGCCAATTACTTGCACAAGTACAGCGCGAACTATGCGGAGATGGATCGGCCATTATCAGATCTCCTTAAGAAGGACGCACCATGGTGCTGGAACGTCGAGCTCGACGGAGTCTTTGAGGCTGTGAAGAAGAGCCTCCTCCAGGCTCCGATCATTGCGCTACCGGACCCGGATCGTCCGTTTAGCGTCGTCTGTGACGCCTCCGATTTTGCAATCGGTTGTGCTTTGCTACAAGCTGACGCCGAAGGGCGTGGGGGCGTGATTGCGTTTGAGTCTCGCCAGCTCAAAGCTGCAGAGAAGAACTATCCAGTTCATGACAAAGAGCTACTTGCAATGAAGTATGCTCTAGGGTACACCTGCTAGGCTCTAAGCCTTTTGTGATCTTTACTGATCATGCGTCGCTACGCACTGCGACACAGTCGCCTCATCTCTCTCAGAGAATGGCAAGATGGCTTTCCTTCTTTGCCGAGTATACCTTCGAGGTGAAGTACAAGCCGGGGCGGCTTAATGTAGTGGCCGATGCGCTCTCGCGCAGGCCGGACTACAAATTAGCTCATGTCACGACAGTGACGTCGTCAGTGCCTGACTTGATACACAGAGCGTATGCACAGGACGACATGTGCGTAGCGCTGCTACGGGCTCTTGGGAGCGAAGAGTTTAAAGACTCTGACAAGGAATTGTCTGGGCGCTTACGCGCGAGGCTGCATCGATACTCGCTCGATGGCGGCCTGCTGTACTACAGCACCGACTGTGAGGATAACCCTCGTGTAGTCGTTCCTCATGATGAGGATCTAAAGTATCGAATCCTCTATGAGGTTCATGATACGCCCGTGGGCGGGCACTAAGGTCGGGAGAAGACCTATGGCTCGGTGAGCACGATGTACTGGTGGCCCAAGATGTATAAGTGTATGTACGCACGTGTGAGACGTGTCAACGGACAAAGTCCGCGCCGAGAACGGCAGCGCCATTGGCGAGTTTGCCTGTCCCCAAGGGATGCTGGCAGTCCATGAGTATGGACTTTGTGTTTGGCCTTCCCAAGGATAAGGCGGGAAACACGGGTATAGTGGTCTTTGTAGACCGATTGAGCAAGATGGCTCATTTAGCGGCAGTGCCGGACACCATTGATGGTGAAGGTACAGCTTTGCTGTTTTTAGCCCGAGTCTTTCGTCAACATGGCTTGCCTGAGGCAATTGTCTCGGATCGAGACCCGCGCTTCACCGCAAAGTTCTGAACGTCCCTCTTCAGAGTGCTCGGCACTCGTTTGGATATGTCCACAGCGGACCTTCCGCAGACCGACGGTCAAACCGAACGCGTGAATCGCGTTGTGGAGGATATCCTCCGAAGCGTATGCGCTGAGGCGCCAAAACGCTGGAGCCAGATGCTCCCACTCGTTGAGTTCGCATTAAATAATGCAGTGCACGCCTCGACAGGCTACACTCCGTTCTATGTGAACGGCTTGGTTAGCCCTCGCGTCCCACTGACGCCGCCACGCAGTGGCTCAGGGATTGATGGGGGAGGGATAGACGAGCGGCTAGCTGACGTCAGCCCTGTTGCGGTTCGCAAGCAAGTCGATGACTTTGTCTCTTTGAGACTGAGCGTAATGCGTCAAGTACGCGACGCTATGACTGAAAGCCAATACACGCAGAAGGAGCATGCAGATGCCAAGGGCAGAAGCAATGTTGAGAGGTTTGAGGTCGGTGACCAAGTTTTATTAAACGCTACAAACCTACCTGTCTGCAGTCTTCAAGACGAAGCTGAGACCTCGGTTCATAGGACCGTTCAAGGTCGTGGCCAGGCAGGGCCTAGCGTATACGCTCAACCTTTCGAAGAAGATGCGCACGCATCCGGTCTTCTATGTTGGCTTGCCTAAGCCATTTTAAAACCCTGTTCAGGTGAGCGCGGAGGCGTTGGCACCAGCGGTGGCTGGACCACGGACAGCTGGCCGGCCAGCAGGTGGTTAGGGGCCACGGGGAGGCTGAAACCACAGCAGATGATTGGAACCACAGATGTGCTGAATCAACAGCCTGTGGCAGAGACCGCCAGGTCGCGGAAACGAAGTGCTCGAGATGCAGGAGCAAGGCAAGCTGAACGTTCAGCAGAGCGACTGGACCCTCAAGGTTCGAGACCTGATTGTGAGTCAGCAGTGGTGGCGCTTACCTATCCACAAGGTGGATCATCTCTTCGAGATCGACCGATGGGCGGTGAGCGTGAACGTTCGCGTCATGGACGCCGGCGTCGTATGGACGCAGACGCCGTTCCCGGAAGTGCTGACTATCCCCACGAGAGCCCAGCTGAGGCAAGGCCTCCTCCTGCTCTGCTCGATGAGCATGGTGAGCTCCAGTTTCACGTGGAACGCCCTGTGGTGCGGCGTAGACGCCAGGGTCGTACCCAGTACTTGGTGAAGTGAAGGGGTTACCCTCACTACAGAGCTCATGGGAGTTTGAGGTTATCCTCCGGCAAGATTGCCCTGACGTCGTTGACGCTTACGCCCGGGCACATCATGTGCCGAAGCGCCACCATGGCGTGCGACAGCGTCTTCAGGCGCTCTGCGCCTCCCACTAGCGTGGGGAGCGATCAGGTCAGTAGTTGAGCTCAGGCTCTGACCAGTGGCTGCAGCAGCCGGCTCGTACGTATGAGCGGTGCTCGCAGAGGGAGCAGGGGATGGATAGACCTCGTGGTGTTAGGGACATGGTCCCGAAGGAAGCAGGTGCTTCGTGTTGTGCTGAACAAGGTTCAGGCACAAGCGTCTCGATAGACGCATAGTTGTTTTGAAACAACTTGCGCGATGAGCATGATCCAAATGTGGATGCGCTGTAACAGCGAAAACAGGTGTCCCGGACGGGGATCGAGCCACTGGCCTTTGGCTTGCCAGGCCGGAGCTCTACCATTGAGCTATAAGGGCGATGCCCGTACGTCAGTCCGAGAACGGACTACTCATGGTATGAGAGGGCTGTGCCCTGGTGGGTTCGAACCACCGACCTGTGACCTCCAAAGCCAACGCTCGACCACTGAGCTCAAAGGGTGTTGCACTTAAGCTGCATGAAGGATTCTGAGAAGGAAGGTTTTGCTAGGCGAGCTCGACAAGGGCGTCGAGATTCAGTCGAGGATGATGTCTTGTGCAGCGGGGCTGCCGTAGCTTTAGCGTCAGAGGAAGACGTTCGACTCAAAGAGTCACTAATACTAAGTTCCTTATCCAAAGTACACTTACAGCCCAAGGCCAGGGCTCAAAGGTAATACCTTAACTTTTATTCTTCAAAACCAGACGTGTTTTATTTACTATTATTGCGGCCAAGCTGCCTAGGGGTAAATGTATCTGTTTAACTATCTAGCATAGTTAAACCTAATCCAATTCATAACGTGTGGCTTTCAGCCAACGTACTGAGAGACCTTGTTAGCTCCTCAACTTATGTACTGAGCGTTTGTTAACTCTCCGAGTACTTCGTACCCCTGTGTGCTCCACACCATATAACCCCGTTACACTCTCCACCACTAAGATGAGAGATTTCCGTTCTCGACACTTTCCTCAGCGAGGTCACGTCTTGTTAAGACGGCGGGAGTTACTACACCTCACACCAGCGTTGTACAGCTCCGTGAGCTCACAAACGCCTACGCATCGCTGATGCCTAACTTCCCGTCGTCGGCCCACGGCCCAATGCTCCAAGCGCAGCGCACATCTTGCTCTCAAGCGGTCTCAGACCTACGCTCGCGCTCCGCGCCTACTCCAAGAGTTGCAAACCGCTTAGAGCTATGCTCTTGACCCATCCGAGTCGTCGACAACAGCTCAGCGGTTGAACACTCGCTTCAGAAGCGATAGGACGGTGGTTCGATCCCACCAGGGCGTCGCTCTCTCGTTCCATGAACGATTGTCCACGCTTGGACAAGCTTAAGGGCAACACCCTTTTAGCTCAATGGTTGAGCGTTGTCTTTGAGAGCCACAGGTCGGTGGTTCGAGCCCACCAGGGCACAGCCCTCTCGGTTCATGAGCTGCTGTTTTTGAATGGACAAGCTTAAGGGCAACACCCTTTCTGTAACGGGCCTGGGGTGTCCGTTACTTGCTTACACGTAGTGATGAGGAAGCGTACAAGTCCAGTGATACTGAAACCAAGTACTTAGTCTGAAGGAAAATCAACTCTGTTTTTATTTAGGTCCAGGGCAGCTTGCCCTGACCACTCAAATACACGTCAACTGCTTATTGGTTGATTATGGGTCTGACTACCCATATTTCAACCAATAAGGTGACGGCAGTTCAGCACACGCTACTCGTGTGCTGCTGCACCTACTTTTGTAATGCAAATCTACCTACTTATGTAATGGTGTGAACCACTTCAAAGAACCTATAAAACTACCTACATATGTAACTTGGGAGGGCCCATTACATCACCCCCCTCTTAAGACAGCAATCACCTAACGGGGGTGCGCTTCGGAGAACAATCGGGAAAAACTGGGAAATGGCGGAGAAGAGAACGCTTGAGAACTTGACAGGCGGGAGCTCCTGCGAAGCCCAGGAGCAGCACAATACAACTTGCGCGGACGAGAACAACATGGCGCAGCAGACGAGGGCGACGAGCCAGACAGGAAGCGGAACAACGCGGACGGCTCCAGCGTCGGCGACGACGCTGAACAGTGGGTGGACCGCTGATATCGCACCTGAGAGCGTGAGTCGACTTGGGGTTCGGCCCGGCGCGATGAACGAGGATATGAAGCCGTGGGCGCTGTACGACTTGTCCGGGGCGGTGACCCCGGACGCGTTGGACACCATGCAGGACCACTTTCGGCGCTTCAGGCGTCTCCGTAACAAAACACTCGACGGCGCGACGTACGAAGCTTTGCAGAGATCATGGTGCGCATTCATCCGACGGTGGAATCGGATGCATGAGGCTGGAGAAAGTGTCGTCGGCTGGCTCGGTGATCGCGAAGCCTTACAAGCCGATCATTCACTCGGTGATCTGCGCCTGAAAGTCTGCGACGACGCTTGGACCGAAGACCGTTTGTGCTATGTCAACGTACGCGAAGGTTGCACTTCGTGTGACATCGGGCGACGCCCGACGCAAGCTGAGTGGGATCAGCATATTGTCGAGTATCCGCTCATGCCGACCGAACACGCTTGGATCGAGAAGTATAAGCGCTCACTCTCCGAGTTCACCCAAGCGGCTATTCGCGGCGGCTCGCGCCGACAGCGTTCGCGACGGAGCCCGTCTCCTGCGCATTCGACGTCTCGAAGGGCACGTAGTCGATCGCGTTCTCGATCGCCGCGAGGTCGCTCGCGGCCGCGTTTGACTCGAGGCTGGAGTCGTAGTCGTGGACGACATCAGGAACGTCACGAAGCAAGTTGGCGCGAGGCTCCCACGTATCATCAGCAGGTTGAAACCCGAGCCATCGTACCTTATACTTCCGCGCGGCGGGAGCCGCGTGTTGAGCCGACGACTTGGTCGAGTGACGCACGCGGGGAGGATCTTCGTGATCAACAATACGGTCCACAATCCAGCACGTATCTCCATTCGAGTCAACGATGGGCGGAGGACCATCGCGGTGGAATTCGACGCGACCTGGTTGACCAGGACGATGTTGAGCAGGCGCTGAACACTTCTCGGGACGCACAGGAGGAGGCCGAGCGGGCGGCTGAGAGCTCTCGGAACGCCGAGGCGACGGCGTGTAGTCTGCGGCAGTCGAATTGTGAATTTTTGCAGCGACTGCGTAGTCTGGAGGCGCAGGTGTTTGGCGGACCGAGGGCTGGAGCTCTTCCGCGCGAGCGGGGAACTGGGACAGATGGGACGCTGGCTCGACCGGCTCATCGCGAGGGCCGCTCAACGCATGCTCCTGCTCCGCCTCCGGGATCATCGCGGGAAGATACTTCTTCGCCGAACCGACGTAGAACGTCGGGTGTAGTCGTAGCGACGTAGGAATATCTAGCGTGTAGGCATCACCCATAACTCGTAGTACTTTGAATGGCCCAATGTAGCGCGGCGCGAGTTTGCTCGCGCCTAGGTTCGTAATAGCAGAGGTACGAATTCCATCCGTTGAGAGTAATACACGCTCACCAATCTTGAATACACTTATGTTCTTGCGGCCACGTTTGTCAGCGTTTTCTTTCTGCTTGTCAACCGCGAGTTGTAGCGCGTCACGGACGAATCGGGTAACCGATTGGCGATGAAGGACAAAGTCGGATACCGCTGTTTTGTCAGCGGGTCGCGCTGGGGGTTTCGGCGTGTAGTTAGCCACAGTCGAGTGTGGCTGTGCTGGGGCGATCAGCGTTCGGTGTGTCCAGTCAACTAACGGCGACGACGTGGATTGCGCGGGTGCGAGGATCTTCTTCGACTGTAAACGCGTCACCGCGTTGATGTCTACTGCAGGAGTAGCTGAACTCGTAGACGGTAGAACCGTTGTCTCACCGGAAACCGGTGGTTGAACCAGTATCGGAACCGGTTGGGCAGGGTTATCACATTCCTCCCCCTCCAGAGTGAAGCCATCAGTCGAAGTTGTGCGGGGACACGTGGATGACGCGCGTTGTTGACGAAAAACGGAGTCAATCCCGTCGACGCGTGCTCGGCATTGTTGAGTGCAAACTCCGCAAGAGGCAGGAAGGAACTCCAGTTCTCGAAGGACGGGGCATAACTGCGCAGAACATCTTCTAGCACGCGGTTGACGCGTTCCGTTTGCCCGTCAGTCTCCGGGTGCGCCGCCGTCGACATGAGGAGTTTGGTGCCCAGGAGGTCGAAGAGTTTCGTCCAGAACGCCGATGTGAATCGGGGATCGCGGTCAGAGACGATTGATTCAGGAAGGCCGTGATGTCGGAAGACAGCGTCGACGAAGAGCACCGCGGTATCAGCCGCGGTGATTGAGTCCGGAACCGGAACGAGATGGCACATCTTGCTAAAGCGATCCACGAAGACCAGAACACCAGTACGACCGTCAGTGTCGGGTGGGAGACCGAATATGAAGTCCATTGACACAGAGCGCCACGCCTCTGTCGCCAGAGGGAGAAAACGCAGCGGAGCTTGCGATGACGGTGATGGCTTAGCGCGTTGGCAAGTTTCGCAGGAGCGGACCCACTTGCGCACCCACTCGTATAGGTGAGGCCAGTAGAAGTCGCGGGATACCGCTGCGAAAGTCTTTTCACGGCCCAAGTGGCCACCCACTGGAGCGTCATGGAATTCGTGTATAACTTGCGCGTAGATCGGGGTCGTTGGGGACAACGACGCGAGGAGCATCGAATCGATCGATACTGTACATCAGTAGATCACCGTCAAGTTGGTATCTGTGAATCTGGTCGCGCATGGAGCGGCTCAGTGTCTTTAGCGTGGCATCACTTGGTGTGCGAAGGTGTTCCAGGATACCGGCATATATCGAGTCATCTCGATACGCGGCAGAGATCTCTTCCCGCAGGGGAAGTATTGGAGATACCGCCGTCATCAGGTTCACACCTGCAGCCACACATGTGGCGCAGTCCAATTCGTCGTCGTCCGCGTCTTCAAGTGACTGACGACCCAAATCTCGGCGTGGATCGTAGTCGGGGCGCCGAGATAGGGCATCCGCAAGGATGTTATTCTTGCCCGGCTTGTAGTGAACGACGAAGTTGTACTCGGAGAAGAATGACAGCCATCGTGCCATGCGCTGAGAGAGATGAGGGCTCTTCGTCGCTGTTCGCAGCGACGCGTGATCTGTGTAGATCGCGAATGTCTGCTCACCGAGTAAGTACACTCTGAATTTGATCAGTGCGTAGCGCATCGCAAGGAGTTCCTTGTCGTGGACCGGATAATTCTTCTCGGCGGGTTTCATCTGTCTGGATTGGTAGCTCACGACGCGTTCGCGACCTTCGTCGTCGAACTGCATCAGTGCACAGCCGATGGCGAAGTCGCTCGCGTCGCAAACAACGTGGAATGGCTTTGCATCATCTGGAAGCGCCAGGATTGGGGCCTCCGCCAAGCTTTTCTTCACTGCATTAAAGGCTGACTGATGTTCGGGAGTCCACGACCACGTGATGTCTTTCTTCAGCAATGAAGACAATGGCTGGATCAGACCAGCATAATTTCTCGTGTACTTGTGGAGATAATTTGCGAGGCCAAGCCACTGACGCAATTCAGTCTGATTCTGCGGCGTGGGCCACGCACAGATGGACGAGACCTTCTCAGGATCCGCTCGGACACCATTCTTGCTCACATAACAGCCAAGCACCGGAATCTCCGGGGCACAGAAGATGCACTTCTTCAAGTTCGCGTACAGTTTGTTTTCGCGCATGACTTGGAACACTTGTCGTAAGTGATTTAAGTGAACTTCTGTGGCGCTGAGATCGCCCTCAGCGCGCCTGTGAACGAAGATGTCATCGAAGTAGCTCGAAGCGAAGTCGCGAAGTGGGCGCAGAACGTGGGGAACCATGCGATTGAACGTGGCTGGTGCGTTTTTCAGGCCCTGCGGCATGACAAGCCACTCCCACAGCATCCCGCTGGGAGTGCTCACCGCTGTGAGCGGGACGTCGCTGAGTCGCATCAAGATCTGATAGAAGCCATCGGTCAGGTCGATGGTGCTGAAAATAACACTGCGGCCCATGGTGTCAAGTACCATATCCTTCCGAGGGATCGGCGTTTGTGCTGGAATGGTGGCGTCGTTTAGCTTGTTAAAAGCGTGAACAATGCGCCAACCACCCGTGGCCTTCTTCACGCAGAACGTCGGACTCGAGTGTGGCGAGGTACTCTCGCGCACGTGACCCGCTTTGCGGCGGCTCTCGAAGAAGTCGTCAATGGCTTTAACCTGATCGCGTGGGAGGGGCCACTGTCGCGTCACACAGTACTTGGAACCCGGCGTGAGATCAATCTCATGGCGAATGCCTTTGTCAGCAGGGAGCTCAGCTGGAATCTTGTCGGGAAAAACATCCGCGAACTCGCGGACGGTGTCGTATACTGGATTGCCCGAGTCGCGGAGTGACTCCCACGACTGGGCAGCGAAGCGCTCTTCGCGCGCCGACTTCGGCTCAGCGTTCTTTGGACGAAGTGGAAGATTGTCGGTAGCGACCGTGTGGATCTCTTCCGCCGAGGCAGACTCGGTGATCAAGCAGACCTGCTCGATGTCTCCTGACTTCAGATCGCGCAGAAAATGCTTCCAGGAAAGACCCGGAAGGCGTGTGATGGAAGAAGCTTCGCGAGGTGGGCTCTCAATGTCAAGTGTGCGTGAGCGAACGGCGCCTCCTTCCACGTGTTCCAGGACGTGTATGGACTCATTCACTGCGATATCGGTGGTGGGCTGACCACGTCGCTTAAGACGGCGTCGCTTGGATTTCTTCTTGTGGCGTCTCGAACCGCTGCTCGAGACAGAAGACTCGCTATCGCTGGACGAGGGATCACTCCCCTCTAGACACGGAGGGGCACCATCAACCGTGTCGGTAGTGCGCGGGAGCTCTCGATGCTCGACCGCGCCATCGACTGGCGAGAGCCCCTGCTCGATCGCCGTCGTAGCCGGTGGGAGTGTCAACTGCTCGACCACCGCTGTGGATGACGGGAGCTCCAACTGCTCGACCGCCGAATCGCGTTGCGGGAACCTCTGCTCAACCGCTAGAGTGTTTTGCGGGAACCCATGCTCAACCGCCTTGTTGTGTTGCGGGAACCCATGCTCGACCGTCGTGTTGCGTGACGGGAACCCATGCTCGACCGCCGTGTTGCGTGACGGGAACCCATGCTCGACCGCCGTGTTGCGTGACGGGAGCCCGTGCTCGACCGTCGTGTTGCGTGACGGGAACTCATGCTCGACCGCCGTGTTACGTGGCGGGAACCCATGCTCGACCGCCTGCTCGGATTGCGGGAGCCCCTGCTCTACCGCCAAAGTGTTAACAACCTCGCTTCGCAGCGAGGGGTTTTCGCGCAACAGCGCTGTGCAAGACATACAGAGAGGGCCATCGCTCGCTCTCTGCTCAACCTGCATTGTGGACAACCGGTCCACGACCCTGACATGGGGCCAGTCCTTCTGGGCAACCAGGAGGTGAGTGAACACCTCACTCACATCGAAGCCAGAGCGGTGTTTAACCGACCGAGCCAACCAGTCAATCTCTGGTTGATATCGTGACAACCACGGGATACCCAAGATGCAGTCGAACGCGTAGTTCATCTCAATCACGAGGAAGTCGTCGTTGCTGCGGAAGCCGTCGAATGTGTACGGCAACGTGATCTCGCGCCGCGCAACGCGGCGTGGCTTTCCGTCAGCAAGTTTGACGACGACCTGACCTCGACCATTACGGACTGCGATCTCTCTTGAAGCATCGATAGGCACGATTCACGAAAGAAGCTATTCGACGCTCCTGAGTCCAGGAGTGCGCGAAGTGGTCGCCGGGCGCCGGCGACATGAAGACTGACGATGATCAGCCTCGAGTCGCCCGACGTGGTGGTGGCATTAAAGTGTGCGTGGAGCACAGGAGGGCTAGAAGGTTGGGTAGCCACCGGGGGACCCGGACCTCCATTCCAGCCAGTAGGGCGCCCCGCACCTACTGGCCCTGACCGTTTTTTGACTGAACGGCAGGTGAGACTTCGGCGGTGTGCGCGAGTACCGGCGCTGGCGCGCGGCATTCCGCCGCGCGATGACCAATCTTCCGGCAGCGGAAGCAAGTGATCGGGCGATTAGGACGGCCGTTGGGCCCACGAGAAGTCGACTGACGGTGACTATTCGACGCGTCAATCGCGTCGATCTCCATGGGCTCGGGGGCTGACTCACGAGCTGCCGTAGACATCGCGCGCGCGTAAGACGCCGCCACAACGTAGTCTTCGCGTAATGCGAGGGCGAATGCTTCCTCGAGAGAGGAGGTTCCGCTCGGGTCAGGCAGTACCGTGTCATGCCTTCACGCATGCCAAATACGAATACATGGACCTGCGATGCTGTGTCAATCGGATATGTCACGATGCATGACGCGAGGTGGCGAGTCTTTTGAACGTAGTCGCGCATAGTCATTTTACCTTGACGAAGGGCGAAGAACTCGGCACGCACGCGGGACTCGTCTTGAGGGGGCTCGAACGCGAGCCTGAGATCTTTCTGGAGAGACTCCAGAGTGGGGAATGCGTCGTGATCAACGACAAGTTTACCGAGGGCCCATTCCTTGGCCTTCCCGGACAACCGGGACAATAAGAAATTGACCTTTGACCCTTGCGCTTCGATCATTCTCGAAGCAATCGCGATGTCGACCTCGCGAAACCACCGGTTCAGCGGAAGGCGATTCGCTCCTTCACCGGAGTAGGTAGACGTCTCTAGCTTCACGACACCATTTTTCGAGGAACGCGCGGGAGTTGTTGCTCGCCGATTCGCATCGGCTAGCTCGCGTTCCATGAACTCTTGGGCTGCTTGGCGTTGTTGGTCGGACGTCGCTGAGCTCAGCAGCGACGCGATTACAGCCTCACCAGACACCGCCGCGAGGCGGTGAAGGGCTTCCCACTCGACACGAGTGAGATGAGGGAAAGCAGCATGTTCCAGGGTCGGCCCTGGAGTTTCAGACGTCATGCCTTGGCTCATCGTGAACTTGGTCATGGGAAGGACTACAGAGTGCTACCAGGTGTAACGGGCCTGGGGTGTCCGTTACTTGCTTACACGTAGTGATGAGGAAGCGTACAAGTCCAGTGATACTGAAACCAAGTACTTAGTCTGAAGGAAAATCAACTCTGTTTTTATTTAGGTCCAGGGCAGCTTGCCCTGACCACTCAAATACACGTCAACTGCTTATTGGTTGATTATGGGTCTGACTACCCATATTTCAACCAATAAGGTGACGGCAGTTCAGCACACGCTACTCGTGTGCTGCTGCACCTACTTTTGTAATGCAAATCTACCTACTTATGTAATGGTGTGAACCACTACAAAGAACCTATAAAACTACCTACATATGTAACTTGGAAAGGCCCATTACACTTTCAGCTCAGTGGTCGAGCGTTGGCTTTGGAGGTCACAGGTCGGTGGTTCGAACCCACCAGGGCACAGCCCTCTCATACCATGAGTAGTCCGTTCTCGGACTGACGTACGGGCATCGCCTTTATAGCTCAATGGTAGAGCTCCGGCCTGGCAAGCCAAAGGCCAGTGGCTCGATCCCCGTCCGGGACACCTGTTTTCGCTGTTACAGCGCATCCACATTTGGATCATGCTCATCGCGCAAGTTGTTTCAAAACAACTATGCGTCTATCGAGACGCTTGTGCCTGAACCTTGTTCAGCACAACACGAAGCACCTGCTTCCTTCGGGACCATGTCCCTAACACCACGAGGTCTATCCATCCCCTGCTCCCTCTGCGAGCACCGCTCATACGTACGAGCCGGATGCTGCAGCCACTGGTCAGAGCCTGAGCTCAGCTACTGACCTGATCGCTCCCCACTCTAGTGGGAGGCGCCCAGCGCCTGAAGACGCTGTCGCACGCCATGGTGGCGCTTCGGCACATGATGTGCCCGGGCGTAAGCGTCAACGACGTCAGGGCAATCTTGCCGGAGGATTACCTCAAACTCCCATGAGCTCTGTAGTGAGGGTAACCCCTTCACTTCACCAAGTACTGGGTACGACCCTGGCGTCTACGCCGCACCACAGGGCGTTCCACGTGAAACTGGAGCTCACCATGCTCATCGAGCAGAGCAGGAGGAGGCCTTGCCTCAGCTGGGCTCTCGTGGGGATAGTCAGCACTTCCGGGAACGGCGTCTGCGTCCATACGACGCCGGCGTCCATGACGCGAACGTTCACGCTCACCGCCCATCGGTCGATCTCGAAGAGATGATCCACCTTGTGGATAGGTAAGCGCCACCACTGCTGACTCACAATCAGGTCTCGAACCTTGAGGGTCCAGTCGCTCTGCTGAACGTTCAGATTGCCTTGCTCCTGCATCTCGAGCACTTCGCTCCGCGACCTGCGGCTCTGCCACATGCTGTTGATCAGCCATCTGTGGTTCCATCATCTGCTGTCATTCAGCCTCCCGTGGCCCTACCACCTGCTGCCCTGCAGCTGTATGTGGTCCAGCCATCGTTGGTGCCAACGCATCCGCGCTCACCTGAACAGGGTTTTAAAATGGCTTAGGCAAGCCAACATAGAAGACCGGATGCGTGCGCATCTTCTTCGAAAGGTTGAGCGTATACGCTAGGCCCTGCCTGGCCACGACCTTGAACGGTCCTATGAACCGAGGTCTCAGCTTCGTCTTGAAGACTGCAGACAGGTAGGTTTGTAGCGTTTAATAAAACTTGGTCACCGACCTCAAACCTCTCAACATTGCTTCTGCCCTTGGCATCTGCATGCTCCTTCTGCGTGTATTGGCTTTCAGTCATAGCGTCGCGTACTTGACGCATTACGCTCAGTCTCAAAGAGACAAAGTCATCGACTTGCTTGCGAACCGCAACAGGGCTGACGTCAGCTAGCCGCTCGTCTATCCCTCCCCCATCAATCCCTGAGCCACTGCGTGGCGGCGTCAGTGGGACGCGAGGGCTAACCAAGCCGTTCACATAGAACGGAGTGTAGCCTGTCGAGGCGTGCACTGCATTATTTAATGCGAACTCAACGAGTGGGAGCATCTGGCTCCAGGTTTTGGCGCCCATACGCTTCGGAGGATATCCTCCACAACGCGATTCACGCGTTCGGTTTGACCATCGGTCTGCAGATGGTCCGCTGTGGACATATCCAAACGAGTGCCGAGCACTCTGAAGAGGGACGTTCAGAACTTTGCGGTGAAGCGCGGGTCTCGATCCGAGACAATTGCCTCAGGCAAGCCATGTTGACGAAAGACTCGGTCTAAAAACAGCAAAGCTGTACCTTCACCGTCAATGGTGTCCGGCACTGCCGCTAAATGAGCCATCTTGCTCAATCGGTCTACAAAGACCACTATACCCGTGTTTCCCGCCTTATCCTTGGGAAGGCCAAACACAAAGTCCATACTCATGGACTGCCAGCATCCCTTGGGGACAGGCAAACTCGCCAATGGCGCTGCCGTTCTCGGCGCGGACTTTGTCCGTTGACACGTCTCACACGTGCGTACATAGGTGCCGACCCACTTATACATCTTGGGCCACCAGTACATCGTGCTCACCGAGCCATAGGTCTTCTCCCGACCTTAGTGCCCGCCCACGGGCGTATCATGAACCTCATAGAGGATTCCATACTTTAGATCCTCATCATGAGGAGCGACTACACGAGGGTTATCCTCAGAGTCGGTGCTGTAGTACAGCAGGCCGCCATCGAGCGAGTATCGATGCAGCCTCGCGCGTAAGCGCCCAGACAATTCCTTGTCAGAGTCTTTAAACTCTTCGATCCCAAGAACCCGTAGCAGCGCTACGCACATGTCGTCCTGTGCATACGCTCTGTGTATCAAGTCAGGCACTGACGACGTCACTGTCGTGACATGAGCTAATTCGTAGTCCGGCCTGCGCGAGAGCGCATCGGCCACTACATTAAGCCGCCCCGGCTTGTACTTCACCTCGAAGTTATACTCGGCAAAGAAGGAAAGCCATCTTGCCATTCTCTGAGAGAGATGAGGTGACTGTGTCGCAGTGCGTAGCGACGCATGATCAGTAAAGATCACAAAAGGCTTAGAGCCTAGCAGGTGTACCCTAGAGCATACTTCATTGCAAGTAGCTCTTTGTCATGAACTGGATAGTTCTTCTCTGCAGCTTTGAGCTGGCGAGACTCAAACGCAATCACGCCCCCACGCCCTTCGGCGTCAGCTTGTAGCAAAGCACAACCGATTGCAAAATCGGAGGCGTCACAGACGACGCTAAACGGACGATCCGGGTCCGGTAGCGCAATGATCGGAGCCTGGAGGAGGCTCTTCTTCACAGCCTCAAAGACTCCGTCGAGCTCGACGTTCCAGCACCATGGTGCGTCCTTCTTAAGGAGATCTGATAATGGCCGATCCATCTCCGCATAGTTCGCGCTGTACTTGTGCAAGTAATTGGCTAAGCCTAGCCACTTGCGTAAGTCTTTTTGGTTCTTGGGAACCGGCCAGTCCACGATGGCCTCGACTTTGGCAGGATCTGCCCGTAAGCCACGCTTCTCAATAAAGCACCCGAGGAGAGGTATCTCCTCCGCGCCAAAGACGCACTTGTCCAAGTTGGCATACAGCTTATTAGTGCGCATACACTCGAGCACCGCTCGCAAGTGATCAATGTGGTTATCCACGTCTGACGTTCCGTGCTCGGCACGACTATGGACGAATATATCGTCAAAGTACGTTTGAGCGTACGCCCGGTGGGGCCTAAGCAGCTGCGTCACAAGACGATTGAACGTTGCTGGTGCGTTCGACAGCCCCTGGGGCATGACCAGCCACTTCCAGAGCATACCGCTCGGAATACTCACCGCTGTCAGCGTAACGTCGCTCGCTCTCATGAGCAATTGGTAGTACCCATCGACCAAGTCGAGCGCACTGTACACCGTACAGCCTACCATGTTGTTCTGCAGAACATCCTTGCGAGGAATCGGCGTTTGCGCTGGGATAGTGGCCGCATTTAGCTTCTTAAAAGCATGAACAATTCGCCACTTGCCGTTCGGCTTTCTGACACAGAACGTGGGTATCGAGTGCGGAGACTTACTCTCACGCACCATTCCTGCCTCGCGCTTCGCACGGAAGAATGCGTCAATGACGTCACACTGCTCTCTCGGCAAAGGCCATTGCCTTGTTACGCAGTATTTGGTTCCAGGAACCAGGTCAATCTCACGACACACGCCTCGATCCGGAGGCAGGCCCGTCGGTGGGTCTTTTGAGACAACGTCTCCATACTCCTTCACCACCGGGTAGAAGGGATCCGAAGGATCTTTGAGGATCGCCGATCCACTTCTTGCGCTCAGCGCCTTCTTGGTGTCCTCTAGGACCGCGTCGTCCACGACGGATGAGGAGTTCAACTCCTCCTCAGGTCCCAGCAAGACCACCTCGGCTAGCTCGCCTGCCTTTATGGGTTCGCCGAACTCGGCAATGGACATCTCGTCCAGCTCTAGCAGAGCATCTGCAGCGGGCAAAGTGTCAAGGCTGATGTCACCTTCTACCTCCCCCGTCACTCCGTTCACGAGTGTATACAGATGCTCACAGCAATTACGTGGCGCCTCACCGCTCGTCACGTTGGACACATCGTCCGACGTCGAAGACGTCACAGACGCCCTGCGTCTTCTTCTCCTCTCCCTCGGCGACCGAGCCCGGCCGGATGAGGGCAGTGTGGCGGCATCTCCGTCACCACCTCCGGGTGCAGCAGCACCATCACACCTCGAAGAGGATACAGTGTCTCGCAAGACACTCGGCTGAAAGCCAAGAGGTCCTTGACCTTCACACAGTGAACTAGTTGTCACTTCACCTGCATCCCCTAAGCCACGCCCATGATGCCTCGACTCGCAGTCGACCGCGACCCTCGGGTTACGCAGCGGTAGGTCATCGACTAGATTCGTACCACTCAGTGGATTACGCGCCACTCCGCGCTCGTTCTCACCAGGACCCAGCAGTTGGTCATTGACCTGACCTGCACTGCTCAGCGGATAACGTGCCGCACCACGTACGCCCTCAGGGCAACAGCAACCTCGTTGCTAACGAGTTCGGAGATACCACTGTCCAGCACTACGGCCGCCTCGGCCTCGTGCTCGCGCCAAAAGCGCTTCTGCTTCTTAGCAGAGGTGGGTTCATGACTCACCAAAGCTCCACTAGGAGCAGGGTGCGACGCACCCAGCGTTTTTGACTTCCAGTCGATCCATGGCTCATGGCGTTCCAGCCATGCCATGCCAAGGATGAGGTCATACCTCGCATCCAGGTCTAAGACCAAACAGCGCTCCACGCTATCGAAGTTCTCAAACTTCACTCCAAGGTCGACAGAGACCTTCGACACAGTTACCAGTGTCCCCGTCGCGAGACGGACAGAGATCGTATCTCTCGTTGGCACTTCCAGTGCTTCAGTATACAGCTGACTCCCTTCTAGGGTGGAGCGACGGGCGTGGTTGTCCGAGGCGCCCGAGTCAATCAAGACTCCTAATGGCTTTGCAAAGCCCTTCACGTTCGCTTGAGCGACCAGCAAGCCCGGCTTGCACACACACGTCTCGTAAGAGAGCTTAGCTTTCTTCGGGGCTGAGCCCCGTTGCCCTCTTCCTCCTCGAGGTACAACAGAACTCAGCTCTTCCCCAGTAGGCCGCCCCGCGCCTACTGGGAGTTGCCGTTTCCCGGCGATGACCCGGAGGGTTGGCTCGCCGGAGCCACACGCGTCTTGTGCATAGGGCAATAAGCCCTCAAGTGCTTAGTGCTATTGCACGCAAAGCATCGGCGGATGCCGGCACGCTGCTCCGCAGCAAGAAGCTCCGCTTCTTCACCTTTAGCGTAGCTAAGGTCCATCGGCTCTGGACCGCTCGAAGAGCTTGCGCTACCAGCGCTCCAACCAGGTCGCGCCGACCTGAAGTTGTGCTCAGCATTCAATGTTACATCGACCGCCTGTTCGAAAGCGTTAGGGTGTACACGGAACACTTTCGTTCGAGCTGCGCTCACACGAAGTCCCACCATGAACACGGTCACGCTGCCCAGTTCCGGAAGAGGGTCCGCCGCCATTCCGGCGATAAGAGTTCTCAACTCTTGGGCATAGTCCAATAACTCCTTCTTACCCTGGCGGGTAGCAAGGTACTTCGACCGGATACGGTACGCCTGATTACGCGGCGCGAACACGCGCGAAAGCTGTTGCTTCAGCTGATCCCTAGTGGGAAATGCAGCGTCAACAGACGTGCCGCACGTTAGTGCCCATTCGCGAGCGCGACCTCCAAGCCTGGAGATAGCCAGAGCCACGCGCTGATGCTCAGATTGGAGCAAGGCCGATCGCATGGCCATCTCGACCTCACGGGTCCAGAGAAGGAGATTCTCTCCATCCTTCCCTCGAAGGTTTTTACCCTCACCATGAGCGGTTTCAGTCTCATAGACTCTTCACGCGTCATCGACGCCGCCGCCGTTGCGGCGCTCATCTTCTCTTGGACGTGCTCCAAGAGCGCGTTCTCGTAGCGGGAGAACAATTCCAGCCTGGCGGTGACCGCCTCTGGACCTTGCGATGCAAGATGAACCACGCCCCTCCGGGCCAAGCAAGGACATAAGCTTAGTAAGCGTATCCTGCTGCGCCGGGGGCAAATTCGCGAACATGGGGTGCTCCATACTCGCAGAGGATATAGTCTACCGACTCAGGAGCGGGATTGACTACAAGTGCTACCAAGTGCAGCGGGGCTGCCGTAGCTTTAGCGTCAGAGGAAGACGTTCGACTCAAAGAGTCACTAATACTAAGCTCCTTATCCGAAGGACACTTACAGCCCAAGACCAGGGCTCAAAGTTAATACCTTAGCTTTTATGCTTTAAAACCAGAAGTGTTTTATGTACTATTATTGCGGCCAAGCCGCCTAGGGGTAAATGTATCTGTTTAACTATCTAGCATAGTTAAACCTAATCAAATGCATAACGTGTGGCTTTCAGCCAACGTATTGAGAGACCTTGTTAACTCTCCAACTTATGTACTGAGAGTTTGCTAACTTTCCGGGTACTTCGTACCCACGTGTGCTCCACACCATATAACCCCGTTACATCTTGAGTGAGAACGGTGGCAACCGTCTTGGGCACGGTTCCCGTCCCCCCTCTGGAGTGACCTGCGACCCGCCACTTGAAGTCGTTCGGCAAGAGGATGAGCGGCCGTCAGGTCATTCGAAATCAGCTCTGACATTGGCGGATTCTATTGTCCGAATTGGGACCTGACCCAGTCGCATCTGGGAAGGAAGCTACTCTACTTGTCGAGTACGTCGTCTGAGGTACTTCTATGGCCGAGGTACAGCCTATTGTCACTGTGATGTGCAAGGTCCCTGGAACGGACGACATGGACTACAAAAAATACTGGAATGTATGCAAAGGACAGTGAAGCGAAGGGAGGGAGAGTTTTGCTAAACCTAATCAACAAAGGACCGATTCATTAAGTGTAGTAGCGTAATGTGTGCATCCATTTTGTGTAAAATGTACTGTACGGGATACCTTTCTAACTTTGATTGATATGATTAACGTTCTGCCGTGTTTAGTAACTTTGTGGACCGTAAAAGCTAAAGCATTTTCAAATTTCAGATCGTCGACCAAAACTGTGCCCGGCACAATTTCGCAGCGCTTCGTCCATTTCGATAGGCTGGCCTTGGTCCTAATCGGAGGGTATGTTCAGCTGTACATGTAGCTCTGATTTCGATGTGACGCGGCGCTACAGACTGGCTGGCAGCCTGGATTCAGACCTGCCACCGTCACATTTTAACGTGCCTGTCCAAGAGATCGAATTCCGTCACGTAAAAAATTGAGTAAAACGAGGGATACGATAATCACAGAGCCGCTATTGTGCTTTGTAGATAGAGTGCCCATTCCTTGTATAGCCTAGATCAAGTATGGTCGGGGCATAAAACCACGCGTAAAAATGACATGGGAAAAGGCAGGCGTCGATTTGTTTTATCTGCGATCGAATTACCATTTCAAAACGGCAAAACGGGTCGATTTACAGGATATCGATGTGGATTTGGTGGTTGATCGATCCCAAGCGGTTGATTTGGCTGCCGTGGCTCGATTTATCGCACAGTTTAGCTAGATCGATTTGTACTTTTTATAGACCTCTATTTAATAAAACGACCTCTATTGACTATGAATTAAGCATCAGGCTAAGTGAAAATGTAACGGGGTACGTAGCCCTAAGTGTACCCTGGTTACATGAAGTGTGACACTTTACACTTCAGGAGTATGACACGTCATACTCCAGGATATTTGGTACAAGGTACCAAGGTCGTTCAAAGCCAACCATTGGTCAAACGACATTGCATTTCTATAGGTAACTTATAGTTTGTATTAAACCCAAACTTAACCTACCTATAAATATACTCAGTTTACAATCTACCTTATTTGGGTCACTTCGCTCTCTTTAACTAAAGAGGGGACCTGTGAACTGCCGTTCACTGAGAGTTTGTATACTCTCGGAAGATAACTTCCTCTAGCGCAAGGTGCTGTGTGACCCTGTCACACTTGGTAGCACTAGTAGTCAATCCACGCCACCGCGGGTAGACTACCTGAACCTCTCCGAACTTCGTTGCCATGGATAGGAACGACTTCTCCCATATGAACGACTCTCAGTTCGAGTCGGTTCGGAAGATGGCAGGCATCTTCGGGATGGAGGCCCTGCAGAGCCTGGTGGTATCAACACCGGCTGAGCAGCTCGAGCGCGTCAATGTATTCGACGCGTACGAGCAGGGCTTTATCGCGCATGTGCGGGAGAACCTGCAGGCTCCGGCGGCGGAAGCAAATCCGCCTCACCCGAAGCCAATACGGCTGAAGGTTAAGCCGTATGAAGGGAAGGAAGGCGAGAACCTTCCCTTCTGGGTCCGAGAAGTAGAGCTCGCGATGGACGCGGCTGTGATTTCGACCGAGCAACTGCGTGTTGCTTTTGCACTCTCCAACCTTAGCGGCCGTGCTAAGAGTTGGGTGTACACACGGGAAGCAACATCCCCTGGATGTTTCACATCCTGGGCTCAGCTGTGCGAACAGCTCCGAGCCGCGTTCCTCCCGGCGAACTACGAGTACCGCCAGCGTTCGCGCTTCCTCGCGTGTAAACAAGGAAGGCGCGAACTGCACGCGTATGTGCAAGAGATATGGGAGCTCACGGCGTCCCTAGTGGGAAACCCACTCAACAAACACATCAAGATGACTGTGTTCATGGACGGCCTTCGAGTGGGCCCCGCACGCACTCAGCTGTTCCGGGTGCAGTCAAGCACCCTTGAAGAGGCGATTCAAGTGACTCTTCAAGAAGAGTACAGCCATCGCCAGGCGCGTACGCCGGCCTCAGCGTGGCCTGGGAGTTCCTTGTCGGCTCCCGGTCGAACAAGCCCCAACGGACCAGTTCCCATGGAACTCGGGTCCGCTGAACAGCGTGACATCCGCTGCTTCGGCTGTGGGAAGATGGGCCACTTGTGGTGTAGTAGAACACACAAATATCGTCAGATGTGGATTCCTTACACAAACCACAACGAATCGCCGAGTTAGGTCGGCGGTTGTATGGCCTGCGCAGAGGGTGGTCCCCTCGCGGTCCGGCCCTTCCGGGACAGACGAGTGGCTCGCTTCCACTCGGTTCCGACTAACCAAGTCAGATCACTTCCGAGGCTCCGCCGAGTTTCGTTCGGCTGAGCTCGTTCACAACCCTGTGCCCTCCACCAAAGGATGGACGACGGCGCGCGAGCGCTTTTACAGGTCACCGAGCGCAGAGGCTGCTCAGCTAGAAGTGTTACGGCACCCGGGCTATCCGACGTACCGGCCCGCTGAGTATGCGGGACTTTCTTTCGCGCGTAGCGAGACTTTGTCCTACCCGGACCAACCTAATCTCTTGGCGCTACCAGTCAATACTCTACAAGCTATGCCTCTCGAGTATTGACGGCAGGCATAATCCAGCCCTATGCAGGGACTTACCGGAAAAGTGTACACTTGTCTTGGACTAGGAAAATTCTGCTCTGTTATCTTCTGGGAGCCTTTTCGGCTCCTCCTATTTAATCCTATGCTTCTCATACAAATATCTAGTGAAATGTAGTCGTTTCGGATCTCTACCGACTCTTCAGGCGGCCGTTGAGCTCAGCGGCTATCCGGATAGCATATCCGGACAGATCGCCGAGTACTTACCGTGATCCTTGGCTCCTAAGCTCTGGGTTATCAGACCGAACCGATTCTTGACCTAAAGTAGGGCGGCGTATGGTCGAATCTGGAAATCCCTACACCACAACTGCCCCGGTTATGATACGAGCCGAGCTGGTGAGTGTCTTAATCCTTCATTTTTTTCTGCCACCGTTGGTCCGTACTCGGCTAATGACGTCTCGCGGCTCCCCACCACCTTCTTTGGTACGTTCGTTGCTTCCGCTGTCACTCACTTGGCAGCTCCTTACTCTTCGCATGTTGTTCTAGCACAACCCGTGGAACCATCCTTCTTCTCCAACTCCTCGTCGAGGTGAAGGCGTGCCAGCTGAGTCGATTCCTCGACCCGTCGGTACTCGTGGGGTCAGCGACCGGCATGAAGCTGGGCTGGTCGACCTGACAACTTCCCATGAGTCTGACGCGGAGTCGGCGGGGTCTTCTCGCGTGCGCCTTCCTGGTCCACCGAGCTTGCCAGGCGACACCACTTCGGGCGCCACCAATCAGCCAAGCTCGGCTGCTCCAGTGAGTCTTGACTCCCTCATGGCCAGAATTAACGAGCAAGGGCATGATCGCCGAGAAGAATTGACCTTCTTGGCGAGGCTCATGGCTTACGGATTCACTCGTTCCGTGGAACCCTCCGATCCTGTACAGCGGCGAGCGATTTTGCATGCTGCTTCCGCGGGGGAACTGTTGGATATCCTGAAAGGCAATTACGCCGCTCTTGATTACCCCAAGATCATCGGCGATCTCCAAGCTGACAACCAAGCTGTTCAGGAGGAGAACCGCGCATTGACTCGGCGACTGGGACTCGCTTGCTCTCAGCAATGTCGACTTGTCAACTCAGCTCTCGTCGGCTCAACAGCAAGTGTCTCGATTGGATGCTGCTGCCAAGCAATCGGCTAATCTCCTCGCGTCGCTGCGGAAGGCTGTAGCTCTGAGTGAGGCGAAACTTGCTCGGGACATCGCAGCTGAGCAGAGCAAGGTCGACGCTGCATTGAGTCAGGCCCAGCTCCACCATCAGCAAGTCTTGGATCGGGACGCCGAGATCGACGTCCTTCTTCGATCCATTTCTGAGAGGGATGCGGCGTTCGTCACTCTTCAGGGCATCGCTTCCAAACACTTCGAACAGCTGCAGGAGTCGGTGCGGTTGTACAGTTCCACCGGTACTCAACCCTCGGCACGCTCAGTCGGTGATCGCTGAGCAGCGAGCGGTGATCTTGCGACAGAAGCGGCTCATCCGTCGGAATGGTATTATTCCGATGCACGATCCTCACATGGCTGCTGCTGCTGCTGGCGGTGGCTTGCAAGTTCCTGGGCTTGATCCGTCCGACCTTCTCCTCAACGCCCGGCTGTGTCGTGTCTTGGAGTCTCGCTTTCCTGAGGTTCTCAACATTCCCGCTGGTGAAACTCGGCGGTTGGAGTTGATTGTCCATCCTCGCCGAGATGCTCCAGTGGCGAGTTCCGTTATTGGTCCTGGTGTGGTTCCCTCAGCTAGTCAAGGGGTCTTCGACCGGTGAGCTCGGCTCAGATTGGCGAGCGTGCGGTCTGATGACGACTCGGCGGACGATGGGTTGGGTTCTCCCAAATCTCCGAGGCGCGTCTCCGAGTATGTCTCTGTTCGGCACCCCACTCCCCAGTGGAAAACGGATCCTCAGCCCACTTCCGCCGCGGCCGGGTCCTGAGGCACCTGATTCGGCATCAGCTTTCGATGGGCTAGCTCGGCGATGATACTTCTTGCCACTGCTGCGGAATGTTGCA
>NW_003303720.1:1282511-1283539 GCF_000142945.1 Phytophthora infestans T30-4 | reverse complement strand
CAATGACAAATTCGACAGTGGTTCCCAAGTAGGCTCATCGTAGCCGACCCACTTAACTTTAAACTTCCGTTGTGATCGTGACGTACTTGGGGATAATGGTAGCTCGTCGTCGAGAATTGCTTCGACTTCATACTGGTTTGTACTTGTGTCTGGTTCCCAGCTGTCTTCAGGCAGTAATTCTTCATCAAAGTCAAATCGCTGAGTCTCTTCGAGGTCGGCGATCAGCCTCGTCTTTGGTCTTCCGCCGAGTTCGGTGACTGCCTTCAGACGTGATACATGGACCACTGGGTAGAACCTATATCCACTCTTGTCGGGTAACTCCAATTCATAGGCGAATTCTTCCACCTTCTTCTTCACCCTGAATGGTCCATGCCATCGGTGGGCTAACTTCTTGGTCAGGCCCGACTTGACTCGCTCCATAAACAACCAGACTTGATCTCCTTCTTTGAACAAGGATTTGGTGGATTCATCGCCTGGTTCTGCAACTTCATCTTCGTCATCTGCTGTGTTGGGAATGGATCTTTTCTCCTTCTTGCTCAACGCTTCGTTGTGCTCTCGAGCTCGTCGTGCTTTCTCTCGCACTTGGAACTCAGCTGCTAATCGAAGTGCCACTTCTCGTTGTCTGTTCGCTTCTCGGCGCCACTCGACTGCGTCCGCCGAGTTGACTGGGCGTCCCTGTCCACGTCGTATCGAACTCGTCATAGCCTTGAGTGTAGACTTGGCGTCCCAACCATGCACCAGATAAAAAGGGGTTTCTCGCCGAGTCGAATCTCTTGAGTTGTTTATAGCATGTACCATCTTCTCGGCGATGTCATCCCAGTCGGCTTGAAGTGGGTCTTCCACGTAGACCCGTATAGTCTGAACCATTGTCTTGACTGACCTCTCTTGTTGACCGTTGGCTTGTGGTCGGTAACTCAGCGTAGCTCTTGATCTCGACTGCATCATCTCGGAGAACTTTTGGAAAACTTCACTCATAAACCTTGGATCTCGGTCGTGCCGTATCAGAGACGGAGCTCCGAACTGCTGAA
>NW_003303720.1:1152753-1279614 GCF_000142945.1 Phytophthora infestans T30-4 | reverse complement strand
TCTGCGACTTTGCCGGCATTCTGAGCTCGACGTGTGTGTAAGGTTCTCCACTTCACCTCTCAGGTACGCCTTCAGATCGGCCCACCTGAGTTCTTCATCTTGTGCTTTCGCGATTCGTCGTCTCCGCTCAGTCTGTACCGTCACTGGATCAATGTCGTTGGCATTTGGAGCTGTCTGGACTGACTCCATCTGCGACCTTGTTTCGACATTCGGGGTCGTGTGGTTAGTCCGCCGAGTCGACGCCCCGCTGACTTGTTCGAATTCATCTCCACTACTTTCAAACGCGGATTCTCCAGGATTTGTAGACATGGCTTCATGATCCTGACTTCCTCCTCTTGCTCTAGCCGAGTCTACATCCAGCTCGTCCTCAAAGTGAACTCGGCGTACTCGGCTACGAGTGACTGCCGTGACAATCGGTGTTTCCGCTGGGTTGCCTGTGACGTACAGTTCTTCGGCTACTCGGTTAATCATTCTCAGCTCTGCTTTCCTATCCGCCCCGAGAATTACTCGTCCAGCTTTAGCTTCCAGTGCTTCTGTAGCGAGAGAATCAGCCGCTGCGTTATAGTGTCGCGCTATGTGTCGATACCGGACCGAGTTGAGTTGTTTCGTGAGATCCTTGTGTCGAGCTAGCTCCACTTGCAACGTTTCCTTCTTGCATGCTATCACCCCCATGGATTGCTGGATTGCAAGCCGGGAGTCACCCACTATAATCAAATCAGTTATCCCTCGGTCAATCGCCGCCAATACTCCATTGTTCATGCCGGTGTACTCGGCGATGTTGACTGTGGTGGACGACAGGTACGCACTCGCAGCGATCTCAATATCCCAATTCGGAAGGCGCCACAGTATCCACGAACAACTTCCATACCCGCCGTATTTAGCTGTCTTCGCTGAGCCATCAAATGACAGCACGCATCCAGTAAAGTCAGCTGGTATTCGGGCATATAGCAGTGCTGGGTCCATTCGAACTGGCGCCGAGTTCTTGGAGGGAGGCGCCGGGTGCTTCAAGGAATCGTCGAGTCCGATAAACGGGGTTATCGACGCCTGGAGCAACTGGGCGAAGTCTACATCTCGCTCACATACTCGCTTCACCTTCAAATCGTAGGGCGACAACATAACTGCGAAACTGACTGCGCGATCGTACAGCGACTTTGACTTAAACACCCACTCCAGCGTGGAGAAACGGGTGTAGACGTGAAGCGTCTTTCCCGCCAAGAGAGTGTAGCACACTTTCAGCAATTGCAACAGCGCGACCACTTCTTTCTCAGCGGGATGATAGCCGAGTTCGTTCTCCTTTAGTACGCGTCCGCAGAAGCGAACTGGGTGCAGCTTGTCGTCGTGTGGTTGCATCAACGTACTGCTCAGCGCCCACTCATTGGCGTACAACATTATGTGGACTTCTTTCGTCGAGTCGAAATGACGCAGAATTGGAGCTTCTGCTACCCGTCTTTTGAGCTCGGCGAATGATGCTTTTGCTGACGCCAGGTCACCCCCAGGTCCAAAGTCCGTATCCTTTAGCTGATAGAGTACTGCTCCGTAAACAGCCAAGTTCTGGATGAATCGGCCGTAGTAGTTGAGGGCACCGAGGAACGCTTGCATTCCCTTCTTCGATTTCGGGAAGGCGAGCTCGGCGATCGCGGCTATCTTCTTCGCATCAGCGCGTATGCCACTTGGCGTAATCTCGTGCGATAGGAAATCAACCTTGGGTTGGGATAAAGATACTCTTAGTAAAGCTGATGCTAATTCGACATTCTGTGAATCGGGCTAGTAATCGGTCGAGTGTCTCCAAGCAGGCGTCGAACGTCTCCCCCCCAAAACAGATATCATCGACAAACGACCTCCGCTTGAACACCGGAATCAAGGAAGACTGGTCTGGTTCTCCATTGGCAAACATGTCGCCGTCCGGTCCGTTTACCAAGTCTTGGACCGGATCGCAGTCAGCTTGTGATTTGTGGTCAGCTTCAAACTTCGTCAGCTGACTCTCCGTTGAATTTCTGACTCCGCCGAGCTCAACTCGCCGAGTTCCTGACTCGGCTTCAGCAACAGCCATTCGTTCGGCAAACAACTGCCATCCTCCCTTTGGTTGAACGTAACCCCATAGAGCGTTGTCGATCAGTCGTTGGTAAATCATAGGCGCATTTTTTAATCCAAATGGCATTCGTAACCATTCAAAGTGTCCAAGTGCACATACGAACGCTGAGATCTGCCGAGCTCGGCGTGTCATCAAGACTGCCCAGAATCCACTCGCAGCATCGAGCGAGCAAAACCACAAGTAACTTTCCAATTCGGTAAGCAGGTCATCAACCAGTGGCATAGCGTATTCCATCGGCGTAGTAACCGCATTAACCAGTTTATAATCGATGCATAGCCGAATATCCACACCATTTTTCTTGAGCACTATCACCACTGGCGAGGCCCAAGGGCTGCCCGAGAATGATATCAACCCAGCTCGAAGAAGCCCCTTCAGCAACTCGTAAAGTTTGCTCAAGTGGCGGAGAGGTATCCGCCGAGCTCTCTGCTTAATGGGTTCGTGTCCTTGAACGTCGATGTCGCACAATGCTCCGTACGCTGGAGGCGGTAGAGCATTACCACTTGAAATCATTATCCCGTCGTGCTTTTGTAGTTCTGCCACCAATTTAGCCGACTGTGCCGGCGTATGACTACTCGACTTGACGTTTGCAGCGCCATAGTCGAGTTCGGTAGGTTCAACTTCAGTGAGGTCGGGAAGGAAGGCCAGCTCGTGAGCGTAGTCCGTCAATTCCAGATCTGTCCCACTACGCTCAAAGGCGTTGGTCGTGCCATCGTCAACATCATCCTCTTTCTCGTCTTCGTTCGCAGCGATAGCCAAGTAGTGTTGTTTCAGGGTCTCGGTTGGGTCTCTCGTCGAGTTGCATTCATCGTCTTCAGCTTGTCCTAAGCCATAGTCAATTCCGCCGGGGTCAAACACCGTCGCCGCTGAGTTCATTACCCCGACCTCAGCTATAGTACCTTCCAACAATGATACCTCTGGTACTTCATAGTTGTCGTCCGCGTCAAGGCTCGCATTCGCTGAGTTCACTGTGACGGACGATCTTACTCCTTCGTATTCAAACTTGTCCCCGAGGTTGATGGTATCGTCGTCATGCTGTCTAACCACTTCCGAACCGGTTTCAGCCTCCACAGTTTCCAACGCCGAGTCCGCCGTAGCTGGGTCGTCGTTCGGCTTTATTCCTTCAGGTAGTAGTACCTCCCAACTATCATATTCCTTGGTCGCGTCGGAGTGCTCATCCGCTGAGTTGGTTGTGACGGCAGAGCTGACTTCCGTGCGTGTAAACGCGCCTTCAGTATAGCTGACATCCTGACGACATGCTGTAACCACGTCCGAGGCACTCTCAGTGTTTAGATCTTCTGACGTCGAGTCTGCCGCCGCCGACTGGATAATGCAGGCTTCCGGTGTACCCATCGCTGAGTTCACCACGGCTGCAGAACTTGGTCCTATTATTCCGTACTTGGCTCGGTTGTCAGCAACGGGTTCAACGTCACATAGGGCTTGTTCCGAGCGTTCTTCAAGGCCTCCTGCCGTTATAGCTGAGTCTTCAGTCGCCGACGCGTCTTCCGTGGCCCTTACTTCACTTGTTCCTTCGACCGCTGAGTTCGTGTTGACGTCAGAAATGGCACCATCGTCTTCAAACTTGGTCAGCTGATAGGAGACATCTTGGCCATCGTGTAGCACCGACGTATGGTCCGCTCGGACATCTTCCAGCTTGAACGCTGAGTTTATAGCCGGGTCACCCCTTGTCACCCCTGAAGTCGATATGACGTCTGCGTTACCGCGACGCTTCTCGTAGCTGCCGGCTTCAGTGTCGGCTTCGATCCTTCTCCAGCGTTCGGCGCATGTTAACTCTGGTCCACTCTCCACTGGAGATCGTCTTTCCACCGCCGTCGGAGTTGGGTATTTTCGTCTTTCCACAGCTGGCGGCTGGTGTGACAGCCAGTCGTCGTACAGTCGTTGTTCTTTCTGCAGCAAATCTTTATCCATCGCCGACTCAAAGGCCAATATCTGCCAGTCACGGTACTTCGCCGAGTTCACGCGGACATATCCCTCGTTGGTCAGCACTCCGTGTGGTTGCCATTTTATCACATAAAAGTGAGGTGGGCACCAGACTGACGTCTGTCGTACGTTCGTAATCAGGACATGGGTTGGTCTTCCTCGGCGATTAAAAACAACCGTTGGAATCCAACCCTTCGTCCGTCGCACCCATAGGTCATGCGTCGACTCACTGGGTTGTCGCCTGGGTAATTTGAACTCAGCGGTCATTCGACTTTCGATCGTCAACCCGTCTGGTGGCCCGCATGGTACATTTGGTCCGAACTCGGTCTTGGTTGGTGCATTACTTGACCGGATGAGTGGTATCACCATCTCATCGGGTAGCTTGACCGCCGAGTTGTACAGATCCAGACGTATTCCAGCTGGGATCATAAAGTCGGTGCCGAGAATCAAATCGACTCCGGCATGATGAGGCATTATCCATACTTCAAACTCGTATGCCACTTCCCAGCCGAGTGTCACCTTCACCACTGCTCTTGACGTTGTCACCATCCTGTCTTTACTTATTCCTTGTATGTCAATCCGCTTATCTCGGCTGGCCACTCTCTTGAGACGCAGTTTCCTCGCGAAGTACTCACTGATCGCCGAGACATTTGCTCCGGTATCCAATAATATCTTGGTCCTTCGGTCGTTCACTGCACCCAATACGAGGGCTCTCATTCTAACTCGGCGATCAAACGTCTGTGCTGACCACCATCCCAGCCGCTCTCCCGGAAGCAGCTTCATTATCCTGGTACGATGCACAGCCTGGTCTGACTGCCGAGTTACACTTGCAATCGCTCGGTTGTTATCATCTAACTCACCGAGCTCACGTTCAATTCCGTCGATTTCACACATCCAATTGCCATCCCCGCTTCTTCCCTCGGGCCGTCCTGCTTCGCCTACGAAGGCAAACAAGAAGTTCGCCTCAACTGCAGGTTTAGCTGACTGTGGCAGCCCGGCATATTCCAACCCAGTCAGTGTTGGCGGGCCGCCGAGTTTAAATCACTCGGCGCGTAAAGGTTTTGCAGGTCTTCTGGCACTTGCGACTTGTCGACAGAGTTCTTCACGAACGCAGCCAGCTTCTCATATTGGCGGAACAGCTCACACTGGCCGCCTTCATGGACTTGTCTGCAGAATTTGCAGCGTCGTCGACAGTAGTGAGCCGAGTGCCCCATTCTTCCACAAGCTGCACAAGGTCCTCGTTGGGTGTTGTCGCGTGATCCATCTCCACGATTCGACTGTTCTCGCTGGTTGTACGGTCGCGGAGGTCGGTTCGCTGAGTTTCCCCAGCTTCGGTTCGAGCCTTTCTGGTCTCCCGCCGAGTTCTCTCGGCGGTCCGGTGTATTTCCTTTATCATTGGAAACGCCGGCGTCAATGTAGTCGTCGTCTTCCGCTGAGTCGTGTCCTCCGGACTGGTCCTCATCATCCCATTCGTCTTCGGAGTTGTACGGACTCGGCGGGTTCTGTTCGATGAGTTCCTCTCCGTCGGAGTCAGCGTCAACGACAGTGACTCGGCGGTCGCGGTTTTCTTCCTTGCGACTGCGCTTCTCATCTCGGCGGCTCTGATCCTTCCGCTTGTCATCTCGGCTTCGTGCGGTCACGAGTCGGTCGCGTTGCTTCTTACGCTTCTCGCCGAGGATCCGACGATTGATTATCTGTTCCACCTTACTGATGTCTTCCAACTGCAAGGGGTACATTAAATTCATCACATCGTCATCACCACAATGCAGCAAGAAGTGTTCGACATGGTCAGCTGCGTCGGCGCCACCCTTCTCGTACTGGATCTTGGCTGTCCGAGCGTACCCGTTGAGTCGGATCAGGAAGTCGCAGATCGGTTCGTTGACTTTACGTCTCGCCGAGTAGTAACGAGTGCGGGCGGATTGGTCGAACTGTGAGCAGTAATAATCCAGGAACGCCTCGCGGAGTAGTTTCCAACGTCGCTGAGTCTTCTTCGGCAGCTGCCTGTACCAACTCTTCGCCGCGCGTCCCAAGCATAGCGAGAAAGGCTCGCACCATGCACTTTGGGGCATCCTGGTGCTCTTCATCTCGTAGATGAACCGCTTGAGCCACTGGAGCGACGCGTCAGAGCGGTAGCGCTTTCCTTCGAACTCGGCGATTTTGTCGAGCGAGGCGTGGGTTCGGACTTCTAGGTACTGCGTCGAGTCTTCTTCAGCCGCGTCAAAGCTCAAGTTTCGAATGTAGTCCTTCACGGTTTCTTCACGGTTACCTCTCACGTCGAAGGCGTCGCCGTCTTCTTCATCCTCCTCGTAAGCCTCAGCCTCATCTGCAGCGTCATACAATTCACGATAACGACCTACATTTCGCTGCCCACGACTCGGCGCTCGCTGAGTCGGGTTTAGCTTTAATGGAGTCAGCATGTGAGAGTCTTCAAAGTACGGAGTCCCTTGCGTAGCGCGGAACACTTCACGTCTCTTCGTCTCCGGGGTTTTCGGCAAAGGAATCTTGCTCGGGTCCTCGCCGAGTGGTTTGAACTCGGCTACTCGGCTATACACCTTCTTCGTTCCGCCAGGGGCCTTCTCCAATCCAAACGCTACTCTGAGCTTCTTCTTCCATTGCCAGAGCTCGGCTCCGCCACGGGTCAGACTCCAGTCGGACAGAATGAGGCTGTTTGGTCGGCTGTTGCACCGATAGCCCATCGCCTTCAACAGCAACACAGTTTCTTCCACCAACTGATCGATGTTGGCTGCACGCACCGGCTGAGTTAACTCGGGACCCAACATCGGCCACTTCGCCTGCGCCATCGCCACAGGCGCGAACATCATCATCCATTCCGATCTCGTTCTCATCTCCTCGCCGAGTCGAGCCAACACTTTATTGGCGCTCGGCGTATCGGCGTTCCTCGTCGCTTTTGGAATAAGGGGCGAACGGTCCCCTTGGGCAACGCCATGGTCTTCTTCATCTTCTTCATCGTCCGCACCTTCGTCGAGCTCGGCGGATAAATTGCGCTCGACAGGACGTGGGGCTCCCATGCGTCCCACCTGCAGCGTCAACTCTTCCACCTCGCCAAGTAGCTCGGCGGTAGTCTTCGTTTCTCCGAGCTCAGCGGTCTCGGCCTTCTCTTCATACTCTCCTTCACTTGCGTCTCCGTTCTCGCTCTCCTGGTCTTGGCCATCCTCGTCGAACTGGACGGTTCGTCCCACCTCCATCGTCATGGCGATGAGTCGTTGATCCGCCGGGTCCGACCCCACGAGAGGCGATCCTCCAGCCGTCGCTGGGCTTCCGTCGCTCGGAGTTGCTGATCCCTTGACCATCTTCACTCTTCTCTTTCTCTTCACTTCCTCTTAACTTGGTTAGCTGGCACCTATAAAAACAAGCACACACTCCTGTTCCCGGGTCGCGGCACCAGTTGTGGTGTAGTAGAACACACAAATATCGTCAGATGTGGATTCCTTACACAAACCACAACGAATCGCCGAGTTAGGTCGGCGGTTTGTATGGCCTGCGCAGAGGGTGGTCCCCTCGCGGTCCGGCCCTTCCGGGACAGACGAGTGGCTCGCTTCCACCCGGTTCCGACTAACCAAGTCAGATCACTTCCGAGGCTCCGCCGAGTTTGGTTCGGCTGAGCTCGTTCACAACCCTGTGCCCTCCACCAAAGGATGGACGACGGCGCGCGAGCGCTTTTACAGGTCACCGAGCGCAGAGGCTGCTCAGCTAGAAGTGTTACGGCACCCGGGCTATCCGACGTACCGGCCCGCTGAGTATGCGGGACTTTCTTTCGCGCGTAGCGAGACTTTGTCCTACCCGGACCGACCTAATCTCTTGGCGCTACCAGTCAATACCCTACAAGCTATGCCTCTCGAGTATTGACGGCAGGCATAATCCAGCCCTATGCAGGGACTTACCGGAAAAGTGTACACGTGTCTTGGACTAGGAAAATTCTGCTCTGTTATCTTCAGGGAGCCTTTTCGGCTCCTCCTATTTAATCCTATGCTTCTCATACAAATATCTAATGAAATGTAGTCGTTTCGGATCTCTACCGACTCTTCAGGCGGCCGTTGAGCTCAGCGGCTATCCGGATAGCATATCCGGACAGATCGCCGAGTACTTACCGTGATCCTTGGCTCTTAAGTTCTGGGTTATCAGACCGAGCCGATTCTTGACCTAAAGTAGGTCGGCGTATGGTCGAATCTGGAAATCCCTACACCACAACTGCCCCGGTTATGATACGAGCCGAGCTGGTGAGTGTCTTAATCCTTCATTTGGTTCCGCCACCGTTGGTCCATACTCGGCTGATGACGTCCCGCGGCTTTCCACCACCTTCTTCGGTACGTTTGTTGCTTCCGCTGTCACTCCCTTGGCAGCTCCTTACTCCTCGCATGCTACGTTAGCACAACTCGCGGCGCCACCATTCTCCTCCAACTCCTCGTCGAGGTGAAGGCGTGCCAGCTGAGTCGATTCCTCGACCCGTCGGTACTCGTGGGGTCAGCGACCGGCCTGAAGCTGGGTTGGTCAACCTGACAACTTCTCATGCGTCTGACGCGGAGTCGGCGGGGTCTTCTCGCGTACGCCTTCCTGGTCCACCGAGCTTGCCGGGCGACACCACTTCGGGCGCCACCAGTCAGCCAAGCTCGGCCGCTCCAGTGAGTCTTGACTCTCTCATGGCCAGGGTTAACGAGCAGGGGTGCGAGCGCCGAGAAGAATTGACCTTCTTGGCGAGGCTCATGGCCTACGGATTTACTCGTTCCGTGGAGCCCTCCGATCCCGTGCAGCGGCGAGCGATTTTACATGCTGCTTCCGCGGGGGAACTGTTGGATATCTTGAAAGACAACTACGCCGCTCTTGATTATCCAAAGATCATTGGCGATCTCCGAGCTGACAATCAAGCTGTTCAGGAGAAGAACCGCGCACTGACTCGGCGACTGGACTCGCTTGCTCTCAGCAACGTCGACTTGTCATTTCAGCTCTCGTCGGCTCAACAGCAAGTGTTTCGATTGGAGGCTGCTGCCACGCAGTCGGCTAATCTCCTTGCGTCACTGCGAAAGGCTGTAGCTCTGAGTGAGGCAAAACTTGCTCGGGCCATCGCAGCTGAGCAGATCAAGGTTGACGCTGCGTTGGGTCAGGCCCAGCTCCATCATCAGCAAGTCTTGGATCGAGACGCCGAGATCGACGTCCTTCTCCGATCCATTTCTGAGAGGGATGCGGCGTTCGTCACCCTTCAGGGCATTGCTTCCAAGCACTTCGAACAGCTGCAGGAGTCGGTGCGGTTGTACAGCTCCACCGGCACTCAACCTTTGCGGCACGCTCAGCCGGTGATCGCTGAGCAGCGGGCGGTGATCTTGCGACAGAAGCGGCTCATCCGTCGGAATGGCATTATTCCGATGCACGATCCTCACATGGCTGCTGCTGCGGGCGGTGGCTTGCAGGTTCCTGGACTTGATCCGTCCGACCTTGTCCTCAACGCCCGGCTATGTCGTGTCTTGGAGGCTCGCTTCCCTGAGGTTCTTCACATTCCAGCCGGTGAAACTCGGCGGTTGGAGTTGATTGTCCATCCTCGCCGAGATGCTCCAGTGGCGAATTTCGCTGCTGGTCCCTGTGTGGCTCCCTCAGCTATTCAGGCTCCTTCTGTGACTTCATCGGCAGACTCGGCTGCGGCTCCAGTCAGCTCAGCGGCGGCTACGAGCCACTCCGAGCCGACCCTCGCCCAGCTTCACCGTACGCCTTTGGCGAACTTGACCTCGACTCAGCGGCTTCGACGTTATGCCAACCCCAAGTCTTCCACTGCTGCAGGTCCTCGTCATCGTCCACCGGCGCCGCATCCGCCTCAACCGTACGCTTGTCCACTTCCTGGGAGGATGGAATGAGGCCATCAGTGCTCTTTTGCACTCAAGTTCTCCTCAAACTACTGTGTCCGATGGAGGAAAACTCCGCTCTGGCAAGTCCCGTCGTCGGACTCGGCGGAAGAAGGTTCGTCACCTTCAGCCGAGTTCCCCTACTCAGCCCGCTGTCTCTGCTCGCTCTGAAGACGACGATGACGCTTCGAGCGAAGCTGAATTCGAGTTTGAGTTGCCTGAGCCGTTCGCCGACACCGTTCCTGCGGTTGCTTCGACGACTTCGGCGGGTTCTTCGTCTTCCGATCCTCCGGTGACTTCGTCAGTCGCGGCTACTCGCCCATCGCCGGTATCTACCTCCGATGTCCCGGCTACGAGCGTTTGTGCCCCAGGCTCGACTTCGCCCATCTCCGCTGGGTTGCCCCAGTCGAGTGCACCACTCAGCGTCGTGCCAACGGTGGTTGGGCGCTCCCAGTCGTCTTCTGGCCGATCCTCTCTCGTCTCATCTTCTCGGGGTCTGAGCGTATCCACCACGCCGACTGACCTAGTGACTCCGGCCGTGAGTGTCCTCAGACCGTCTCTCCCTGTGACCACGGCCGTGTTGACGTCCCCGTCTGGGCGCCCTATCCAGGGATCTGCTGCGACCGCCCGCACTGTGACTGCTCAGCTGCTTGAGGACCTCGACGCGTCTGACGACGAGGTGTTAGGGCCTGGTGATGGTTCCGCACCGTCCACCGGCTCGACGAATCCTGCCGCTGGGTCGCTCTTGGATCCCATTTCCTTATCAGAGAACTCGGCTGGCAGTCCTTCAGGTTCCGACTCAGCGGCCGAAGATGCTCGTCGTTCTGCTAAAGCGAGAAGCCTTCATGCGGCAATCTTCGGCTCTGACGATGAGATGAGTGATGAGTCTTTGCCGCCGAGTGATCGCCCCTCCTCGCGGCCTTCATCGAAGGATTCTGGTGACGGGACGAGTTCTGCCTCTGCGCCGGCTTCGGGGAAGCAGCAGCATCGCAAACGTCGTGCCTCGTCGAGTCCTACCGGTCATCGGTCGAAGCGATCCAAGAAGCACAAGGAGCACAAGAAGCATCACAAGACGCACCGACACCACAAGCATCGGCAGCTTCCGTCGACTCCTGATCCAGCTCCGGCTCAGTCCATTCCGGCTGCTCCTTCGCCGAGTAGGCTCCCGGTTATATCGATTCTCGCTCAGCCGAGTTCGACTGCCTCACGTCCGGCTTTGGTCGCACTACCCAGCGCTCTTACACTTCCGCTGGCGACGTTACGGACTCGAGCCTCGCAAGCGGTGTCCAAGAATGTCGCTTGACTCTTCACATGGCTCAACTCCGCGAGGTACCATTTATGCATTTCGGCTCAGCCCGTTGTTGGAATGCATTATTGGATACACTGAGCGGAGGGGTGCAGATGGAGCTCGTAGGAGACAAGAGTCGTGTGCCACCTACGCCGTGTTCTCTTGACGGCATTCGAGCTTTCATGGCCGTTTTCGATCCGAGCCATCCTTGTCAGCGTCTTCGGCGGATGCTCCCTGAGCTTCCTTTCTTCTTTTCTCCGTCGATACTGGAGGAAGCTCGGCGGTGTTTGGCTTCTCAGACCCGACCTCGAACTTTGATGCAAGTTCTTGGAGATATGTGGGTGAAGCTTCGTGGCGACAGTCCCTTGGACTCGGCGGGGAGGCCCATCCAGACAGATGGCCAAATGACCCGTTACTTCGTAGCTCTCTATGAGCGTCGTCATTGGATCGTCGAGTCGAGTGTGTTGATGGGTCTCCATCCTGACGTCAACCCGGCTGCCACGCCCGCTCAGCTTGCTGAGGTGTATGAGCTGTGGCTGGTGTACAAGCGTGACCGCAAACGTCGTAGTGACACTCTGCGATCTTTGGTTGTCGCTGTCTACGATCAGCTTTACTCGGCGGTCACTCAGAAACTCGGCGATGAACCTGCTCCTCTGGTGGACGCAGAGGTTTATTTCGATCCGTCCGTCCCCCATTATTCTCCCGTTAACCTTTCGTGGGTTCCCTCCGGGAGAGACTGGGTCCAATGTGCTCATGATGTGGATCTAGCTGAGCCCTGGCGAGCTTGGTAGCTAACTGACCCGGCGGTCCACCCGTATAACACCTCCTTCCGCGCTCGGAACGTGGACTTCTTGGTTTTCGCTCCGCGCGGTATGGATCCTCAGGTTGTTGACGACGCGATTGAAGAAGACTTCGATCTTGCCGAACAAGCGCCTCCTGCCTATGCCCCGGGTGCTCCAACTCGGCTGAATCGTCAAGGCATCCACATCTTCACTGGGTCGTCAATCGGTGAGCTCGGCTCAGATGACGAGAGTGCGTCTGATGACGACTCGGCGGACGATGGGTTGGGTTCTCCTAATCTCCGAGGCGCGTCTCCGAGTATGTCTCTGTTCGGCACCCCACTCCCCAGTGGAGCGGATCCGCCTCAACCCACTTCAGCCGAGTCGGGTCCTGAGGCACCGGTTCTTCTTCCACCTGGTTCGGCGTCAGCCTGTTTGGCTAGCTCGGCGATTATAGTTCTTGCCACGGCTGCGGATGTTGCATCTCCTTCCGCAGTTTCCCAAGGAGCGACGTCTGCTACGACGCCACACCTCCAATCGTCGAGCCCGCTGAGCTCTTCCCAATTGTCTCCGTCGGGTTCAGCTCACTTGGAGTCCGGATCGCCAACTTTTTAATTTTCTTCTTTTGACTCGTCCCGTAAGTATCGTTCAGGACTTCATTTCGTAATTATTCAGTATATGTAGTTTCGACACAGTAGCATTCCATCTCAACTCGGCCTGTGTCGTCCGCTGAGTTGGTGTAACTTTTGGTGCAATAGCTGTTAATACTCATCTGCAACTTGCACCATTTGCAGACGGTTTTCGCGCTTTTTCTGTCGTAGGTAGTCAAACAGGAGACCCCACATGACAAATTCGACAGTGGTTCCCAAGTAGGCTCATCGTAGCCGACCCACTTAACTTTAAATTTCCGTTGTGATCGTGACGTACTCGTGGAAAATGGTAGCTCATCGTCGAGAATTGCTTCGACTTCATACTGTTTCGTACTTGTGTCTGGTTCCCAGCTGTCTTCAGGCAGTAATTCTTCGTCAAAGTCAAATCGCTGAGTCTCTTCAAGGTCGGCGATTAGCCTCGTCTTTGGTCTTCCGCCGAGTTCGGTGACTGCCTTCAGACGTGATACATGGACCACTGGGTAGAGCCTATATCCACTCTTGTCGGGTAACTCCAATTCATAGGCGAATTCTTCCACCTTCTTCTTCACCCTGAATGGTCCATGCCATCGGTGGGCTAACTTCTTGGTCAGACCCGACTTGACTCGCTCCATAAACAACCAGACTTGATCTCCTTCTTCGAACAAGGATTTGGTGGATTCATCGCCTGGTTCTGCAACTCCATCTTCGTCATCTGCTGTGTTGGGGATGGATCTTTTCTCCTTCTTGCTCAACGCTTCGTTGTGCTCCCGAGCTCGTCGTGCTTTCTCTCGCACTTGAACTCAGCTGCTAATCGAAGTGCCACTTCTCGTTGTCTGTTCGCTTCTCGGCACCACTCGACTGCGTCCGCCGAGTTGACTGGGTGCCTCTGTCCACGTCGTATTGAGCTCGTCATAGCCATGAGTGTAGACTTGGCATCCCAACCATGTACCAGATAGAAAGGGGTTTCTTGCCGAGTCGAATCTCTTGAGTTGTTGATAGCGTGTACCATCTTCTCGGCGATGTCATCCCAGTCGGCTTGAAGTGGGTCTTCCACGTAGACCCGTATAGTCTGAACCATTGTCTTGACTGACCTCTCTTGCTGACCGTTGGCTTGTGGTCGGTAACTCAGCGTAGCTCTTGATCTCGACTGCATCATCTCGGAAAACGTTTGGAATACTTCACTCATAAACCTTGGATCTCGGTCGTGCCGTATCAGAGATGGAGCCCCGAACTGCCTGAAGACGCATTCCTCATATACCTTGGCCACTTCGAGTGACCCGGTGCGATTCATAGCCTTAGTGATAACGAACCCCGTGAAGTGGTCCTGGAACAACAGCTGTGCAGTATTGCCCCGCTGAGTTCGAGGAAAAGTAATCACGAAATCCATTTGACACGACTTGGAATGGATGGTCTGACACCACATTTCCCGGCGAGTAACCTGTCAACTGTGGCTTGCTCTTACTGGTATTGCAGTCCTCGCAGGCCCTAACATGTTTCACCACGTCGGCGTACAGACCAATCCAGTAGTAGTCGGCTTTGACTCGGTGATACGTTCTGACAATGCCTTGATGCCCTTCTTCGATCGAGTTGTGACAGTTATGAAGTATTTCGTCGACCATAGTTGACGGAATCAACAATCTTAATGAGAGGTTCGGTTCGCCGGGTTCGCCCAGTCGGCGAGCTTCATCTCGGCGGTAAAACAGGCCGTCTTCGCTGAGTACAAAGACTTCTGCGACTTTGCCGGCATTCTGAGCTCGACGGTGTGTAAGGTCCTCAAATTCACCTCTCAGGTACGCTTTCAGATCGGCCCACCTGAGTTCTTCATCTTGTGCCTTCGCGATTCGTCGTCTCCGCTCAGTCTGTACTGTCACTGGATCAATGTCGTTGGCATTCCTAGCTGTCTGGGCTGACTCCATCTGCGACCCTGTTTCGACATTCGGGGTCGTGTGGTTAGTCCGCCGAGTCGACGCCCTGCTGACTTGTTCGAATTCATCTCCACTGCTTTCAAACGCAGATTCTCCAGGATTTGTTGATATGGCTTCGTGATCCTGACTTCCTCCTCTTGCTCTAGCCGAGTCTTCATCTAGCTCGTCCTCAAAGTGAACTCGGCGTACTCGGCTACGAGTGACTGCCGTGACAATCGGGGTTTCCGCTGGGTTGTCTGTGGCGTACAGTTCTTCGGCTACTCGGTTAATCATTCTCAGTTCTGCTTTCCTATCCGTCCCGAGAATTACTCGTCCAGCTTTAGCTTCAAGTGCTTCTGTAGCGAGAGAGTCAGCCGCTGCGTTATAGTGTCGCGCTATGTGTCGATACCGGACCGAGTTGAGTTGCTTCGTGAGATCCTTGTGTCGAGCTAGCTCCACTTGCAATGTTTCCTTCTTGCATGCTATCACCCCCATGGATTGCTGGATTGCAAGCCGGGAGTCACCCACGATAATCAGATCGGTTATCCCTCGGTCAATCGCCGTTAAGACTCCATTGTTCATGCCGGTGTACTCGGCGATGTTGACTGTGGTGGACGACAGGTACGCACTCGCAGCGATCTCAATGTCCCAATTCGGAAGGCGCCACAGTATCCACGAACAACTTCCATACCCGCCGTATTTAGCCGTCTTCGCTGAGCCATCGAATGACAGCACGCATCCTGCAAAGTCAGCTGGTATTCGGGCGTATAGCAGCGCTGGGTCCATTCGAACTGTCGCCGAGTTCTTGGAGGGAGGCGCAAGGTGCTTCAGGGAGTCGTCGAGTCCGATAAACGGAGTTATCGACGCCTGGAGCAACTGGGCGAAGTCTACATCTCGTTCACGTATTCGCTTCACCTTCAAATCGTAGGGCGACAACATAACTGCGAAACTGACTGTGCGACCGTACAGCGACTTTGACTTAAACACCCACTCCAGCGTGGAGAAACGGGTGTAGACGTGTAGCGTCTTTCCCGCCAAGAGAGTGTAGCACACTTTCAGCAATTGTAGCAGCGCGACTACTTCTTTCTCAGCGGGATGATAGCCGAGTTCATTCTCCTTTAGTACGCGTCCGCAGAAGCGAACTGGGTGCAGTTTGTCGTCATGCGGTTGCATCAATGTACTGCTCAGTGCCCACTCATTGGCGTACAACATTATATGGACTTCTTTCGCCGAGTCGAAATGACGCAGAATTGGAGCTTCTGCTACCCGTCTTTTGAGCTCGGCGAATGACGCTTCTGCTGACGCCAAGTCACCCCCAGGGCCAAAGTCCGTATCCTTGAGCTGATAGAGTACTGCTCCGTAAACAGCCAAGTTCTGGATGAATCGGCCGTAATAGTTGAGGGCACCGAGGAAAGCTTGTATCCCCTTCTTTGATTTCGGGAAGGCGAGCTCGGCGATCGCGGCTATCTTCTTCGCATCAGCGCGTATGCCACTCGACGTAATCTCGTGCGATAGGAAATCAACCTTGGGTTGGACAAAGATACTCTTGGTAAAGCTGATGCTAATTCGACATTCTGTGAACCGGGCTAGTAGTCGGTCGAGTGTCTCCAAGCAGGCGTCGAACGTCTCCCCTCCAAAACAGATATCATCGACAAACGACCTCCGCTTGAACACCGGAATCAAGGAAGACTGGTCTGGTTCTCCATTAGCAAACATGTCGCCGTCCGGTCCGTTGACCAGGTCTTGGACCGGATCGCAGTCAGCTTGTGATTGGTGGTCAGCTTCAAATTTCGTCAGCTGACTCTTCGTTGAATCGCTGACTCCGCCGAGCTCTACTCGCCGAGTCCCCGACTCGGCTTCAGCAATGGTCACCCGTTCGGCAAACAACTGCCATCCTCCCTTTGCTTGAACGTATCCCCATAGAGCGTTGTCGATCAGTTGCTGGTAAATCATAGGCGCATTTTTTAATCCAAATGGCATTCGTAACCATTCAAAGTGTCCAAGTGCACATACGAACGCTGAGATCTGCCGAGCTCGGCGTGTCATCAAGACTGCCCAGAATCCACTCGCAGCATCGAGCGAGCAAAACCACAAGTAACTTTCCAATTCGGTAAGCAGGTCATCAACCAGTGGCATAGCGTATTCCATCGGCGTAGTAACCGCATTAACCAGTTTATAATCGATGCATAGCCGAATATCCACACCATTTTTCTTAAGCACTATCACCACTGGCGAGGCCCAAGGGCTGCCCGAGAACGATATCAGCCCAGCTCGAAGTAGCCCTTTCAACAACTCGTAAAGTTTGCTCAAGTGGCGGAGAGGTATCCGCCGAGCTCTCTGCTTTATGGGTGCGTGCCCTTGAACGTCGATGTCGCACAATGCTCCGTACGCTGGAGGCGGCAGGGCATTACCACTTGAAATCATTATCCCTTCGTGCTTTTGTAGTTCTGCCACCAATTTAGCCGACTGTGCTGGCGTATGACTACTCGACTTGACGTTTGGAGCGCCATAGTCGAGTTCTGTAGGCTCAACTTCAGTGAGGTCGGGAAGAAAGGCCAGCTCGTGAGCGTAGTCCGTCAATTCCAAATCTGTCCCGCTTCGCTCAAAGGCGTTGGTCGTACCATCGTCGACATCATCCTCGTGCTCGTCTTCGGTCGCGGCGATAGCCAAGTAGTGTTGTCTTAGGGTCTCAGTCGGATCTCTCGTCGAGTTGCATTCATCGTCTTTAGCTTGTCTTAAGCCGTAGTCCATTCCGCCTGGGTCGAACACCGTCGCCGCTGAGTTCGTTACTCCGACCTCAGCGAAAGTACCTTTCACCAGTGATACCTCTGGTAAATCATAGTTGTCGTCTGCGTCAGGGTCCGTATTCGCTGAGTTCACTGCAATGGTCGATCTGACTCCTGCGTGTTCAAACTTGGCTCCGAGGTTGATGGTATCATCGTCATGCTGTATAACCACTTCCGACCCGGTTTCAGCCTTCATGGTCTCCAACGCTGAGTCCGCCGTAGTTGGGTCGTCGCTCGGCTTTATTCCTTCAGGTAGTGATACATCCCGACTATCCTAATCCTTGGGTCATCATTCGCTGAGCTGGTTGTGACGGCAAAACTAACTTCCATGCATGCGAACGCGTCTTCGGTAGAGCTGATATCCTGACAACATGCTGTGGGCACGTCCGAGGCACTCTCAGTATTTAGATCTTCTGACGTCGAGTCTGCCGCCGCCGACTGGATAATGCAGGTTTCCGGTGTACCCATCGCTGAGTTCACCACGGCTGCAGAACTTGGTCCTATTATTCCGTACTTGGCTCGGTTGTCAGCAACGGGTTCAACGTCACATAGGGCTTGTTCCGAGCGTTCTTCAAGGCCTCCTGCCGTTATAGCTGAGTCTTCAGTTGCCGACGCGTCTTCCGTGGCCCTTACTTCACTTGTTCCTTCGACCGCTGAGTTCGTGTTGACGTCAGAAATGGCACCATCGTCTTCAAACTTGGTCAGCTGATAGGAGACATCTTGGCCATCGTGTAGCACCGACGTATGGTCCGCTCGGACATCTTCCAGCTTGAACGCTGAGTTTATAGCCGGGTCACCCCTTGTCACCCCTGACGTCGATATGGCGTCGGCGTTACCGCGACGCTTCTCGTAGTCGCCGGCTTCAGTGTCGGCTTCGATCCTTCTCCAGCGTTCTGCGCATGTCAATTCGGGTCCATTTTCCCCAGGATGGGGTCGGTTCTCCACCGCCGTCGGAGTTGGGTATTTTCGTCTTTCCACAGCTGGCGGCTGGTGTGACAACCAGTCTTCGTACAGTCGTTGTTCTTTCTGCAGCAAATCTTTATCCATCGCCGACTCAAATGCCAATATCTGCCAGTCACGGTATTTCGCCGAGTTCACGCGGACATAATTCTCATTGGCCAGTACTCCGTGTGGTTGCCATTTTATCACATAAAAGTGAGGTGGGCACCAGACTGACTTGGGTAGTACGTTTGTAAGCAGGACATGGGTTGGTCTTCCTCGGCGATTAAAAACAACTGTTGGAATCCAACCCTTCGTCCGTCGCACCCACAAGTCATGCGTCGACTCACTGGGTTGTCGCCTGGGCAATTTGAACTCAGCGGTCATTCGACTTTCGATTGTGAGCCCGTCTGGGGGCCCGCATGGGACATTTGGTCCGAACTCGGTCTTGGTCGGCGCATTACTTGATCGGATGAGTGGGATTACCATCTCATCGGGTAGCTTGACCGCCGAGTTGTACAGATCCAGACGGATCCCAGCTGGGATCATGAAGTCGGTACCGAGAATCAAATCAACTCCGGCATGATGAGGCATTATCCATACTTCAAACTCGTATGCCACTTCCCAGCCGAGTGTCACCTTCACAACTGCTCTTGACGTTGTCACCATTCTGTCTTTACTTATTCCTTGTATGTCGATTCGCTTATCTCGGCTGGCTACTCTCTTTAGACGCAGTTTCCTCGCGAAGTATTCACTAATCGCCGAGACATTTGCTCCGGTATCTAATAATATCTTGGTCCTTCGGTCGTTCACTGCACCCAATACGAGAGCTCTCATTCTAACTCGGCGATCAAACGTCTGTGCTGACCACCATCCCAGCCGTTCTCCCGGAAGCAGCTTCATGATTCTGGTACGATGCACAGCCTGGTCTGACTGCCGAGTTACACTTGCAATCGCTCGGTGGTTATCTTTTAACTCACCGAGCTCACGTTCAATTCCGTCGATTTCACACATCCAATTGCCATCCCCGCTTCTTCCCTCGCGCCGTCCTGCTTCGCCTACGAAGGCAAACAAGAAGTTCGACTCAACTGCAGGTTCAGCTGACTGTGGCAGCCCGGCATATTCCAACCCAGTCAGTGTTGGCGGGCCGCCGAGTTTAAATCACTCGGCGCGTAAAGGTTTTGCAGGTCTTCTGGCACTTGCGACTTGTCAACACAGTTTTTCACGAACGCAGCCAGCTTCTCATATTGACGAAACAGCTCGCACTGGCCGCCTTCATGGACTTGTCTGCAGAATTTGCAGCGTCGTCGACAGTAGTGAGCCGAGTGTCCTGTTCTTCCACAAGCTGCACAAGGTCCACGCTGAGAGTTGTCGCGTGATCCATCTCCACGGTTCGACTGTTCTCGTTGGTTGTACGGTCGCGGAGGTCGGTTCGCTGAGTTTCCCCAACTTCGATTTGAGCAATTCTGGTCTCCCGCCGAGTTCTCTCGGCGGTCCGGTGTATTTCCTTTATCATTGGAAACGCCGGCGTCTATGTAGTCGTCGTCTTCCGCTGAGTCGGGTCCTCCGGACTGGTCCTCATCATCCCATTCGTCTTCGGAGTTGTACGGACTCGGCGGGTTCTGATCGATGAGTTCCTCCCCGTCGGAGTCAGCGTCAACGACAGTGACTCGGCGGTCGGTTTTCTTCCTTGCGACTGCGCTTCTCATCTTGACGTCCATCTCGGCGTTCATCTCGGCGGCTCTGATCCTTCCGCTTGTCATCTCGGCCTCGTGCGATCACGAGTCGGTCGCGTTGCTTCTTGCGCTTCTCGCCGAGGATCCGACGATTGATTATCTGTTCCACCTTACTGATGTCTTCCAACTGCAAGGGGTACATCAAATCCATCACATCGTTATCACCACAATGCAGCAAAAAGTGTTCGACATGGTCAGCCGCGTCGGCGCCATCCTTCTCGTACTGGATCTTGGCGGTCCGAGCATACCCGTTGAGTCGGATCAGGAAGTCGCAGATCGGTTCGTTGACTTTACGTCTCGCCGAGTAGTAACGAGTGCGGGCGGTTTGGTCGAACTGTGAGCAATAATAATCCAGGAACGCCTCGCTGAGTAGTTTCCAACGTCGCTGAGTCTTCTTCGGCAGCTGCCTGTACCAACTCTTCGCCGCGCGTCCCAAGCATAGCGAGAAGGGTTCGCACCAGGCACTTTGGGGCATCCTGGTGCTCTTCATCTCGTAGATGAAACGCTTGAGCCACTGGAGCGACGCGTCAGAGCGGTAGTGCTTTCCTTGGAACTCGGCGATTTTGTCGAGCGAGGCGTGGGTTCGGACTTCTAGGTACTGCGTCGAGTCTTCTTCAGCCGCGTCAAAGCTCAAGTTTCGGATGTAGTCCTTCACGGTTTCTTCACGGTTTCCTCTCACTTCGAAGGCGTCGTCGTCTTCTTCATCCTCCTCGTAAGCTTCAGCCTCGTCTGCAGCGTCATACAATTCACGGTAACGACCAACATTCCGCTGTCCACGACTCGGCGCTCGCTGAGTGGGGTTTAGCTTCATTGGAGTCAGCATGTGAGAGTCTTCGAAGTACGGAGTCCCTTGCGTAGCGCGGAGCACTTCACGTCTCTTCGTCTCCGGGGTCTTCGGCAACGGAATCTTGCTTGGGTCTTCGCCGAGTGGTTTGAACTCGGCTACTCGGCTATACACCTTCTTCGTTCCACCAGGGGCCTTCTCCAATCCAAATGCCACTCTCAACTTCTTCTTCCATTGCCAGAGCTCAGCTCCGCCACGGGTCAGACTCCAGTCGGACAGGATGAGGCTGTTTGGTCGACTGTTGCATCGATAGCTCATCGCCTTCAACAGCAACACAGTTTCTTCCACCAACTGATTGATGTTGGCTGCACGCACCGGTTGAATTAACTCGGGACCCAACATCGGCCACTTCGCCTGCGCCATCGCCACAGGCGCGAACATCATCATCCATTCCGATCTCGTTCTCATCTCCTCGCCGAGTCGAGCCAACACTTTATTGGCGCTCGGCGTATCGGCGTTCCTCGTCGCTTTCGGAATAAGGGGCGGACGGTCCCCTTGAGCAACGACATGTTCTTCTTCATCTTCTTCATCGTCCGCACCTTCGTCGAGCTCGGCGGATAAGCTGCACTCGACAGGGCGTGGGGCTCCCATGCGTCCCACCTGCAGCGTCAACTCTTCCACCTCGCCAAGTAGCTCGGCGGTAGTCTTCGTTTCTCCGAGCTCAGCGGTCTCGGCCTTCTTTTCATACTCTCCTTCACTTGCATCTCCGTTCTCGCTCTCCTGGTCTTGGCCATCCTCGTCGAACTGGACGGTTCGTCCCACCTCCATCGTCATGGCGATGAGTCGTTGATCCGCCGGGTCCGACCCCGCGAGAGGCGATCCTCCAGCCGTCGCTGGGCTTCCGTCGCTCGGAGTTGCTGATCCCTTGACCATCTTCACTCTTCTCTTTCTCTTCTCTTCCTCTTACTTGGTTAGCTGGCACCTATAAAAACAAGCACACACTCCTGTTCCCGGGTCGCGGCACCAGTTGTGGTGTAGTAGAACACACAAATACCGTCAGATGTGGATTCCTTACACAAACCACAACGAATCGCCGAGTTAGTTCGGCGGTTGTATGGCCTGCGCAGAGGGTGGTCCCCTCGCGGTCCGGCCCTTCCGGGACAGACGAGTGGCTCGCTTCCACTCGGTTCCGACTAACCAAGTCAGATCACTTCCGAGGCTCCGCTGAGTTTGGTTCGGCTGACCTCGTTCACAACCCTGTGCCCTCCACCAAAGGATGGACGACGGCGCGCGAGCGCTTTTACAGGTCACCGAGCGCAGAGGCTGCTCAGCTAGAAGTGTTACGGCACCCGGGCTATCCGACGTACCGGCCCGCTGAGTATGCGGGACTTTCTTTCGCGCGTAGCGAGACTTTGTCCTACCCGGACCGACCTAATCTCTTGGTGCTACCAATCAATACCCTACAAGCTATGCCTCTCGAGTATTGACGGCGGGCATAATCCAGCCCTATGCAGGGACTTACCGGAAAAGTGTACACGTGTCTTGGACTAGGAAAATTCTGCTCTGTTATCTTCTGGGAGCCTTTTCGCCCCCCCCCCCCTATTTAATCCTATGCTTCCTATACAAATATCTAGTGAAATGTAGTCGTTTCGGATCGCTACCGACCCTTCAGCTGAGTTCGGGCGACCGTTGAGCTCAGCGGTTATCCGGATAGCATATCCGGACAGATCGCCGAGTACTTACCGTGATCCTTTGTTCTTAAGCTCTGGGTTATCAGACCAAGCCGATTCTTGACCTAAAGTAGGTCGGCGTATGGTCGAATCTGGAAATCCCTACACCACAGTACATCTTGCTCCAGTTCCCGTCACTGTTACGGGCGAACAAACCGCAAGGTTGTTCGTCGATGGCGTGTTCCGCTATCACGGTCTCCCGGAGACGATTGTGACCCGCGGTTCACTGCTGCGTTTTGGAAAACGTTGTTCCCTTTACTGGGAACTCGTCTGCAGATGTCCACTGCGGACCATCCGCAGACAGACGGCCAAACAGAGCGAGTCGAATCGAGTGCTCGAGGACACTCTGCGCAGTGTGTGCGCGGCAGCACCACGTACGTGGTCGACGCAGCTTCCAGTTCTTGAGTTTGCGCTCAACAACGCGGTGCACGCGTCCACGGGGTTCACGCCGTTCTACTTGAACGGCTTCCGCCACCCCAGAGTGCCTCTCACTCTTCGAGGAGACACTGAATCCTCTATTCTAAGTGGGGGAGAGGCTCGGAAAGCCCTTTCCTCCCAGGTCTCGGATGTGAGACCAGTTTCGCTGCGGAAACAGGTGGAATCCCTTATGGATACCAAGCTGAACATTGTCAGCAGGGTCCGCGATGCCATGGCAGCGGCCCAAGATAAACAAAAGGAGTACTCTGACAAACAAGGAAGAGGAAACTTAAGTATATTTGAGGTTGGGGACTTAGTGTTACTAGACACGAGGAGCCTACCTTTTGACACTGTCAGCTCTGTCGGCAGCAACAAACTGAAGCACCGCTTCATCGGACCTTTTGCAGTCCTGGCCAGACATGGTGCGTCGTACACCATCGACCTTCCAAAGTCAATGACGACGCACCCGACGTTCTATGTCGGACGTCTTAAGCGGTACTTTGACCCGCAGGGGGTTGCTGACTCGCAGACCCCCCTTGACCCAGCTCCTCGAAGCGAGGGCCGGTCACAGTCGTCGACGAGGTCGTCGGAGCAGGTACCCAAGCCTCGGTCGGGACGGCAAGGCTGCGGTCAAGACCGTACGCCGGAGGGGCTCCATACGAACGGACCCCGGCGCCATACGCCGAGTACGCTGAGTACGCCGGGTACGCACCATACGCGTACGTCTGGGAGTGTGCCGCAGGCGGCTCCGGACGTGGCAACAAAGCCTCGATCCGTCGGATCATGCGAAAGGCCTCGTCCAGATCGGACGAAGAGGCCCGGCGATCCACCCGCAGGTGCAGGCTCGCGACCTCTCGCTCCAGCAGGTCCAGGCGGCCCGCAAGACGAGCGAGCTCGCCCTGATTCCCGGCCTGGGCGGCAGCATTACCGCCAGTCCCAAGGCCAAGTGCAATCTCAAGCACGAGACGGAGGCGGTCGACCTCAGGGTCCTGTGTCGGACCCGCAGTCGGAGCACTCGGACGAGAGTGGCTCTCGGGAGGCGCCGAGTACTCGTACTCGTACGAGGGCACCTCCGCCCCTGCTTGACCGGAATGGAGAAGTCCACTTCCACGTGGAGCGGATCCTCCAGGAGCAACGGTGTCGCGGTAAGCGACAGCTCCTCGTGAAGTGGAGGGGTTATGCCCACTCCGAGAACTCGTGGGAGCCGATTGAACGGCTCCTGATTGACTGCCCGAAGGCTGTCGCGATCTGGGAACAGAAGCGGCGGCAGCTTCATAAGTAGTCCGGGGCTTCTTGAACGAACGGGGTACGGACGATGAATACATACCGTACCCGCGCTCATCGTGAGCGCTAGAAGCCGCGCGCTTCAGGATGTCCCTTGGCAGCATATGCTTGCTGATCAAGTGGGCAAACCTCACACGAAGATCACGCTGGTCCAGGATGCGGGACAGCAGCTGATCTTTATGGAGTTCCCGTAACTCCGTGGGTGAGTACTTATGAGTCTCCACCCACGCCCAGAACATGTCCTCACAAGAACTCCACGTGGGACAGTTCTCGGGCATAACCCAGGGGTATCCCCAAAGCGGACAGAGGCCACCCCGGGTCTCGGGCTTCTTACGACAAGTCGTGAAGTCCTTAAGGGGAATGCGGTGTGGCGCGAGAGGCACACACCGAGCAGCCAAGTTGTCAACGAACAACTGTTCTTTCTGAACAAGGGCTCGTTCATAGATGCCCCTAGAAGTGTGGCCGCCCACAAGGCCACGAGGAGCGATGAGAAGCTCTAAGAAGAGGTCAGCCCCAGAGCTCTCCTCGGGAGGCCAATACCCTCTTGAGTTGATGGCAGCTCCCTGGCTGACGGGTGCCATCACCGAACCCCCACGCACACGCTGGGCAGCTTGGAACTCCTCCTGCTGCTGGTCGAGGTCATTCGAGACCTCCCGGGGCTCAACGATAGCACCCTCCTCTTCCTCTTCTTCCTCCTTCTCCTCCTCTTCATCCGAGGAGTCGAAGATACTCCGATAGGAGCGACGAGTCTCCTTCTCCTCGCGGAGTGGAGACTTAGAGGCTGTACATTTCTTTGAGGGCTTGGCGCCTTCGGCTTTAGAGGCCTTAGCACGCGCAAGACCCTCGGCAAGCGAGAGACGTTTGCGAGGACTCTCTTCCTCATCGCCACCAGCTTTGGGAGCGCCCTTAGCCTTGACGGCCGGACTCTCAGAGCGCACAGAGGTCCTGGGACTGTGATCACCTTGATCACTAGCGAGCGACTGCACGCTGTCATCTTTGTGCTCACTGGACACTGGGCTGTGCCCTCCCACAGAGTCCGCAGGAGCATCGTGAGTGCTCGCGGACTCGGCATCGTCCTCACTGCCCGAGTTGAACTCACGTTCCACGAACCGAGGGTTCGGACGATTGTCTGAAGATGAGGGTGACGGGCTGCGGCGCTTGTTTGCGCGCTTGTCCACAGCCGCGTCACCCGAGGAACCGATCGCCTCGGAGGCTACCTGAGTAGCCTTTTGAGTGCAGAGCCTTTGCCGTGAGGCTTAGTGCTCTTGGCTTGCGCCTTACCGGCAGCAGCCTTGGAGCGTGTCTTAGCACCGCTCTTTGCAGTGCCACGAGGCATGATAACGGTCGAAGTGGAGACCTAGACGAAGAGTGCACAGGTTGCTGCTCGAGGCTCTAACTGTGAAGTGAGCCTCCGCCGCGCTCGCGCGGCCAAGTCGATGGTTTTCGACTTTGAGAATGAGAGTTTGTGACGAACACCTCTTCATTCTGATTGGTCGGTAAACCGAACCTAAGTGGGGGAGGATGTAACGGGGTACGTAGCCCTAAGTGTACCCTGGCTACATGAAGTGTGACACTTCACACTTCAGGAGTATGACACGCAGGGGTTGGCAGTAATTTGGGAGAGCAGTACAAAATAGTACTATAGTACTATTACTGTTACTGCAGTAGCCAGTAGTTTCCTCGAATATGATCATACTGTTACTGTAGTAACCAGTAACTCAGATGCGGCTACAAAAGTACTGCCGAGTTACTGCTGAGTTACTGTCGATACCCAGAAGTGCATCTGACAATCCTCCATTTTGACCACCGCCCCGGACTCTATGTTGGACACGAGGACGCTTGCTAACAGCACAGTATACAGTCTTCCACACTCTCGTCGTCTCCGTCGCACGATTTCGGCGGCTGCAGGATCTGAGCTCAGTCAACGGCCCCACTTCGACCAGTCAATCTTCTTGCCGTTTTCCTTTGATGGTTTGAAGTTCACTTTGCAATTCTCGTTGCACCCCCAAGAACGCTTTCCCAGCTCTCGTCACGCTTAAGCCAACACCCACCACGTCGATGAAGTGCTCCTTTGTTGACTGTATCAACCCGGAGCTAACAAAGACGGATCCATGTTCCATCTGCGATCAACCCGTCCACCACCTGTGCTCGAACGACCTGTGCGACCCGGGTAACATTGCTGTTCGGTGAGTTACGGTTTAAAGATATTAAATACATTGCTAAACACTAACTGTTGTGCTATAGCTTCTTGTCCGTGTTTGGCTTGGCCGAAGCCCCTCCAATGCTTTCCAAGAGCGCGTCTTTTGCACCGGTGCTTTCGTCATGAACTCGCTTCGCACCAGCACGGACAATATGCGAGCCGAAATGCAGGTTCTCTTGAAGCATAACCGTACTGAGAACCGTCGTATGGAGATGGAGAGCGTCGCTGTGGCTGATTACACACAGTCAGCCTAGGTGTTCGCAACGTCCAGTTCAGTGGACCACACACAAGACGATTAGGTGGTCGTAAGCCAGTAGTTTAACAGTACTATAGTACTATTACTACAGTAACAAGGAATACCAAATCAGAGTTACTGTTACTGCCAGTAGTTTATAATTTTTTACTGGCGAACTACTGCCAGTAGTTCAGAAGAAACGCCGGTACTGCCAACCCCTGATGACACGTCATACTCCGGGATATTTGGTACAAGGTACCAAGGTTGTTCAAAGCCAACTATTGGTCAAACGACATTGCATTTCTATATAGTTTGTATCAAACCCAAACTTAACCTACGTATAAATATACTCAGTTTACAATCTACCTTATTTGGGTCACTTCGCTCTCTTTAGCTAAAGAGGGGACCTGTGAACTACCGTTCACTGAGAGTTTGTATACTCTCGGAAGATAACTTCCTCTAGCGCAAGGTGCTGTGTGGCCCCGTCACAGAAAAGGACAAAAGCATTGGAATGTACAATAAACTTATTCACAGATCACCCTTACTAAGGGCCTTAGGGGGTGTTTCATTCGGGGGCAGATCAACTGGGGCAACTCTCTTAGCCAATCCGAATCGCTTATTTTTGTCCCAGTTGCTCGAGATTGGAACTCGGGGGGGTGAATTTAGCCCTGTCAAATTTGATTAGAGCTGCATTATCGTTTTTGCAGAATTCTAGCGCCCAGCACTACCAGTGATTTATTAGAGGACAGTGCGTATACAGCGAGCATGGAGGGAATGCTGATGAGCTACGAGCTCTCCTAGGAGATACAGTCTTACTTACGAAAACAGTAATTTCTACAGAGTCGCATGCTGCGATATCGGACGTGGAGTCCTATCTTAGCGTTAGTCCTACTCAGAATGAGGCGACGATGAAGGAGGCTGAAGCATTGCTAAGAGAGGCTTAAGCTGGACTGCAGAGGAGGTACGAGAGCTAAGCGCTTGAAACACGAACGGCGTATTCGAAATACTCCTGAAAAAGCTTCCCCAGATGCGTTGTAGCTCTCGTCAAAGTAATTGTCCCTCACCGTTAAGTCCCTTGTACAGTAGATATTCGTCGCAAACTTCTACCATCAGCTTCACCAATCGCAGCAACTAATAATGATAGTAACACGATCAAGGGGTCGGGGGCAGGTCAACTGGGGCAACTTTACCTCAAAAATATAGTACTCAGTCGACTCTGATACGATAATCACAGACCAAACTTATTCACAGATCGCGGTAGTCCAAACTTGAGTAAGCTATTAGACAAATATGCGTCGCGTTACGGAAGTAATCGACTAATTTAACAGCAGCGTGCATGACGTATTGGATACAGTGAATACTTAAAGGTCTTTCTGGTACCAAGTCGCAATCTCAGGCGATTTCGATCATCTCCGGACTATGGCATTCCCAACTGCTCCTTTTCGCCATGATGAACGTGGGTGTAGGTCAATAACTGATTCGATATCTCCGTTCCGGTATGAGAGACGTGGAGCCTGGCGGTATTTCCAGACGGTGAGTTCCGTTTTCGAGCTGCAAAACGTAGCGAAAAAAAGTCCTTCAAATAAGCTGAGACGTTCTTCTGCTGATCAGTGTCTGAATCAGAGCAAGCAGCAAATGAATTAATCACGACTTGTGACACTTGACATGAGTATGCAAGGCCGAGTGACTCATTTGGTGTTAATTAAGACAGCTCATTCGGTCAGCATGATAAAAGACCCCCTTATGATAACCACAAGTGTAAGCCACCGTGGCCCGCGAATACCCGCACTATGACTGCTACATGTACAGATCAACCAACGTAACTGTCACAGCACGTTCTATTTTTCGCACTTCATGCAGGGTGTGGGGCTCCGGGCATCTTGGAGTAGGTAGAGGCTTATGGCTTGGGAGAAGATTGATAAGTGAGAGCGAGGAATGGCAATAAAGTGCTCGCGGGCACGTGGGTTGATCCGCTTTGAACTGCGAATAAACCACTTTGAAGTACGGAGTGTGTTTACTCAACAAATTTGTGAAGTGACATAAATTCTAATGTAAAAGTTGAAAATAATTTTTAAAAAGGTTTAGTTACTTCACCACTTTGAAGTGGAGTAGCACCATCTTGAGTGTGTATAGAGGCAAAATAGAAAGTCATCGAACGCTAGACAAGAAAAAAATATATCCTTAGCCCCGATTATCCCCTACCTTCTTTCCAGCACGAAAACTGCGTCTACAAGTTATCAAGCAGCTGCTGCCAACTCGTTTTGGTCTTCAGGCTGCCCTTCATAAGGTACCATTCACTTCATGGCACTCAGTTACGATCGTGATTGCCATCGAGAGGATCGCCGTTGCTTCTCACCCCAAGATCCATCCTCTCGGGCGTAGTCACGCGACTGAGACCGGTGTCGTGGAGCCTCCGGAGATGGCGAATGGCGAAATTGTGGCTCTCGGGGATGCGAGTGTCGGCGCTCAGGCGAGGGAGAACGGCAGCGGTAGTCTTGCGGGTATTTCTTAGCGTACATGTATTCCTTCGGGTAAGCGTCCTCGGGAAAATCCTTCTTGGCATATTCCTTCGAGTGGCGACGAGACGAGTGTCGGTGGGAAGATCTGGAGTGGCTCAGGTCAGACGAACGACGACGGGAGCGTTTCGGAGGTGGTGAGGCAGATACCGAGCGAGAACTAGACCTTGATCGGGATCTTGAGCTGCTGCACGAACGCGAGCGATGACGGCGGGAGTGTTCTCTCTTGGATTTCACTTTCCGGCTTCCACGATGGCGATCATAGTCGCGACTGCTGCGGCGGTGTGGATGAGGAGATGGGGAGCGCGACGGAGACCGTGAGTATGACCATGAGCGAGAGCGTGACGATGAGTGAGAGCGACGTCGAGAACGGTGACTTTCACGTCGTGAGGATCGTGAACGTGAGCGCGGTCGCTTCTCTTTATCTGAGTGGCTTTGCCGTCCTTCCTTCACGTACTGGTCGTGACTTTCTCGAGGGGTACCTTTAGGTTGCTGGTACCCATATCCACGATCTTCTTTCGGGGAATCATAGCGCCGGCCAGCCTTAAGACTGTTGCTTTCTCGTGGGGATTTATGTGTCCGTTGATAGCCATAGCCGCGCTCTTCTCTCTCCGTTCGGTCATCATTGTGTCGATCAGGTCCAAAAGGAGTCTCCCGCGGGGACTTTTGAGGCCGCTGATGAACGCCATAGCCACGATCTTCTCGAGTCTCCCTCGGCAAGTCATATTGTCGACCATCTCGGGGAGAAAGTAAAGGTCTTTTGGGTCTCGTTTCGGCCGGATAGAGCCGACTCGAGGCAGAATCTTGACTATCGCGCCGCTGGTAGCCAGTCGTGTTGCCGTCTTGGGTATCCAGCTGCCGAACCGAAGGAATTTTCTCAGGATTCCCATTACGCGGAGTAAATGTGCGCTGGCTTCCATTCGGTGGGAAAACTGGAGGCGGCGGAGGGATCTCCCCGTTCGTTGGGAAGCGTCCTGCATGTGGAGGTGGTGAAGGAGGCATTCCGTACCCAGAGCGCTGCATTCCTGGAGGGAAAGAAGGGGGCGGAGGGATCGGCCCACCAGAGTTCGAATTGCGGTTCCACTGAGGCCCTGGAGGCGGAGGCATCACGTGTCGCTGATGATATGGTCCTGAGCCCAACTGTGTCGGTTGTCCGTTCCCCGTCTGAGCTTGTGAAGCAGAGATATTGTTTCCTTCCCCTGTCCGTCTCGTCCCAACATCCTCAGTATCAGATAATTCCATGGAGCTCTCCGATTTCACTGGCCGAAGCGAGACATCCTTAGCTCCGTGCTCCACCTGAGTATTCTCGTTGGCAGCCAGCGCACCCTGTTCGTTCTTCACCTCCAACGACTGTCGCACTTGAAAGTCACGTTCGCGACGCTTTCGTAACGCGTCAGATCGCATTTTCTGTTCCGACTGTCGACGTTTCACGAAGCTCTGAATGGGCGGAGGAGCTAGGAAGCTAGCGCGCGCACGCTTCTTCTTCTCGATCCGATAGACTGCACTCTGCACCTGTATCTGCTCTTCAAACGACAGTCCGTCGCTGTCGAAGAACGTCTTGTACCGCTTAGCAATCGTCAGCAACAAGTCGGACGCTCCGTCGCTGTCTTTGTGTTCTTCAGCCTTCTCCGTCCACTTCAACGCTCGCTCTCGCTCCGATTCGAACGTATTCCAGTCAAAAGCCGAGACGTCAGACCGTGTCTGCGCCTCCTTCTTGTCAGCACTAGATTCCTCGTCTGCGCTGTCGCTTTCAGAAGCCAGAGAACTCTCCCCAACAGCTTGCAGTTGCTTACGGATTCGCTTGTAATCCGGCATGTCTTCGTAATTTAAAGACTGTAAATAATCCATCAACTCCATCAGCTGTGCGGCTCCTGGAAGACCCTCAACCAGCAGACCTGGGTTCGCCTCCGTGTAGTGTTCCTTAAGACGAAGCACCGTCTGTCGGTTCTTAAGTTGCGCGTCGGCAGCCCAGGGCAGTTCTCCGCGCAAAAAGTCCATCACGAGATAAAACCACGACCACAAATCGTCCTTAGGACCCAATTCCTGTCGACGATGTGAGCTCAGAGACGCGTACATGGACGTGCCTCGAAACTCTGCGACTTGACGTGCAGGCAGCACCTGTTTGTCTTCTCCTAGATGCTGTCGTGACAACCCAAAGTCGATGATATAGTAGCGTTGTCGCTTCATCATATTGCGCTCCGGAAGAGCACTTAATGCAAAGTTGGACGCCTTGACGTCTCGATGGACGTATCCGTGGCGATGGAAGGCCTCGATGCAGTCCAGCATCTCCAGGCCGACTGAAATTGCCTTGGCCAATGGCACGCCGTGAATCGAGTCGGGCGACATCCTCAGCATCGACATACTATCTCCCAGTAGCTCCATCACCAGCACTGTGCTGTCTCCATGTTTGCCGTGATAATAGTATCGACATACATAGGGGCAGTCCTGTAGACTCTTGAGGATCAAGCTCTCCCACTCCAGCACAGGCTTGAGGGAGCTGGGGGCTTCCACTTTTACAGCGACTTTATCCCGACTCTCGATTGAATACGCCGAGTAGATCTGACTAAATGTTCCCTGTCATAAAATAAGAATAAAGAAAATGAGGATAATAGATAAAATAAAATAAATCGCCTCCTGTTACCTCTCCGATCTTTTCACCAATTTTCCATTTCTCTGCGATCACTTCACCTGCCTAGAGAGGAAACTATTAGTCCACTAATATAAAATAATATATGTTATCGCTTCATCTGCATCCGTCTCCCCCATTACCAGTAGAATATTCTTGTTGAGAGGCTCCATGGGCGACGACGCGGCTCGCATCATGTTCATCGCCTCGGATTCCTCAGCTCCGACGCGACTACAGAAATCTTTCCTTTGGTTGTGACGCTTTCTCGCCGGCTGCAAGAACTTATCGATCGCTCTCAGCGTGCTACTGCGGCGATTGGGACACTATTGACCTGCTGCTTCCCTTGGAGCGACGCTACAGGGTCTGGGGAGGCGGTGGAGAGAGCCTCAGGATGCGGTCAACCACTCGAGCAATGGCGATCTGCCGATTGGAAAATGGCGGGACACGAGACGCGTTTTAACGTTAAATAACGAAGCAGTGTAAATAACGCGTGTGATTGGGCAAAAAAGGATTGATGAAATCTACGCCAAAGCGGAAAGTTAGAGAGTGAAAAAAGTTTTTTATCACCACTAAGATCTGTTTCGCTTTGATGCCTGGTCATGCAAAATAGAGTGTAAATTTACGCCTCGGCAGTAGCAGGGTCCTCCGAAGGCACGGGGCCGGGGGATACACGCTTGCCGGACTCCGTTTCATCGACATCGTCGTCGTCATTGTCCGCCGGCTCGTTCGGGTTAGAGGCGTCAGTTGACAAACGCTTGGCCGCGCGGGTAACGATAGCCACGGCAGCAATAGCTCCGACACAGCCTGCGACGGCTGCGCCGATCTGTTCCTTGCTCAAAATCTCGGCTTTTGCCTCACTTGCAATCGACTGCGTCGATGTCTCAGCCTCTGCGTTGTCCGTCAATGCCTCCACATTCGTCGTACCCGCGATCGAACTACACTCGACGAAAGAAGCGGACTGTTCCGATTCGCTTACCTTACAGAAACGGCACACGCTGTCGATGCAGCCGACGCCACCAGAACTGCACGAAGTGTCCGTAACGATGTTGATGCCGACAGCGGCGTCACCGTCAGTCACGGTTTGTGTGCAGGTTTCGCTACTCGGCGCCTCAGTGGGGGCATCGGTGGTCGCGTCCGTCGGGGCTTCAGTAGGTGCTTCTGTTGGAGCTTCGGTAGGTACCTCAGTTGGGGCCTCAGTGTCAGCGGGAACGGTCGTGTCAGTGCTAGAGCCCGAGGGGCAGTCCACGAAGGCAGCAGACTGAGGGGTTTCACTGGTCTTGCAGAAGCGGCAAATGCTGTCAATACAGCCCGCGCCACCGGTGCTGCACGAGGTATCTGTGAGGATGCTAATTCCAACTGCGGCATCACCCTCAGAGAGGGTCTGCGCGCATGTTTCCCCACTCGGGGCATCCGTTGGTGCATCGGTGGGTGCATCGGTGGGAGCATCCGTTGGTGCATCGGTGGGTGCATCGGTGGGAGCATCCGTAGGGGCTTCAGTGGGGGCTTCAGTAGGGGCTTCAGTGGGGGCTTCAGTGGGGGCTTCAGTGGGGGCTTCGGTAGGAGCGTCGGTTGGGGCCTCGGTGTCTGCATCAGAAGCAGTAAAGGCAGCAGGAGATGAAGAGGTTGAGGAGCAATCCACGAAGGCGGCAGACTGGGGAGTCTCGGAGGTCTTACAGAATCGACAAATATCGTCAATGCAACCAACGCCACCAGAACCGCAGGTCGTATCCGTGACGATATTAATGCCGACTGCAGCATCACCCTCCGATGCGGTTTGACTGCATGTTTTTCCTGTCGGCGCTGCAGTTGTGGCATCCGGAGTCGGGGCTTCGGTAGTCGTGTCAGGCGTCGCCGTGGTTGCTGCCGGTGCCTCAGTTCCGGCAGGGGTATCTGCCACTGCACCGGACGCGTCCTTAGAGTCCGAGCCATTGTCCACGACCGGCACATCATTAGAAGTCGACGCGTCACTTGCGAATTGGGCGCAGTCCAAGAAAGCGGCGGACTGAGAGGAAGTCGTCACCTTGCAGAAACGGCAAACATCGGTCACGCAGCCGACACCGCCGGAGGTGCACTCCCGATCGTAGACGATACTGATGCCGACTGCAGCATCGCCGACAGAAGGAATGATGGTACACGTGTCGGGAAGAGGGGCCACCGTTGTGGAAGCAGGAGCGGGAGCCTCTGTAGTCGTGGTCGGGGCATCGGTGGAATCCGAAGGAGCCTCTGTTGAGGCGTCGGGGGTAGCCGTGGTTGCTGTCGGGCTGTCGATCACAGCGAGAGGGGCTTCGGTGGTCGCCGACGGAGTCTCAGCCGGCGTCGGAGTTCCGGCGTTGGCGTCGCTCGTTCCGAGGAAAGAGCAGTCCTGGTAAGTAAGTGACTTGGTCGTCGTCCGGATGCGGCAGAAACGGCACACGTCGTTGATGCAGCCCAGGCCACCAGCCTTGCACGTAACATCCGTGCCGATGCTGATGCCGACTTCAACGTCACCAGCCGGGGGAACTAGAGTGCATACATCCTTGTCGACGCTACTGCTGCTACTGCTGTGAGAACTGGCCGGGGTGTCTGTCGGTGCATCGGTAGCTGAGCCAGCAGTACTGCTGTGAGAGCTGGCTGGAGTGTTAGCCGGCGCATCGGTTGCTGAACCAGTAGAGCTGCTGTTTGGGCAATCTACGAAAGCCTCCGACTGCGCAGTTTTCGTCTCCTTGCAGAAGCGGCAGTGATCGTTGAAGCAGCCCAGACCGCCGTACAGGCATGTGTCATCCGTGAACGCCGAGATACCGACGGCTACATCGCCGCTAGACACTTCACACACTCCAGTGGAGGGAACCAGAGGGGCCATGGTCGGGAACTCCACGCCGAATCTTGTGCAGTTTTCAAAGGCACCTGATTGCGGCGTCTCCAGGAGCTTACAGAAGCGACAGTGATCGTTGTAGCAGCCAATTCCACCCGAAGCACACGCAGAGTCCTCGACGACGCGGATGCCGGCACTCTTGTCACCATCCGATACTCCGCAGACTTCGGCAGACGACGAGGTTGAGCCATCGGCACTGACAGCAGGAACGGCGCTCAAGCTGAGCGCGCACACCACCGCCGTCTTAATTAGAGCACGCGTTCCAACGCGGCTGTTGGAATACACCATAGTGTTGAATAGTCCGGTTTAGAAAAGTTGGTCGAGTTGAATTGCACTCGAGGAAGCAGGTTAAGATGTGAGCTCCTCTCGTGCTAAACGTGCGGTGGTGACACTCATGGCTGACTTCCGTTACAGGTTCTATTAGCGTTGGCGACTGGCACATTTTTAGTGCCGTCGGAAATAACCAACCGCCTGCAGCACCGGCTTCATTGACGGCGAACGCATGGGAGGAGTTCATGAGATCCTTCGCGTTGCCACTATAAAAGCAGCAATCTCCATGTCCGTTTTGCTATGTCTCGTGTGAATTGGCCAACGCTGTGCGACAGAAGCTTCAGAGCAGAGTTCCGGTTTCAGGATGAAACCTACGATATTTGGGCGCTGTCGGGGTGAATCAAGACTCTAACAGCATAACCAAATGCGCGGTAGAACAACCCAAGAACACGCGCATTAGCTGAAAACAAAAGTAGCTCATAGGATTCGAGGGTATTATTATTGATTTCTTAATGGGTCTTATTTTGACCTCGTCTCGGATTTGGAGTAGGAATTCAATTCCAATTTCAAGATAACGTTAGATCAATTCGCTTAAGTACAATTTTAAAGTCGAGGCCTACTGTAATCTGAAATTAGTTTGTACGTCGCACAATACATGTATTAATTTGGTGTATTTTTTAACTTTTACGTGTACAGTACCAAATTTTGATACTGTACGCGTAAAATTTGTGATATCAGGAACCAAAAGTGAGTCAAAACTAGTGCAAATCGCCCTCGATAAAAGGCAACCGATTCGAGATCATACTTTCAAGAGATCTGAAGTTGCTAAAGCTTCGATTTTTAATGCCTGCGCATGAGCTCTTAAAAAGATAGTTTATTTATTTGAAAGTCGTCTGTTGACAGACACCTAGGTTGTTTACCTTAGCTACGCTATTTGGTGAATTCCCAATGTAAAGGTTAATGCGCATGCATACAGAATATCGCTGCCTACCCGACCTTCCGCGAACCAAGGGTTAAATATCGTCCAAGGACCCCTCCAAATCAAAGTAGGTAGAATCCGAATCTGATCCCTCGTCAGGTCCTTCCCAGTCACCGCTGTCGTCGATATCGTTTGTTGAAACAGGAGGTTCTGTGGTAGTCTGGGGGGCCTCCGTCAACAAGTCTGAAGTATCTACATCGGTCGTAGGAGCTTCGGTTCGGGTGGGAGCAGTCGTATCGTTCCCGTCTGAAGCCAAACTACCTCCCGTGGTCACAGAGGGCGTTCCAGTCGGAGCATCCGAGACGTTATTGTCGGTTCCAGTATTAGATGACGAATCCCCAGAAGTGTCCGATGTGATGTCAGGAGACTTTGTCACGAAATCATCTCCTGGAGTCTCGGTCGGGGTAGCAGTAGCCGGGGCCTTGGTAACATCTACAGGTTCATTGGTGTCGGCAGGTGCGTCTGAACCACTAACGTTAGTGCTGATAGGTTCGGGAGTAAGATCCACAGGAGTAGGAGTGCCCGCGACTGTGGTTGCAGGGCAATCGATGAAGGCAACCGATTTCTCCGTCGTCTCCTTTTTGCAGAAACGGCAGCCTCCGTCAATGCAGCCAATGCCACCGAACTGGCACGCCCAGTCAGCGATAATATCGATACCAACCGCAGCATCTCTCTCCGAAACGACAAGGCTGCAGGTGGCTGCTGGAGTCGACGTAGTAGGGTTATCGGTGGTCGGGGAGGTCGGGCCGGTTGGAGGTGTCGCTGTGTCGACCGACACGTCGGGGACAAGCGCGAATGCAGCAATGGACGTGCAGTCAATGAAAGCAGCAGACTGCACGGTGGTCTCAACCTTACAGAAACGGCAGACGTTGTCAATACAGCCAATACCACCGACTGCACAGGTAGCGTCACCCGTGATGCTGATGCCGACAGCCGAGTCACCAGCCGACACCACCAGGCTGCAGTCAGACTGAGTGACTGGAGCATTCGTGTTCGAATGTGACGGGGTTGAAGTGGTAACATCAACTGGAGCCTCTGTTCGAGGACTGTAGGCGGCGATGGATGCGCAAGTGACGAACTCAGCAGACTGAGGCGTGACAGTAGTCTGGCAAAAGCGGCATACGTCATCGATGCATCCAGAACCTCCAATGCTGCACGTGGCATCAGTGGTAATGTCGACACCAACAGCAAGGTCACCGTCGGAAGCAACTTGAGTACAGGTAGCTAAAGAAGATGGTACAGCAGTGGTGGTGGTGACTGGAGCCTCCGTCTCAGGTGTGTAGCCGCCGACGGCGGCGCAGTCAATGAACGCTTCCGATTGAAGCGAGGTTATGACTTTGCAGAAACGACACACATCACTGATGCATCCGGCACCACCAACGCTGCAGGACGGGTCGGTGATAATGCGAATACCGACAGCAGCGTCACCATTCGAGGCAGCAAGGTCGCATGTAGCCGATGAGGTGGAAGTGGTGGAACCCGGTGATGTAGTGGTGGAACCAGGTGGGGTGGTAGAACCAGGTAAAGTGGTTACGACGTCCACAGGCGCTGCCGAGTCCGATGAAAAACCCACAAGGGACGAGCAGTCAACAAATTCTGCGGACTGAGTCGTATTCTGCACTTTGCAGAATCGGCACAAATCGTTAATACATCCGATGCCTCCAGCGCTGCACGTGGTATCTGTTGCGATGTGAATGCCAACAACGATGTCTCCCTCTGCTGCTGTGATACCACACGTGTCTTGAGATACGATTGGAGAACCCGTCGAGATAGTCGGGGTCTCGGTGACTGCAGGTGGCTCAGCCACAGGTGTTTCAGTCGTCACGTCGGGCGTATCCGCGACTGGTGTTGCACTGGGTGTGTTGGTTGTAGCCACTGGTGTCTCAGTTGCTGCAGTAGGAGTTTCGGCCGTACCACTAGGGGTCCCAGAAGGGATTTCAGAAGGCGAGTCGGTAGTTGGTGTCTCGGTTGTAGCAGCAGGCGTCTCCGAAGGAATTTCAGACGGTGAGTTGGAAGCATCCGACGTCGCGATTGGGACTACGGTCGTAGCACTAGGCGTTTCAATAGGCACCTCATGCGATGCATTGGTATCGTCCACCGCTGCATTAGGGGCTTCGGTCGTACCGCTAGGGGTCTCAGAAGGAATTTCAGAAGGTTGGTCGGTAACTGGTGTCTTGGTTGTAGCAGTAGGCGTCTCCAAAGGAATTTCAGACGGTGAGTTGGAAGCATCCGACGTCGCGATTGGGACTTCGGTCGTAGCACTAGGCGTTTCAATAGGCACCTCGGACGGTGCATCGGTATCGCCCACCGCTGCGTTAGGGACTTCGGCGCTCGGCGTCTCAGTTGGGGCCTCTATCGGTGCGTCGGTAGCATCTGACAATGGAGTTTCAGACGGCCTAGAGCCATTATTGAACAGAGCGCAATCAGCGTAAGCTGCAGACTGCATCGAGGTGGTGACCTTGCAAAAACGGCATATTTCGTCAATACATCCAACGCCTCCAGCGCTACACGAGGGATCCGTGCCGACGCTAATTCCGAATCCAACATCCTCTGCTGAAGCCACAAGAGTACATGCAACGTTAGGTGCTGGAGTCTCAGAGGTCACAATAGGGGCTTCTGTAGTTGAGACTGGCACCTCGGTTGGAATATCAGGGGCGTCCGTAGTCAGCAAGGGATCGTCGGTCGAGACTACCGGAGCATCCGTAGTGGATGCTGTCGATGTAGACCCGCCAGTCGAGATAAACGGAGCATCGGTAGTCAGTGACGGCTCGTCGGTGAAAGCAACGGGTGAATTTGTTGTCGGTGATCCCGAGGGGACTGGGAGTTCGGTTGTCGAAACCGGTGCCTCAGTTGTAGGAGATGGCATGATAGAAGCGGTGACTGTCGGGGCGGTCGTAAAAGTATCAGTGACTGGGGTAAATGCCGTAGGAACTGGAATGGTCGGAAGATTGGTAGCAGCCGTCGGCGCGGCGGTAGGAGCAGCCGTTGCCGGTGCCTTCGTAATACTAACCGGGGCGCTGTACGAGCTGTCAATACTTGAGCACGCAATGAATCCGGCCGACCGGGATGTCTCCTCCACCTTGCAGTAGCGGCAGTGGTCGTTAAAGCACCCGAGTCCTCCATTGAGACAACCCGAGTCCTTCACCGCCGAGATTCCGGCTGCCACGTCGCCACTTGCCACTTCACAGGGGCCTTGAGTCACAGTCACTGGCGTCGTACTTGTGAATGCTACGCCATACGAGAGACATGTATTCAGGTGCGACGACTTTGGGGTATCCAGCACCTTGCAGAAGCGGCAAACTTTGCCGAAGCACCCGAGCCCGCCGTTCTTAGCGCATGATTCATCCTTGATGGCGTAGACTCCATAGCTCTTGTCACCGTCCGAGGCGACACACTGCTTCGAAATGACATTTTTAGCCTGGACTGACGGCAATGCATTCAACGCGAGTGCACATATTGCCGCAGCTTGAACGAAGGAGCATACTCCCCCGGAATACACCATAGTTCACCAATTCCTTCTGTCTTGTGTAGAAGAACGCAGGATGAGGAATGCAGTCGTTTGAGCTTCTGCATCCCCGCGGCATTTTAGTATTTTGCTCATCAACCACCGGACCCGTGTCGAAGAATGAGCTCAAGTGTTTTTTTGGTAGTGAAATTCAACAATGGTGGCCTTCTATTTTGATTCAACTAAATTTACCTTCAATCAAACTCTAAAATAAGGTGCATAAGAAAAAAGTGTTGGCCGTTGACATGCGATGATAACATTTCGATGGGTATGAAACGATCACGTGTACGACAAACAAGTCTGATAATGAATAATTAGCAGATCAATGTTCGACAGCATCGCATATATTCGAACTACTGGTCGGTGGAGCAGAGTAAAGCAACACCTCGCAACGTCCAATGTAGCGGTCGGTGGTCTCTGGAAGCCAACGAGACGGAGAAAATATAGTGCTTGTCTGTACGTCTAGCGTAGCGATAGACCGGAGCCTCGTATGCTCCGTACGGACCGTGATCCTGAGCGGCTCGTGTCTTTTTGTGAGCTTTAGTAGCAGCTGTAACATAAACTGCCGGCAAGGAAGCAAACAACCGTTTGGGTTCTTGTTCCACCAACGTCCCATCCGGTCGATTCCAGGCCGCACCGTCTAGCATCAGTCCGTGAACGAGCACACCTTCGCGTGGCGGCTGCTTGATCTGTTCCAGTCGCTCGTAGTCGGTTACTTCACTGTAATAGACCACATCGTCCAGCGCCCAGCGCTCACTCGCATGAGCTCGAGTTGACTCTTGTGCAACAGCCGTAAGGAACCCTTGCGGGTTAGAGAACCCCGCTAACCAAAAGCTCGACGGCCGACCACGATCAAGCCACGCACGTAACTGGGTTACTCTGTCGATAAGCCCTGTAATCCAAAGACCTAACGTTCCAGCAAGCCACGCTTGCTCGTTCGCTACCCACGACGGAGGCACCTTGCCGTCAAAAATCGCTTGACCTGTCTCCCGTAATGAAGACGTTAACAGAACTTCACCCGCTAACGCACGTTGTGTCTTTATCAGCGACGCTCGAACGTTTTTAAGAACCATTCGAAGTGCTCGTGCTTCTTGACACAAGAACAAGTTAAGAGGAAGCTCCAATCCTCCACCAAGTACCTTGGAACGTAGCGACTGTGCCAGCGCTTCTTCACTCAGAGATTCCTCCCCTCCAGTTGGAAGTGCCGCCAGTAATTCGCGGATCTTCTGCTGGATAACATCTTCTCTTGTTTCGGACTTGGTTGTTGTACTTTCAGCGTCTGTAGGTTGAGTATCCACGATCGTTCCCAACAATGCGGATACTTCCTTAACACGATACGTTAGATCTGCATTCGGGTGCAAGCCGAACACCTCAGGAGAGTCCACACTCGGAAACCCGGCGATATATCGTTGATACTCTTCTATCTCTGCGGTGGACGAGTCTGGCAGACAGTAATTAAACAACTGTCCAGAGGACGAGGCTCCTCCTGTCGATAGCTTCACCTCGGGGTTAAAGGAAAAGGAACTCCCTAATAGCGTCGGATTAAACCAAGCGTCGCAGTAAGCGCGGAACAGTCTTCGATCCAGTTCGTCTGTAATTCGACCTCCGTAATGCACCTCAGCCACCATATACTGCACTGTCGGCCACGACGGGGACGGGGAAGTATACAAATGTCGCTCTAAAAAGCTCAGCGACGCGCCCATATCACCAGCGTTAAATTCGTACGGTACGCTGAAGCCGAGTGGACCGAATTTCCTTCTCTCCACCACGACAGCGTGTAAGAAACAGACTGCAAATAAGAGCGAACGCCATGACGCAGTCTCCAGACGATCCAGTTTGTCTTGATCCACTAACACCGTAAAGCTGCGCAGCAACCCCGCTCTAAGACCAGCAGGCGGCTCGTTCGTGACCTTCGTGCTTCGATGCAGCAAAGATATCGGGAAATCCGGATGCGGTTCAGACGTCAAGAACAGTCGGAACTCTGGCGCGCGAGCTGGACTTACAGCAGCATTAGCGCTATTTGCTGTCGTTAGAGTCTCGCATAGAGTGTCCATGTAATTCAACCCTAAATGGCAATTCTGAAGCAGCACCCACGACCCATTCAGCATCGCAGACGCCACCGTCCGAGCCGCAACAACCTCTTGTCCTTCTCCCATGGATATAGTAGTCACACTCTGTCGTTTACGTCGCGCAAGCTGCTCAATGGACTCCGTAGGGTCCGCTCCAGGCGATAAGAGATACAGCACTGGCGTCTCGGCTCTCATCTCCTGGTACACGCTTTCAACTGTATCCGTAATAGGCTCCACGTAACGAGGTCCTAACGCTGGGACTCGGGACAAGCTAACCCCCACAGGACCTTCAATGAACTCAATAGCTCGAATGAAGTCCAACACCGCCGGAATAGTGCGATCTTCCCGTAATGAACGCACCAATAGCAATCGATGGAAGTGAAGATTTGATGTAATTGCTCGCGGGTCAAACAATAGCCCTTCGTAATCTGGAACAGCCAGACGCTCTGGTTCGTTGTCTTCAAACCATTTTCTCCATATATTCTCACTGCGTTCCAGATCTCCCAGAAGGTTACGAAAGTGAGGTTTCTCACTCGCAAGTTGTACAGCATTCAGCCACGCGCCAGTCGACATCCAGTTGAATGGCTTGGGCTGGTCACTTGACAGTTTTCGAGATGCTCCGGCTTTAAGAAACAGCGTCACGTCGGCTGGAGTCACGCAGTCTGCAGCCACGAGCACCTTAAGTGCGATCATAAGCAGGAAGCTGAGGCGATGGCGGTCGTACAGGCCTCGATTCACGTACCGGAACACGATGTACGTTAGGGTTTCAATAATGTAGGTCACTCGCTTCGACGCTAACGAAGATCGTTCTGCTTCCTCGATAGCGCGGACGAACAGCTGTAAGAACTGGTCCAAGGACGTCTGGTACATGGCATTTACTGCGGCGAAATCGACGATACCGAAGTAGAGGACCGAGCCACGCGCAGCCACTGGACGATAATGCTCTCGCTTTTCGTCAATCCCTCGTTTCACTTCCTCAGCTGCCAGGATCTTGTCGTTAACTTCGGTAGCTTTCGCCTTGGTATTGGCCAATACCGAGACGAGTTCGACATCATCCAGAAGGTTAGCTTTGCTAGCTGACAGTCGCTCTAGGAGCAGAGCATCTAAAGCTATCAGAGCTTTAGCGTTCGCGTTTAATTCACACTGAACGCGCTCTAATTGCTCTTCGAGAGAGCGTTGCTCCTGACGGATAACTTGCGCTAACAGCTGCTCTTCCAGCCCTCTTTGAGTCACCGTAAAGTCCACGACAAGTGTTCGTGCTTGAAGTTCCGGAGAAAAGTGCGGATTCGGTACTCGAGTTGTCAGGTACAGAGCGAAGTCTTCGTTATACTCGCACACGCGGTCCATAATTTTCACAAATTTTCCTTTAGCACGAACAATAAAGTTTTTATCGAGGACATTCGCCATCAGAGGATCCGGATCTGCGCCATCCACTCCGTCCAGAACCAGCGCTTTGCCTTCACCCACACAATGTTCGAGAATCTCACGCAGTTTGGGGCTACTCACTGATACAACTCCCATAGTCGGTAGACGTTCCGCCTCACGACGAAGAACCCAAGATAACGCCTGTCCTTGAGGATCAATTAGTAGGGGGAATCGTGGCGCTCTGGCAACTAACATTCCGTTCTGAATAGAGAGCGGGTCGGACGGTAAACCTTGCAGCTTCCAGTCACTAACAGACCCAGCATCAGCCAAGAACTCTTCCAGCGCTAGCCCACGTGTTAACGGGATCGTAAACGAAGGCTTAGTAGCGCTGTTGGGGGTTGGAATAGCTCCAAGTTCTGCTGGAATACGTTCACGCAGCAGTAAATCTCGATACTCGCGGTTGAACGGCCCACAATAACACAAGAACGCAGCAGCCAGAGCACAATCCCCCACCAGATGTTGCTTCCTCTCCACGAATCGGTTCGAATCTCCCGTCCAGCGCACTTTTTCCCCTCCCAAGCCACCGATAAGCGCTGTGGCTTGGTCCATCTTACGCTTCGTAGCTTGTGCAAACGCCTCAACGCGCGCCTTCTCGGCCATCTGAGTCTGGAAATCGTCCTGTAAGCGCGTGAGCACATTCTGACACTTCTGTAACTTCTCCTCGGAGCTCTGAAGTCGAGCTTGAGCAGCTTCAAACTTGCCCTCTGCAATGCGCAGCGCTTCCAGTTTGGGTTTCACCACTTTCGACGCTTCGTGGTACATACTCATCGCTTTAACCCAACAGAATAACCCTTCTGCTGCTTTGGACGCGTTTTTCGCCACGGGGGCGCTGAAACCGGATAGCTCCATGTACGGAGCCATAAACTCCAGTGTTTCGTCGTTCATTTGGTCTTTTTGGTGTTTCGAAAAGTAGAAAATGTGCTGTAAAAACCGCGTATCAGCGAGCATACCGGACTTGGCGAGCTGGAACGAATCCATGACGAAATCGCACGTGTGCTTCTCTTTCCCCACGCCCAAAGTCACTGGAGCGCGCTCAACTTTGAGCAGAGGAGCCATCTGTAGAATGGCTACACAATCGAAGATGAGCTTGATAATATCACCAGGTTTCGCCAGTTTTTTTAGCTCGTTCAAGTCGTTCGGACGGATGCTACTCGCTGCTCTTTCAGCCTCGTCCAAGAAAGGTTGAGCACGCTTTAGATCCTCTTCGGCCGCTTCTTTCTCGGCCAGAATAACGGCAGCATCGGCCAGACATTGCTCACGAATCTGCTGCACGATGTCGTTCTCCTTCTTCGCTTCAAGAGACTTGACTTGCAGCGTCTCCAGCATCTTATTAGCGGCTGCTTCGGCTACCACAAGCTTGGCTTCTTCTTCTTTCAGCACAACTTTCATCTTCTCGACATCTCGCGCTCCCTGTCCTAACTTCTGCAGTCCAAGATTCACTGCACCTTCCTGATGTCGAACTTCACTCAACTTTTCAGCATACAGCTCCTTGTATGTAGACAGGAAACTCAAGAAACTTCTTGGCGTTTGGACCACACGTCGTCGTCGACGAGCGAAATACTCGTCGCTAACTTTCTCCACGGCTTGATGCATGCGCCCCATTTGCAGGATCAACGCGTCTTTAGTAGCTGGCGGCGTCTCCAGTACGAACTTGTCGAGATATCCCTGACTTACAGCGGTGAGAGCCTCCTCTGGCCACGGTAAAAACCAGTCAATGGTGCAGCCGTTCACTAGGTGCGGGAATTCCCGACATCGGTCTGCAAAGCGAGCACTGACTGGAGATAAGCACAAGACAACGTGGAGGTTTCGTCGGACTCGGTCGTGGAAGAATCGCGTTAGATTCTGCAGAGTATCTGCTCGATCGGGACATTCTCGCTGCATTGATCCACGAAGTTCACTCGCCATAACGACCAGTTCGTCTCTAGGGAACAGACCAGGCACTTCTCCCGTCGCTAGCAAAGCGTTCACTTGCTCTAAGAAGGAATCGTCCTTGATATCAGTTTCAGTAAGGAGAAACACCACGCCTTTTCCAACTTGTCCTGCAGTCTTACACAGTCCGCGTAAATCGTCCAGAAAGGCCGATAAAGTGTACGCTTTCGTGACCGCTAGTTGACACAATTCGTGGCCACTTAGCGCAGCTGCAAGACGCGCTAAAGACTGTTTGCCGGACCCTCCCACACCCACAAGCATCATGTTGCTTTGAGCGAGCCCAAGCACGCGCGTTAACCTTGCCAGATGGAATAAAGCTTCCTCGAACAGGATTAAAGACGGTAGAGCTCGTCCCGGGTTCTCGCGATTGAACTGCGATAAGAGATGCTCCACTCGAGATCGCAGTAGCGGTAAACTGGAAACGGGTTCGTAGTTACGAGGCATATCCCCTATAGGCTCACCTAGTTCGTCAACAGGTTGATCCTGTAAGAAGTCAACGTAGACCGCGTTGTGCCGCATATTTACAGCCGAAAGAACGGACTGGCGTTGCGTTCCATCGGGCGTAGGAGTCGACACCTTGTCTTTCCCTGCAGCACTTGATACTGGCGGTTGATTCACAGACTTGGTCACCAAACCTTCCGCTACAGCGTTGAGTTCGTCCCGGAACCGCTGTTTATCTTCAGTTGACACGAGTCTGTCGCCGAATACCCGCTCACTCTCATGTTGCCAAAGTCGAATTAGGGTTTTCTCAGACGTTGTCGCGGTTTCAGTAGGAGCTCGTAAAATACCCTGGAAGCTCCGACTCAACTCGCGTAAGCTAAACACATAGTGGAACTTCTGCGGCGTTGGAGGCATCGCACGACGTAGCCATAACCACAGCTGTACTGATGCTGCAGATAGTCGAGTGATCAAGTCGGATAGCGATTTCTTAGGGATTCCAACGGAAGATATCGAGTTATCTTCGGGAATAAATTTCCAGCGAGTGAGTTGTGCGAAGATTGCCTCAGCTACTTCAGGCGATGGAGGCAGCAAATTCAAGATGAAGAAATGGCGTTTAAGACGAGCCGGTGCGTCGTTCTTCCCACCACCAGGTAGACCCATCGCTGCCAGGAACCGTAACCCTTCAATGACCTTAATATCTCCACGTTTGTCTTTGTCTAGGAAGCACAAGGTGCGAGTCTCCACGAGTTGTCGAACGACTTCAAGCGTAGGTTGGTCACCCCATTCGTTAAGCGCTGGCATGGATAGATCGTCCAAGAAAAGAGTGAGTTGTTGACCGTTCGAGGGTCCAAATGTCTTGCCTCCACGCTTCTCCAGATCAGCCTCCACTGTTGCCTGGAACGCCCCGCCTAAAGTTGCCCCTGAGAAGATAAGCGTCCTGGATACCCCCTCTCCACTTGATGAATTGTTCTCGAAGAATAAACGCACAAGCGTGGATTTGCCTGTGCCTGGTTCGCCGACGAGTAATACAGGCAGATGACTTGCGTTAAGGTGTTCCAGTAAATGCAGCGAACGAGCGGTGTCTGTAGTGGGGATGATCAGGCGTCCGACGTTTACAGCGCCACTTGACTGCGTCAGAAGGTTCTCGCATGTGTCCAGTGTCCATTTTTCCCACTCGAGAGTTGAAGGGTGTAAGAAGTGGTCGAATACAGTTAGAGTCTGGTTAGAGTTGGAAGCCGTCGATGCTCTAACCGGGCTGTCTTGGCCAACTGAAGCCTCTTGCGTGGCAACTGGGGCAATCGATGACGGGAACGTTGTGGCTGGAGCCTTTTCGACTAGATAATGGTGGAGTTTGTTGCGATCTTCCAGATCTAATACACCGCCAACTGCCCACGCTAACGCGAATGCGAACAATCTCTCCAGCTCTAACTCTAAATCAGCCTGCGAGTTCTCACTAAGCTCACTGCGCTCTAACAGAGACTGTAACAGGTTCAAGCACGCCTGAATCAACGCCACTCTGGGTACGATCATAACAGGTCGACATCTTCGCGTCAGGAACTCAAACAGGTGTCCCGAACCTGCAACGTCGCCCACAAGTGTCCGCATACTTCGAGTTAAAGCGGCACGCTGCGAGTCCGGTCGCATACGAAGCCATCGTTGAGCCACAGGCTCCCAGTCGAGATCTGTATCACTGACGTACACGATTCCTGCTCGAGACACTGTCGCGGGCGAAGCATTGCGCAGATCCTCGACTTCAAAGAGCAGTTTACAGTTGTCCGTCATCGGTAACCGATCTCCATTCGCCAACGTAAGCAGCTTATTGTCGTCCAATACCGTATTGAGATTCTCTATCCAGACTGCATCCACTGGTCCATCACAGACCAACCAGGACACATCTTTACGAGACCGGTCGTTAAATTTCGCCCAAATCGCAGCGAAGACACCGTCGACCCATTCTCCAGACAACCGATCAGTCTCTCCGAACAGTTCCTCGGCACGTACCGCTTTAGGGTTCAAGCGAACTTGTCGATGTGGAGTACGAGTGAAATTGCTTAGCGCAGTCTGTAACGTACGTAGAATCTCGGACTTCCCTGACCCCGCGGGTCCTACGAGCGCAATTCCATGACGTACGAGTTGAGTCTCGTACAGTTGAGTCACTTTTGCGCTCCATGTCGCTGGCGGCGGCCAACTCTGAGATTTATGTAGCACATCCTCGACAGCAGCAGCAATCTCGTTACTTTTACCACCAGACGAAGGTGCCGGCTCCACGCCAGGGAAGATATCGCGAAGTAAGGACAAAAAGATAGGCACATCGGCAGCCACGAGCTTGGAGAGATTCATATCTCTTAGCGTCGTCATCATGAGCAATTCCTCACTCGCAAGGAGATTATCGCGCTTGGTAGCACCCGCTGACCGTAAAACCGATAGAATATTACGAAGACCGAAGTCGTAGTGGCGTTGTTTCGATAGCTGACCCTCACAAACAGCATACAGCGTCTTGAACTTACGAGCAAGTTCTGCAAACGCGTCGTAGCCCACAGCACACAGCCTGACTTTCATGATAATCTCCCGATCCGGGACCATCATGGAGACTCCTCGGAAAAGAGCCTTGAGGTTTTCTGGCAGCTCCTGACGTCCTTGATAGCCAGGATTCATTGTGATAAAGTACGCGGCGTCTGTGTGCAGTCCAATAGGGAGCGGGTCTCCAGGGAACGTGAACGTTGGGGCTTGTACTCGCTTAGCGTTTGTGATCGCCAGAACCTGCTGCGCTACCACTGATAGAACTGGCAACTCGATGCGATTGAACTCATCAAAGCATCCCCACAATCCACCTTGACAGAGTCCTTTAAAGATCTTCGCCATGTCTGAATAACGCTGCTGGTCTGTGCAGTTAGTGACGATCACATAGACACCAAGACTACGTCCAAGATCTTTCACCGTCTCGGTCTTTCCAGTACCCGCAGGACCAGCAGGAGCACCCCCTAAGTGCATTCCCAGAGCTTGAGACAGAGTGATGTAAGCGCGATCAGTTAACGGCGTGATCACCAGACGTTCCTTACAGCCCAGATACTCGAACGCGTACTTGAAATCCACATCACAAATGGAGATCAAACAGGCGTCTGGACCTACTGAATCAAAAGCCCCTTGGCCTCCTACACGCCAATAGAAACGTGCTTGTTTGAGCCATTCAAAGTCGTTGGCATCCGAGAGTTTCTTCTCCTTGTAAAGTTTACACAGCTCCAAGAAACAATCACGTTGATGGACTTGGATCGTGATTAGCGTCTCCACTTTAGTGCGCGTAAGTTTCGTGCCCAGATCTGTCAGACACCACGAAGATAACTCCGACAACATCGTCCCATGCTTCTTCGCAGTCTGCGCCATAATCCCTTTGGTAGTGCGACATCGCTGCAGCGCGTCCTGACACTCGGCCGTCCAGCTTAGCTGAATCCCCAGAAGCGCAAACTGTGCACAAGTTTTACTGACGAATTCTCGAAGCGAACCGGACGAACACTCTGCAGCGGCTTGGCGGCATAAAGTCTTGAGGGTCCGTCGCATCTCCTTCTCCAGCATCCCCAGCCAATCCTCAATATTCCCGTCTGGCAGTACAGGCTGCACCAACGAAATCGTTTCTTCGTCGTTTCCCACAAGGGACTTGATTTCAACAATTTTACGCTTAGCGATTGGATTCGTGGCGGTCGTTGAAGAAGCTTTGGATTCTGCAGCTGACATGGGTCTTTCGTGCACGACGTGGCTGATACTGTCGAAGATTTTCTCGTAGTATTGCTGCACTGCTGCTGGGTCGGACCCTCGAGACAATATCAGCAGTAACAGCGGGTTTGAAACAAAGTAAAAACGCGGAAACTTCTTGCGCTTTTGCTCCAGATACCCTTCCAACGACTTTTGACATTTCTCCAGCTCGCCGAAAAGAGACGGAAGTGTGCTACGCAACAGCTCGTTAGAGCAGCAGGACACGACAAAGCCCACTTCGGCAGCTTTACTCATGACCTTGAGCCAGTCTTTATCGATTTTCGCGAACTTCTTCGCCTCCAGTGGCATTTGTTTCGCGATATCTCCACCCGTGAAAACCGATTCCAGCGACATCCACAGGGTTTGAACTTTCGCCCACAATTCTAACACGTCGGCTGTATCGGAGAGCTGGGCCAGCTTGACTTGTACGCGGTCTTTGAAGAATACCACGTGCCTCATACTCAGTATCGCTTGAAGCTGCAGTTGTCCTTCTTCGAGATCCTCAATAATCTGACCGTAACCCTTAAGTACAGGGACACTCCGTTGCCTCCACTCGCTGAACTCAAACGTCGTGCCGGCCCAGCGATCCGTGAGGTCGCGAAGTTTGTGTTCAATCTGCAGCTGCTTTTGTGCGCTTTCACAAATATACTCGACGTCTTCTTTCCACGTGAGAAGCTTGGCGTCCAGCACGTCTTGAAACTTGAACGACTCGCTGTCGTACGGCAGTCGTTGACCGTTGCAAGCTGTGATGATCTCCTCCCAATGACGAGGTTTAATACTCTCCCTCGTCAACTCTCTAACGATAGGGAGCATCTCTAAAAACTCTGTAATGACCTTGCGTAAAATACCGTAAGCTTCCCACTCACACAAGTTCTTCGGCATCTTCTTACAGCGCTGGTCATAACCAGCAAAGCAATCGTTCATACGCTCCACGTTCGCCCCCACTTGAGCCCACGAAATCCCTCGGAACTCATCCATAGTCTTCTCGACGTCCATATAGAGACCGTAAAGCTGATCCAGTAACGCCATCTCCTTACGAGTACGCACAATTTCGGGATACTCTGTCGGTCTCATACCGAATAGTTCCTCGCCAGCAGAGAACACTTCGAGCTTCCGTTCTCGAATCCCCAGCAAGTCTTTGAATCTTTTAAGACGTTCCACGGCCTCTGCAGGTACAAGACCAGACACCATCGGCCCGTTGGCTTCGTAGTCGCTTCGGAACACTGCAACGTCCGCTTGGAAGTCTTTTACGTCCTTAATGAGCTGTTTCTTAAAGCCTCCCTGCACCTCCGACAGATTATCCGTCACTTCTTCCGCATAATCCACAAGTTTCCTCCACGAACCACGCAGTACACTCTTCTGGTCCATTTCTTCCTTATCCATGTATCCTCCAGGAAGATAATGCTCGAGCATATCGTACATATCAGCAATGGGATTCAACTCCATCTCAATAGCAGACTCCCGTTCACGCACTTCTTTTAGCACTCCCATAACGAAGCGAAGCGTATCGAGAGTTTCCACGCGAGCATTGAGTTTGGAAGTCGTTGTCCGGATGTAATCTGTGAGATTGAACAGCGCAGTCCGGGCCTGTTGGTGGACTTTATCGGAGTACTGCACTTTCCATTGGCGACACTCGTTTCGGAGCTGTAACTTAAGGTTCTTCGTGTTTAGAGACAACACCGCAATGTTGTGTACCGGCGCAATTAGCGAGATCTCCGCCTCGACTGCCATGAAATGACGTAACTCCGTCTCAAAATCTTGGATCAGTGGGTTACGCTGCATGAATTGGTTATAGCGGAACTCCATGTCTTCTTTCCAGAGCCAGTCGTACTTTTTGAACGCGGAAAGGTACTCGTGTACTTGGTTTTTCGTTCCATGCAACGCACCAGTGAGTAGAATGGCCACTTTAATGATCTCAGTATCGCATCCAAGTCGCTCGAATAGACTGGTTCGCATAGATTCTGGAAACACGCTCTGTTGGCCCCATTCATACAGACTCTTGGAGCAACGCAACACTGCTACAGCGGATCGGTTGATAGCTTTCTGGATGTCATCAAGCGACGGACTCAATCGAACAGAAGGCACTGATAACTGGACGTCAACCTCGAAGAAAGGCCGTTCCAGGAAGAGAAACCCTGTGCCTGCTTTTGAGCACACGCGCTTCTTGATAGCGTCCAAAGACTGCTTCGTACAGGTCACCAATGAACGGTAGAAGAGATTCCTGTAAAAGCTTCTGAATGTCTCCATGGCTTCGACATCACACGTTACCGTATTTAATCCTGACAGAGCCGAGATGCCGCCATTGAGTCCAGAGGAAGAAGTCGAGCCGTCCAAATTGTATTCACAGATAAGACGAAGCACATCTTCGACAGCATTTTCGATCTCCACGTTCTTCGCTGCTAACTGTTTCGTGACATTCGCCACATGTTTCTCTTGCATCCGTACAAAGTCATCCAGAGCGAAGGACTGGTCTGTGGGTAAGTGGACGAGAGAAGCCTTGGAGACGATCACCAGGTTCTTCTCAATTCGGTTCTCAATCGCGTCCAGTACGCTAGAGATGAGCTCTTCAAGACGCTGTAACGCCGCGTGTGCTACAGCTGTATACGCGTCGATATTCATACTCGTCCACGTTAGCGTAACCAGTCCAGGTCGGAGTTTGTGCTGCAAGTCTTCCAAGTGAGGACGCAGTAGCACGGCTGTAACTGGGATGATCTTGGCTGTAACGCGATCGTATTCATGCAGCGCATAGCTCAGATCGTTGTAGTAGGCCTTGAATTTGTCTTCTTGTAGCATCACCATACGCGCGTTCTCCGGAACTTCGATCCCCATCCGGTCAAGACAACGCGCTTCGCGAATAAGTTGCAGGATTTCTTTGTCGAAATTCACAAAAAGCCGACCTGTATCGGGATGGCGAATGATCAAAGTCGCGTGCAGCCCAGCGCGTGCGTTCTCCACCGAGCGACACCACGCTTCGTACCACAAGTACTCGAACGCTACAAGCGTACGCGCCACTTTGTTGTAGGTTTTGATAATTTTCTTGGAATCTTTTGTGGAAAGGACCGTAGGGTTGCTTTCGAATTTGCGCATGGGTTCCTCGATACGTCGTAATAAATGCCGTGACCAGAGAATATTACCTGCAACGGGAGGTAAATTACGCGCCACGGGGGGATCATGTCGATGACGTTCATACAGCTCCTGGACGTGCGACAGATCCAGTCCGTAATTGTGGAAAATTACAGTAAACTTCGAGTCCAAGTCACTCCGCAACGTCTCTCGCTGCAAGATCTGCTGGAACTGCTTCAGCAGCTGCAACGACTGCTCGATACTCGTGATGGAGTCGAAGCTCACGTTAATAAACTGCTGCAACGAGGCCTCGAGATCGGCAATTTGAATGTTGAATTCCACGTAATCACGGTCGAATTTGTTATTGTGAAAATCCAGCAGATTGTGTTTGTGAGCGCGAAATTCTCGGATAATCGTGTTGAAGGACGCCAGCAATGCATCCATTCCTTCCAGTGAATGCTGAGCCAGAGCGCGGAACTGGTGAATGGTACTGAACATGTCGATGAGCTTCACGAGACGTCGACAGAAAAGGTCAAATTTGCCGAAAATCTGCGTCTCGCTGAAGTCGAATTGCTTCCCTTTGGGCATCGTCAGCAGCTTATCTTTCGTGAGGCGATACTGCTCCTGGTACGCTTCGTTGAGTTTTAAACAGGCCTCCAGCCCAACAAGAAGCACTTCCGGGTCTTTGTCCCAAATGGCCTCGGGAGGCTCACGACCGACCAAGCTGTTCTTACACAGCGCGATCATCTGGTTCGTGATTTTCATGAAGAGCTTCGTCATGCGCTCCGTTGTGTTGTAGTAACGAGCAATAGTGTGGATCATCTTGACAGAGTTCATAAGAGCAGGGAGTGCGTCTACCACGGACGTCGGAGTGCCAGTGTACAATGGCTCGATGAATCGCTCGAGCGTGGCGAGATACTTGACGTTGTCTTTGGCTTCGTTCGACGCTTCCGTGATATTTGTGTCAATCTGCTTCCACTGTCGCAATAATTGCGCAATTCCAAGCTTATCAGTCGCTCCATCCTGCAATTTCGACACAACATTGAGCACTCCAGTGACCATCTTACACTCTTTGGTCTTCAGCTGCTCCGTGATGCCCATGAGTCTCTGCAGTCTTCTTTTCCAGTACTCCAGCTCCGTCGCAGGACCTGCTTCGTGCGATTCCCACCGTCCTTGATCATTATCTTCCAGATAGGCTTCTGTCTGTTTACACCAGTCTTTGACCAGCTCCACGAAGTGCTGCACAGCCCCGTCATCGGACGACAATTTCGATAAACTTCTAGAGTCCGACGTGTCGTATCTCTTGTCTGGTTTACGTAGGTCCAGTCCTGTGTTCATGGCCTTGAGATTCTCCTGCACATCGGTCACAAAGCTCTTAAGACCCAGCATGAAGTCATTGCGAGTGTCACTCTCGGCTTGGCCCCATTCACTCTCCTCTCTGGAGGTCAACATGGGTACAAATAACTGTGCCAGGTGAGTCTCAATTGAGAGTAATACCGACGAATCTAGCACCCCATAAGTGAGTAAATGGTCGTTGGCCACTGCTGGATCAAGCGGCAGACGTGGCGTCGAGTCGTATAGTGAATTATCGTCCAAAGTCTCGGGGTTATCGTCCCGATTCGTCTCTTTATCATCTGAAGCTTCGGGCGCCACTTTGGCAAAGAAGACAGCGCGTCCTTGCAGCGTCTCGTCCAATCCGTCAGTCACGAAAAGCTCTCTACGTTGTAGTTCTGCCGTAGATGACGAGTGGGTGACGCTGTCACTTTCGATGGCGCCTTTTGTCTGGTAGTAGAAGAATATTTTGGTGGGGCCATCAGCTCGAAAGAAGCGCGAGAGCTGCTCCATGATGCCGTTGCCACGGAGAAGCTCTTCCACTTGAGACTCGTCCTCGAAGCCCAGGCCGAGCTGAAGACGCTGGATCATCCAGCGGTGCCGCGCCTGGAACGCCATCCAAGACGCTGCTGGAGACCCAAGCGTCTCTTCAGGAATGAATTTTGATTTCCTAACGATGACATTTTTAATTGTTTTTACTTTTCTTGACCCTTTCGTAAAAGCATTTACGAAACCGCGATGGCAGGAACATTATTGCACAGATGAACCCTTCAGCCGTAATCCCTGCTCATAGAATACCCTCCAACAAGATTAAAGTATCTGCTCCATGATAAAATACCTCAAATCCCTCCCTCGAAACATGGAATACACACAAAACGACACTATTGTTCAGTACGTTTAAAGTAGGCTAGCAAGGACACTTGCTGCTTGCACCCTTCCTTCCTGCTTAGCGCGTCTCGCAGCTCTTTCTGCATCGCTCTAAGCCCCTGTACACTTCTATCCGACACGCCCGTCGAATCTGCTTGAATTAGCAAATTTGCAATGCGGTGGAAACCGCACTTCATGATGTGACTTAACGGTTAGCTGAGAAGTAGGTAGTGCCTCCAGTGCCTTCTTACGTTTCATTAGCTTACATACTGTTCCTTGAGATGGTCGCTGTTGCAACGACAGCATTGAATGGGCCCACTCGACTATATGTTGTTGTCATATGTTGGGGGCAGCATGATGCAGGCAAATTTGCAAGCGCTGATGGCGCGAGATGACTTCGAGAGACTCCGGGAGGACGCAATGGTAGCGTGCGTTTGTTCAGTTGGCTTCTGTAAGTGTACCATTTCGAAGATACACCTGGCTCAAAGATTATATATGAGTAAACTGCTGGATTCCGACGCTATGACTACCGAAGGGTTCATCTGAACTGTAATGAATAAAGAGCGCATTAAATGCGTTGAAAATACGGCGGAACAGCTCTGGATTTTTTCAGCAATAACTAAGAAAACAAAATTGTTACAACATTTCCTTTCAGAATAGCTCTGGATTTTGTCGGCAAAAACTAAGAAAACAAATTTGTTACAAAATTTGTTACATAATTAAGAAAACAAAATGTGTGATAATTTTTTTTATTACAAAATTTGTTTTCTTAGTTTTTGCCGACAAAATCCAGAGCTGTTCCGCGCCCGTATTTCAAACGCAATACTGAGCTGTACAACTGTACGTTCTGTAATATCAGAAAAGGTGCGTAATTTATGTTTAAAACGTTTGTAAAAAAGTAAAGCTTTATCCCAACCACGGGCGGATGTGTCGATGGTCCTGTGGTAAAGAGCCTGTATACCAGTCGAAAGTTTGGTCGAGGGTGGTATTTTAACGCACAGCGGGCAACTAGCTATCCGGCTGCAAAAGCAGCCCCATTCGACCGCAGGATAAAATATTTGGTGTCCATCGCGGAGTTGGTGGTGCCTCCAAGGTCTTCAAGCGCTGGTTGGACTGAGAGAGTGGTTACTATTAAGGGACGACCTTGCATCGGGGCCTCAATTGAAAAAGTCGCAATCGTGTCAATTAGTAAGGAATATACATACTTAATGAGAATCAGGAGTGCCCATTATATGGTTCCTGACCCGAGTCAGTAGAGGACTGTAGTTTTTGGAGTTGGAGTAAGGAAAATCTAAGCAAAAATCTGGATTAGCCAATAATAGATTTGTGCGTGGGTATTTTGAGATGCTCCAATACTTAACTCCAGTGGAGCTATGAGGGTCGCTCTAGCTCCAAGGACCCTATTTTTAGAGGGACGCTTCGTACCTCGATTAATTCCATAGCCTCGGACAGCTCCAAAAACTACAGCTCTCTAGTTTCAATTTCGGACCTAATCGAATTATTTGTTTTATGTTACCAAACAATTACGGCAGTCTACCAGTCTACTTTTAGCTTGGTAAACAGATGCACGCCACGATGGCAAGGAAATCCGCGGTGTCTATCGGCTCTTACGCGGCAGCAGCAGCCACGAAAACAAACGCAGCCAAATACCACAGCAACCCAGAGTCAGTGTGAACTAGCTGCCTTTTCGTCTGGGGTCCAGTCAGATCGCATGCTGCGCACGCACAGTACTCAAGTGAAAGAACAGTGCATATGGAGATTGAAGCAAGTGAGCGAGCTACTCTTCTATCGACTTTAGCAACTCGTCCTATTAACACTAAACGCAAATACGACGGATATCAGAAGGGATTTATCGAGTGGTGTAGTAGTAAGAGGTTTTGTGACGGAGGCACTATAACCAAGGGCAAGCTTCACCTCTTTCTTTCGGAGGAAGCTGTAGGAAGAGAATCCAAGAAAAAGAAAGGGAAAGTAGTTGGCGGATCAACGGTATGTAGGTATGTGAACGCCGTCGTGGATCTCTACAATCAACAGGTTGCACCTCGTGTAAACTCCAACGAACATCCACGCTCGACTCAAGTCAAGCAGCTCATTAAGAATAGTCAAGCAATCGCCACCGAACCAAAAAACTGAGCTATCAAGTCCGCGGGATCAGCTCTCTACTGGACGGTTTTCAATTGGAGCACCAATTTAGATATATGTGTGCTACTTTTTTTTCAGCTTGACGACCTTCGAGGACGAGCAGCATTTTCACTTTCTCATTATGGATTGCTTCGTGGAGAAAACGTTCGTGATCTTGAGCTTGCAGACGTGTTTTTACAGCCGCTTAATGGGGAAGGGTTTCAGCCCTCGTCTTGTTGATTCAGCATGGCATAACGAACGCGCATGGAAAGCTCCAGCATGTTGGTTTCATTTGCAACAAAGAAGTTCACTTATGTCTTGTTGTTTCAGAGGCATTTCTTAGAGGTCTCATGTGAATTTGAGCCGAGCTTCCGTCAATCAAAGATATGGTATGACATAAACTACTTACGTGGTCGAACCACCATCAAATCCATCTCGTACGACACACACAAAAGATGTTATGAGTCTGTATTTAAAACGCTTGAATTGAACTTCAATAAAAACCCATCAACAGGCAGCAGGACGTTCGTCAACTCAAAAGTGCGGATGTGGATATTTTGCAGACACACGGGCACGGAAAATGGGGTATGGACACCGTCGAGGCGGTGTACTCAGCACCTCTCGCGCGTGAAGCTATTCGAGCACTATCGGGTCATCCTCCACGCTCGCGACTGTATTTTCTCGAGCGCGCAGTCGTGGAGCCACCAGATGAATTGAAAACTAGAGTTTTCCCAGATGTAGAAACTCACAAAGCAAACATATTAAATGGGACATGGGAGCGAAGCCTGGCGGCACGTGGATTTCTCAAGCTTTTAGAATACTTACGCACTGTGCTGTTATAAGATGCCGCATTTCCTTTTGATCAGCTCCCTTCTCGTATCCGGTAGAATGAACGTTTTGAGGGGCAGCTCCAGCGGTATCGATCTCAAGCACTCTCATCTGCTCAGACCGCGGAGCACCCAATTGAAATGCATGTTCAGGTCCAATGCCCCTGCTAGCTGAACAAATAAAAACGCAGCATTTAGCAATCATGAATAGATTAGAGTCAAGTCATATAGCCGTGACAGAGCTGGCTCAAAAGTCTGAAAATGACTTTACCGCGTTTCTTAAAGACGAAATGTCGTTTCGGTTAGTTCCCGACCAAACTTAAATCACAGACCTGTAACCCAACACGCCAATACACACATTACAAGGTCAAATTCCAATACCGTAGAGCACAGTGATGCATCAGCACCGACTCGTGATGCACCAACGTTCTCAATGAGTTGTGCGGTTTCTACGGTACGTGATCTCTGGGATGAGTGGCATCACGGCTTGGCAAACAACCCGTCTATCGAGCATCTAGAAAAAGCATTTGGCAGAAAGTGGAGATCGTCCGTCAAAGCGTCAAAGTATTATTCGAGGAGGCTGTACATCATCAAACACGTACGTCATTTGATAAGTGGTTGGCTGTTGGTCGAATCCGCCATCGCTTGTGCCGAAGATGAACGTGGAATTAAGAGTATATATGCTTTCTCGAAATGGCTGAGCCGTAAACATTAAATGAGCAATTAATATTTTAACTACAAAAGCATTTGACTCACTTCGCCTAGACATCCTTAGGAAAGGTACATACTACAGCGCTGTCAATCACCACAAGTTTAAGTTCATTTTAGCACTAAAACCTATACAGTTAATTTCTTCACACACTCACATTCTAACAGAGCTTCATCACGCATCCCTCCAGACCTCGCCGCGGTGACAGTGTGTGACGATGGCCCGTCATATCTTAAGATGGCCGTTCCCTGCAGCTCCATCCACGGCAGCGTTAGTGCAACCTTCAGATCTATTGGCATTCAGCCACTTTACTATTTCAAAGTGGCCTCTGAATGCAGTGTTATCCATCAAATTGGTAGTGCACCCTTCAGATCTGTTGGCGTGGAGCCACTAAATCAATTCCAAGTGGACACACCATGCTGCTGTGTCCATAGCATCTTTCGATGCATCTTGAGGGTATTTCTCAAGAAAGCACTGGAATATATCCACTCGCCCACTACCACCAGCTATACCCATAAGATTTTCACATTGAAACCACCACAAAGTGACCTGAGCATTTCGGTTGATTTCGTTTTGTGTCAGAGCAATGACGTTCGACGAGCCCAGCTTGTGTATAAGCTTCAAAATGTTGAAACGCCCGCATCTGATCGTCATTGGAATGACCGTCTTGCCTGGGTATCCACTCTCAGGGAGCGAAATGTTCTCGACCAACCATTTTACGACTTTGTAGCGATCATCACGAATTGCTAACCTCATTTCTCTGGCATACTCCCTGACAACGCCCTCATCTTCCATCTCCTCAGCAGCCCCTAGTTCGTAGAGATACAGCATGATTTCGGCCTGATCTGCCAACCGCACAAGATAAGAATATTTCCTATGTAGTTTCAAAGTAGCTTGAAGTTCTTGCCTGAGCGGGTGATCCAAAAGCCACTGCAGCATCTCCGCTCACCCATTGCTACATGTAAATGCATATGTGATCGCACTCTACCATGCATGCAGACACAACGACTGATCTTGAGCTGGAGGGGGGTGAAGTAGAACTACTTGCTTCATGAGATCCAAACGTCCGAACTGAGCCAAGTAGTGGAGAGCCCAGTTGGCAAGAGCCATATCTCGCTGAATATACCCATAGTCCGGAAACATTTCAATCATCTTCATACTTGCACAGCTAGAGTAGTCCAGCAAACATCTGCCTTTGGGTATCAAAATCTTAGCGATTCGTCATCTCCGCTCGTCATTATTGATTGACAAGCGAATTTCTCGATCAATATCGCGTTCATCGTCGCCTTCAGGCATATTTTCCTGTAGCCACCGTAGCATAATCACTGGGTCGTCATTATGTAGCGCGCTCATCATCACGTCCGTATTCCAGTGAATCACGTGGCCAGCTACAAATTCGCTTGGCTTGCTCTTTTCCGCCTTGATCTAGCCATCATTCGCCGTCACTTTTCTCTTCTTCAAAATTCTCTTACCCCCTTCTTAACAACCAATATCGTTCACCAGGGCGGGATGCCTGCCAATATTACAGTTTGACTGTAGCGACTTTGACTACATCTGCGGTCACATTAAGACCCGGGAAGTGGGCGAATAGCCACTCAACCACAGTTAAATCGTTACGGCGAACAGCGACTTTAAGTGACTTTTGGACTTGGTCTCGGTTACATATAGAGCAGATCTGAGCGAAGATAATTGTGGAGAGACCATGTGGATGGCCGATCGGCTGCAGATGTGCAGCTTGAGTCCCAGATCCAATCTAGGGCCTTTGTTGATCGCTTGTGCTCTGCGTGGTAGATTGAAGACTGATTGTATTTAATGGTTATGTAGTATACATTCTTCTTCTCTGTAGGACTTTCTTAACTGCTTTCTCCTCTTCTCACTTGATCGCCATCCCACTCACACTGCGACGCCTCAAGATCTCACACTGCGACGTCTCAAGATCTCCTTGATCCCATGCTGGATATCTTGCGAGTTCCGACAGCCTTGGTAGAGCCAAATGAACACGCGTGGCTGAGAGATAAGTACGATGGTAGCCCCAAGAAGCTTAGTATTTGTCGCGAAACGTGTTGCAGAGCGCCGTAGTCTCGCTGGTGCCGCAGAAACGCTCGCTAGCGGCATGACTGCGATAATTCAGAGTCCATCCGGCCGACGTGATAATTCAGTGCTTTCGTATACCCTCTTATAGCAGTTTTATATCCATTTTTGTGCTCAGCTAAAACAGTCTTTTAAAAATAGCTTCCTTTGCACAAATAAAATATTATATGAACAGTAGGTTGGTCCATTCACCAAAGCTGAAGACAAATTACCTAGCTAAACTTGTATGCGTTGATACTGTTTTGTAACCTGCCAGAAATTACTTATCCAAGCCGCATACGCAACATTAAAGCTGGTATCTTTCTCTGCGCGAGAATGACCAAACAGCAAAGATTCATTATTAGTCGGGCATTTAGTAGTGCGCTGTAGATGCAGCTAAGACATTTCGGCACCGGCATATCTGGCAGTCTAGGGAGACGGCGGAGAGACAGATACGCAACCAGAAGTGAAAGTGCAGCGTCACGCCTACGTACGGGCAATCCAATCTCTTTTTTTAATAATACAGCGTCATACTTACGTGGAATCGTACGGGGCAGCCCAATCTGATCTTTGCACTGCACGCCACGGACTTTGAAGCACATTAAACAGCTCTCAAGAGCTGTGAGCAGAGGGTGATAGTATGTAGTAGTATACAACTCTCCTATTACAATTGAGCATCGGTCATCAATATTACTCCTACTATTTCTTCTATTGATATCATACTAGAACGTAGTACTATTTTTTCTACACGATGGTTTTTAACAACCCTTTCCTGTGCCTGGACGAAGACCTTACACCGTCAAAGGAGACAAGGCAAGCGATGTATTGTGCAGGAGAAACACAGTGAGGGATGTAGGCCTATCGGCTGAATGCATGCCCCCCCCCCGTTGTTAGATTTATAAAACCAAAAACTAGTATGTATCTGATAATTGGTGAAATGAGAGGAACAAATAAAAACGAAAAGGTCCTGACTTTGGGCCTGATATCTTCGGATACCAGCTGGAAAAGAGGTGGTATCAGCAGATACCAGCCAATTGGGTCATGACCTAAATCCAAAGCGCCTATTGGTGGAATAACACTCATTTTCACCCAACTTTTTCTGCGCTCATACACGTATTACCCCGTTCGCAGAAGAGCTACCTCCCTACCGGACCTCGCAACAATACGGCGCCGCGTTTCAGTGCTCATCTTCCTCGTGTGGTAGCCGTCCGCTAGCAAACCCAGTCGATTACGGCGCTGCTGTGTGCTCCAGCACCGCTGCTGAGTAACCCAGCAGTATTAGCGCTTGTCCTAAGCACACCAAAACATAATTGAGCGACCGAAGTCCTTAGGGCCTTGTGACTCGGCTACTCAGCCCCTACTGCGCATATTTTCCTCGCAGACCAAGAGCGCTACAAAGAGTCAAGGGCCTCAACTTGGCCGCGGTGGCCAATCAGCTTACAGAGTACATTTACTGGTTGGCGTGGTCTCAAGACCACGCCGTTAACTTTCAATGTCAGAATTCTATTTGCTTGCTTCCTCACACAGTGCACGCTATGGCTTAGCCCGCTACACCTGGTAGCACTTCGCAGCCCGTCCAACGCCCACGATGAATGACACGTCGATGAAAGACGCGTCCAAGATGTCCAACACGTCGCTGGAACATGCCAGCTTCACCCCCACCTGTCTTCGATCGAGTGGGAGGCGTTGCACCGCCTCGCGGCTGTGTCCGGTGAGGCTGTCATTTAAACGTTGCTCACTGCTGGCACAGAAACCCAACAGCGCCTAGCCGCACAGAGGTTCATGTTGCGTGAGCTCGCTGACCTTCGTCAGCGAGTGTCGAATCCAACGTCGCCCACGAACAAGACTGGAATCGTCAAACTCGATGTCGCCTCCTACAGTGGTGAAGGCGACGGCCGCCTCCACCTGAACCGGTAGTTCCGCGAAGTAGACATCGCGGTGGAAGCTCAGCCGCTTTCTACCGAGCTCGCAAGGACCCGCTTCCTTTTGTCCAAGCTGACAGGGGAAGCGAAAGAGTAGACCCTCGGCAAGCTGGTCGTCAACTCCTCCTGCTTCCCAACGATGTCCGCGATGAAAGCCGACCTTAGACTCGCGTTCGATCCGCCCCAAGATGAGAGAGTCCAGTGCTCTGCCTTCCTGACCCTGAGGCAAGGCGCCATGTCCATGCTCGAGTACATCCAGCGAGCACGTCATCTCATCTCGTGCATCACGACATCCCCGGTGGACATGGCAACCCAGGTCCATGTCTTCATGTCCGGCATGAACACTGGATACCGACGCTTCTACTTGACAAGGAAGACTCCTTCAACACTGGAAGAAGAATTCTCCGTGGCTCTCCGCGAAGTCTATAGTGTCACAGCATCACTTCGGTCGGGCTCCGGCACCTGAACCGGAGCCGGAACCGATGGAAATTGATGCAAATCGCCACTTTGTTCGTCTTCATCAGTCGTTGTCGCCGTCATCGTCACGCCCTCCGCGCTCTCCGACGCGCAATGAGCACCCGCTTAACTGCTTCCGCTGTCGCAAACCTTGTCACCGCGCGGCAGTGTGCCGCGCGCCTGCACCGGTATTGGCGAATGTCTCCATCGAGGCCGACGTCGCCGTTTCAAAAACGGCGACAACCAGTAGGTGGGGGGGCGCTCTACTGGGTATGAAAGAAGAGGCGGATCTCTGGTGGAAGAGTCTCCTCTTAGTCCTCCAGTGCTTCATGCACAGCTTTTCGCCACCATTTCCGGCAGTGACTCGAGATTGATTATACTCAGCCTTCATGTTGAAGACGAACAGCGCCCAATCCGCGCACTGCTGGACTCGGGCACGACGAACAACTTCGTTCGCGCCGACAGCTTACGGATTTTACCAGCGGACACGCGTATCCACGAAAGTTCCGGCCAACTTATCGTCAAATACACTGACAGCAAGCCGCGCCGGATGCCGCGGCGCTCGGTCGCTTTCGCGTACGCGTTCGATGGGTTCTCCAGCAGCGACTACTTCTTAATGATCGAGTTGAGCGGCTCCTTTGACTGTCTCTTCGGCATCCCATGGCTCATTCGTCACCAGCCTCATATTGACTGGTTGACCCGTAGTGTTCATCCACGCGACATCGACGTGAGCGCTGTTCTGGCGTACCTGAGCGGTACGCCCAACCTTTGGCCACACGTTGCTGTCATGGATCCTGACTCCATGACCACTACTGCACTTGAAGAGAGAGATGGCCATCATACGCAGCACGTGCTCCAGTAATTCGTGCCGGTCCTGAACAGGAGCCTCAGGGCGAATCTGATGTGGTTGAGCTGGGCCTCCCATGTCTTGGTGGGCAGCGGCTGCCACTTAGGGAAGCGGTTGAGCGTGGTCTCCCGCCCGCGGATGAACAGGGGTTCCCGCGTGCAGTCGAGCAGGAGCTCCCTGTCAATGTTAACATGGTGGAGAGTGGCCTCCTTACGCGGTCGAGACAGAGCTTCCGCGAACGGTCGAGCGGGAGCTACCTGGTGAAGTAAATGCAGCCTTGATCGATCGTGAGCTCTCATCGCCAGATGTGCTCCGACCTACTCGTCGCCGAGGTCACCGCAATCCACGACGGTCCCGTGGCCAGTCGGTGGACACTGTCACGAGTGCGTCCGAGACTATCGCTGTCCTTGATGGGCATGACACGGACGAGCCACCGTGTCTTCGTGAAGTTGAGGTTGCAGGACCCCCGAGCGAAGCCGCAGCGATCACAAAGCTGCCTGGCCTCTCGTGGAAATACTTCCTTCACCACCTGAAGCGCGGTGAGATCGAACAAGTGTGTTTACTCGTGGCTGCCGAAGCCGCGGTCATTGCGGCTGACCTCGTCGATCCTGGCGCCTCGGCATCTGATGCTCGGACGCGGCCCAAGGGGGCTGAGCCGAAAACAGCCCAAGAAGCCCGCTATGCCGCTCAATCGTTGCCGGCCCTCGAGGCATCCGACAACCCTGTTGCTCCTCTCGTCCGCGAATTCGTCGACGTCTTTCCCGACAAGATCCCGGCTGTCCTTCCGCCAGATCGTGGTGTCCGACACGATATTGATCTCGTGCCTGGCGCCAAGTGCTGCGTCACCAGGCAGTGGCCGCTTCCCCGCGACCAAGTCGATGCAATATACGCGTCCTTCGAGAGTCGCCGGCAATCCGGCCACGTTCGCGAAAGCTTGTCGCCCCATCCAGTCCTACCTTCTGCGTCAAGAAAGCGACCGGGGAATGGCGGATCGTCCACGCCTTCAAAAAGCTTTTCGAAGCTACCATCCCGGCGCAAGCGCCGATCCCTCGTAAGTGTATGGTGCTTGATTCTATGTCGGGCAGTACCACTTACAGTGCGATTGATCTGATGGATGGCTTCTATCAGATCTTAATGCGCGAAGACGACGTGCCGATGACCGCTGTCAGCACGCCCAGTGGAATGTTGTGGGAGTAGCTCGTCATGCCGCAGGGGCTCAAGAACTCCCCCGCCACTTTCAACCGCATAGTATCCAACTTGCTACGCCCGTGTCGCGACTTCGCGCCTAGCTACTTTGATGACATCTTCATTCACAGTCATGCCGAAACCGGAATAACGGATACCGAGGTCCACCTGCAGCACCTCCGTGCGGTGTTCGAAGTGATGCGTGAGAACAAGTTGTTTACCAACTTGAAGAAATGCATCTTCATTGCTCCGAAATCGGAATAACGGATACCGAGGTCCACCTGCAGCACCTCCGTGCGGTGTTCGAAGTGATGCGTGAGAACAAGTTGTTTACCAACTTGAAGAAATGCATCTTCATTGCTCCGAAATCGGAATAACGGATACCGAGGTCCACCTGCAGCACCTCCGTGCGGTGCTCGAAGTGATGCGTGAGAACAAGTTGTTTACCAACTTGAAGAAATGCATCTTCATTGCTCCGAAACCGGAATAACGGATACCGAGGTCCACCTGCAGCACCTCCGTGCGGTGTTCGAAGTGATGCGTGAGAACAAGTTGTTTACCAACTTGAAGAAATGCATCTTCATTGCTCCGAAACCGGAATGACGGATACCGAGGTCCACCTGCAGCACCTCCGTGCGGTGTTCGAAGTGATGCGTGAGAACAAGTTGTTTACCAACTTGAAGAAATGCATCTTCATTGCTCCCGAGATCTCAGTCCTCGGAGGCTACGTCAACAAGGACGGTGTCCGCGCTGATCCCGAAAACGTGGCAGCCATCTGCGCTTGGTCGTCCCCTCAGGATCCTAAACAGCTTCGGCAGTGGCTCGGCCTCGCGACGTACCTCCATCACTACTCGAAGAACTTCGCAGCAACAGTTCGCCCACTGTCACAACTCCTCAAGGCTGACGCCACGTGGGTGTGGTGTCCAGGGCACCAGGCGGCCTTTGACGCGGTGAACACGAGCTTATCCACCGCGCCCGTTCTGATGTTACCTGACCACTCCAAGCGATTTCACGTCGTGTGCGACGTCAGCGACTTCGCAATCGGCTGCGCGTTGATGCAATTCGATGAAGAGGGACGTGAGCGAGTGGTGAGCTACCAGTCACGCCAGTTGAAACCGGCGGAGCGCAATTACCCAGTGCACGACAAAGAACTCCTGGCCATGTGCTACACACTGATCAAGTCCCGGATCTACCTCTTAGAAGAACAGACCTTCACCGTCTACGCCGACCACGCGTCGTTGCCAACCGCAACGAAGAGCCGCATTTGTCCCAGCGCATGGCGCGCTGGCTCTCCCGCTTCTCCGAGTACAGCTTCGTCGTTCACTACAAGCCAGGCATGACCAACATCCTCACTGACGTGCTCTCGCGTCGACCAGACTACGCGCATCTCGGTCGCCACGCGGTTGGTGATGTGGACGAATGCGCCGTTTGCACGGCTGAATATATCGCTGCAACATCCGTCACAGTGACCAGTTCACTACGTGACTCGATCTCGACCGCGTATGCTTCGGACGCGACATGCTCCGAATTGATCACGTTTCTACAGAACCCGTCCGAATTGGCGCGGCGTAGTCTCTCCCCACGCAACCGTGCTCGAGTGGGTCGATTCAGCTTACACGACGACTTGCTGACTTATAGCGTCGACCAAGAGGACTCACCACGCATCGTCGTCCCGCTGGACGACGACCTACGCGCCCGGTGGATTCATGAATTTCAATGATTCACCCAGCGGCGGTCATCTCGGACGCGAAAAGACCTTCGCGTCGCTTTCTCGCGATTACTATTGGCCGCACATGTACAAGTGGGTGCGGAAGTGGGTCCGCTCCTGCGAGGCGTGCCAACACGCGAAGCCTTCACCGTCAAAGCAGGCCCCGCTTCAGCCTCTCCCAATAGCTATGGAGCCATGGTCCTCCGTTAGCATGGATTTCGTCTTCGGGCTTCCCCGCGATGCTCAAGGTCGCAGTGGTATCCTCGTCTTCGTTGATCGCTTCAGCAAGATGGTCCATATTGCTCCCGTTGCTGCCTCAGTCACCGCGCAACAGTCCGCGGCGATATTTCTCGACCTCGTGTATCGCCATCACGGCTTGCCGACGTCGATTGTCTCCGATCGAGATCCCCGTTTTACTTCAGCTTTCTGGTCGGAGATCTCCCAGCATGTCGGGACGCGGTTAGGGATGTCCACCGCGTCACACCCGGAAACGGACGGCCATACCGAGCGAGCGAACAGAGTCGTCGAAGACGTGTTGCGGAGCTTCGCCATGTCGTACACGTCCTGGAGTTCGTTTCTGCCTATGGTCGAGTTCGCGATCAATAACGCGGTTCATCCCTCCACGGGTCTCACTCCATTCTACGCGAACCACGGGCATCATCCCCGCGTTCCCGCGCTCCTTGGCATGGGCCGCTTCATTTCAGACGAGTCCAACAACACCGCCGTCGCCCCAGCAATCTTGACTGCTGTAAGTACCCGGCGCGGAGCTACAGGTACTGTACCCAGGGTACAGACTCGTGCTGACACGAGGGGGGATCCATCATCTATCGCAATTTGGACATATAAGACGCTGATCAACCCGCGTCAGCGTCGTCGCACGATCGAATATCATGCCACGCCCGCATCGGCTGCGTCACCCGAGTCACCGCCCGCGAACTTCGAACCAAACCCGGAGCCACTGCCGCGTGACGTTGCGGCAGCCCATGACTTCGTCCTACGGCGGGGGTCTGTGATTTGCTACGTACGCGATGCAATCGCCACGGCTGTGGACCGTCAGAAGGAGTACGCTGATCAGCGTCGCCGAAAGAATTTTAAGAAGCTCCCTTTGGGCGACCGTGTATTGCTATCTACCACTGGCATTACACCCACTTCTGTGACAAATATGGGCGCCAACAAGTGGGCGCCGCGATTTATTGGGCCCTTCACGGTCTTAAAGGCACTAGACGACGCGTATACAATTCAACTTCCTTCAGCACTACGCCTTCACCCTACCTTCTATATCGGCAGACTCCGACGCTAACTCCCGTCGACCATCCCCAGCGACGCCCCGCATCCGGACGACGCGCGCGGTGGCGCAGCTCCTGGTTCTCTCGCTCCAGATACTGCACGCGCTGCACCAGCCGATCGAGACGCTGCGTCTTCCAAGTGCGCGTAATCCACCCTTCCAGCGTGACGGCCCCGCTTCTCTTGTCGATAGAGCGGGTAATGTTCGGCATGTCGTGGATCGCATCCTGGAGCACGAGGATCTTCGTGCTGTGGCCACATCCGCGCAGACGTCGCCATCCCTCCGCTCCGTCGTTACCTCGTTCGCTGGCAAGGCCCCATGCCGGATAGATGGGAGCTTCGCCCCACCCTTCTTGCCGACATTCCGGACTGCGTGTAGGCGTACGAGGCGACCCTCGTACCGGCGGCAGATCGTCATGGGGGCGCGACCGTCCGCCTCGCCTAGCCTCGTCGAGGGCCTTCAGATATTGCCCAATCACGCCTCGCTCCACTTCAGTAATCGCAACAGCTTCAACGTTACGGCACCATTCCGCTTCGTCGGGTTGCGAGACGCCGCGCTCGCGACAGCGCTGACACCCATCTTCCCAGTGTGCTGTACAGCACTGGTGCCCTCGAGCACTGGCCAGCCTGCCGACTTGACCGGCCAGCGCCCCCACGGACAGCCGGGAGTGAGCCTCTTCGCGCGCGACCACCATACGCTCAAACGCGTCACCGCCTTCATTGTTCCAGCGCTTCACATACGACGTCCAGACCTTGTCCAGGGACTGAAAAGTCACGGTGGCCGTCGCCGTGACGGATTTTCCTCGCGTCGCTCGGAACCTCTCGAAGAGCGCCTTAAGCTCGCTGTCGCTCCGCGCTTTCACGAAGGCGCTGCAGTCGTGCAGCGCCCACCTTTCCAGCAACTCCGCATAGGTGGTCGAGTCGTCTTCCTGCTCTCTCATGCCATCCGAGCTGCCCAAAACGCAGAATGCTGCGTGCTTTCTCTCTGAAGTGAGGGATGGTGGGACGGGCCATCGTCACACATTGTCACCGCGGTGGCCAATCAGCTTACAGAGTACATTTACTGGTTGGCGTGCTCTCAAGCCCACGCCGTTAACTTTAAATGTCAGAGTTCTATTTGCTTGCTTCTTCACACATTGTACGCTACGTAACGGGTTGGCTTAGCCCTGGGACATGTGTACGAAGAAGCGATGGACGACGCAGCTCGCAATATCCATTTTGGCTTCACGCAAACAGGTCGAAAAAAAGGGCTGCTCCGCTGAGGCAATCCAAAACGCTGTGACCGAAGGTCACTTGGCAGTTGTGCATTGGCTGCATCTTCACTATCCTGAACACGCCATTGATGAATGGGCTGGCAACACGCAATTGTTTGAGATGTTGCTCTTCCTACACGCTCATTTCCCCTAAGTGAGCATCACAACTGATGTTCGACGCTACAGCTTTGGCCTCGTGGCCAGAGCTGGCGCGAGACTGTCGCCAAATGAAGGGTTAAATTAGTGGATATTAGTAAAATAAAGTTTTACTCCTAAATTTCGAGTGAAATATTTTACTTTAAAAAAATGCTTTTGAATCTTAGCTTGTCACAATTTTTATTTTCTAAAAGAACTAAAAACATATTTAAAAAAACATTTTCACCGTTAAACTAAAAAGTACAGTCAAGATGCAGTCGTTGGAGAGTTTATGCGGTGCTGCAGCACCAGCGAGATTTCTACGCTCTGCACCACGTTTCGACACTAATCTCCAGTGTCTTTGGGCCACCGCCGTGTCTATCCATAAACCATGCTTGTTCCTTTGGCTCTACCAAACTCCTTGATTGGATCTGGTACTCGAGCTGCCTATCTGCAGCCGATCGGCCATCCACATGGTCTCTCTACAATTATCTGCGCTCAGATTTGCACTATAACCGGGACCAGTTTCAAAGGTCACTCGAAGTCGCTGTACGCCACAAAGATTTAGCCGTGGTTGAGTGGCTATTCGCCCACATCCCAGGTCTTGACGTGCCTCCAGAAGTTGTCAAATCTGCAGCAAGCGCGGGGAATTTACCAATACTACAGTTTTTGCTTGCAAATGATGCAAACGTTGAAGGAAAAGACCGCAAGAGCCTGAAGAAGAAGAAAGTTGTGGCAAATGACGGCGAAATTAAGGCTGAAAAGAAGCAGCCAAGTGCACCTGGTGGTGGTCATGTCGTTCACTGGAGTGCAGACGTGATGATGCATTGGAGACTAATGACCTCGACCTTGTACAGTGGCTACATGAAAATATGCCCGACGGAGACGCTGAGAGAGATTGATCGAAAAATTCGCACTTCGCTGGGAAAAGGGGATCTTGAAGTCGCCGAGATCTTGATGCCTAAAGGCAAATGTGTGTTGGACTATGCTTCTTGCGCGAGTGTGGCAACGATTGAAATGTTACTGGGTTGTGGATATATTAAGCGAGATCAAGATCTTGCTAACTTGACGATTGAGAACCTAGCTCTTCTCGGACGTGTTGACCTCATGCAACAAATCGTTTTGCTTCATTCCTCTCCTCTTGAAGATCGACAGGCCAGAGTAACCACTCGGCGTTTGATGATTTTTTTGGTCGAAGTTTGAGTCAAATCGGCCACTTGGTCGCGAAGATATCATGACGCAAAGTTTGAATGGAAAATTGAAAAGCCTTCACTAGGTCGTCATTTTTAAGCCGGGGGGATGAAAACTTGTATAGGCGTAAACCTTGCCTTAGCTTATCGAATAGTGCTACTGATAGCGCGTAACTCGGCCTTTACTCTGGTTACCAATTGACAGCAATTGCATGAGCGTACTTAGCCGAAATACAGCGGTATCTTTAATGACTTAAATTCGTATGAGAGCCGCTATTGTACCCGCCATAATACTTCGGACCAAGAATTGTAACACCACTAGAGTTTTGGCTGTAACTCGGTCAGTTCGTGGCAGACAAAGCTACCCAGCCCCACAAACGAATCCTTATCGTCCACTCGTTCATTAACAAATCAACTCAGTCGTCACCTTTCACTTCCAGGATGGCTCAGGGACGGAAACTTAGCGACGAGCAGACTGGTATGGTTATCCATGCCTACAAGTTCTTCCTCGCAGAGAAAAATGAGGGTTATTCGCGCGGCAACGAATGCGCAGTCTTGTTGCCCAGTGTTTGGGCGTTGCAGCAAGCACCGTTTCAGCCGTGTGGGCCTCACACATGAAGCAGGAGGGCGCTTCATCGGCCGAGGTGAGCTCCTCCAGCACTATTTCAGCTATATATCACTGACCTCTTTAATTTAATATGCCAAGGAATCACGTGGGCGGCCAAGAAGCTTCAACGACGGCGATGCTGAGCTCGCCATCAGAGCGTACGTGAACGAATGCAACCACCAGCGCCAACCTATCACTGCGAAGCTGGTCGCAGAAGAGGTAGAGACTCGGACGTCTATTCGTATTGGATATCGTTCAATGTGCCGGTTGCTTAGGCGACTTGGCTACAAGTACATCAAAGGCGAGAAGCGCCACTATCTCGCCGAATCAGCCGCTAATGTGGCGTACCGAGCAACCTATCTGCAGCTCAGACCTGTATAATTTTGTTGAGACGATTTTGGATACACTTGTAAAGTTTCATTCCGACGTGCACGTTTGTACCACACAAATGATACATTAGCCTAACCACCCAAATGTTTGACATGTGGCTTGTTGTCTGAGCCAATGAACAGGTCGCAAATAGATGAATCATCGGCTAAACCTAATTGAACCTTTTCCCCAAACTTTGGCACTTTGAAGACGACGTTTTGTAAGAGAAAAATGAGGTAGAAGGAGTACGAATTCGTCAAATCTGACTTCAAATTCGGAATCTACGGGTGCGATTTACCTATATATCTAAGTATCGTATATGGAAAGTTATAATCTTCTACGAGTAAATTGCCGTCAAATCTTGGTCCGAAGTATTATGGCGGGTACAATAATATAGATAATCTGCTTATACCGGTATTTCCAGACAGAGGACACACTTAATGAGAAAAAGTACTGATAATATGCTTTAATAAATTTTAGCACGATGTAACTGCCCAGGTTTTTGGTGCGTAGATGTGCGCATTAAACCTGGTACACAACCTGAAGCAGGTTTGAAACCAGATCGTAATGTATTTCGCATTGAAATAAAAATGTAATTTACGCATCTTGGCCTTTCTTTGTTTTGTTTAGAGCTCTGCTTACTTACGAGACGGTGGAATAGAAGGATTTGCACAACCCAATTTGTTGAAGTGGGGAGGTTGCTGTAATCATAACAATTGGATGGCAGGTCTGCAATTCTTGTGTGGTGCACATACAGTGTCTGGGACACGTCGAAGATCCCTCAGTTTTGTGCATGTAAACGTAACAGGCCACATCACCCCAGGGTTTTACACCAGGTTTTTGTACTTAAAGCGATATCAGCACGATATCCCAAATATGTGAGAGATATCTAGCAGGTTTGACAACACGTTACAAAACAGGTTTTTGTGCTTGAGGTTTTACCGACGGCAACACGGAACAGCTCGGACTCTAATACTACTTCAATATTTGACATGAAATGAGTGCATTTATTGACTTAGTAGTGCAGACAACATCCGAACTCTAGAGCTATTCAGCTGAGGGTCCTTCTGCACATTGCTGATCTTGTCGTCAAGAAGCCTCCACATATAGTTGAGAACGTAAATACCACAGCTATTCCCGTCGTTCTGGTAGGAGATGCCACAGCAGCGGATTTGTACGAGGCAAACTTGCTCTCTTTGCAAAGGCGCGTTTTGATTTTGTTCAGGTACGCAATGTCTCCCAAAGGGTCATAAATGAAAATGCGCTTGGTCGCAGTGTTGATCACAATCGACGTCCAGTGAATGCGATCAAATTTTAGTGGAAGGAAAACGAGTTTCATATCACACGTGTTCAGCTCGTGCACAACCTCTGCGGGCAACTCTGCCATTCTCACCTTCCTGTTCAGTTTTAGCTCCTGTGTCAGCATAAATCGAACACTGTAGGCTTTGGTCCAAAAAGCTCCAATCGCTTCAAAACTCTACCCGCTAATACAGTCCCCTGGCTGTAGCCGATACAGCGTCGAGTAGTCTAGATCGCAGTGTTGACTCTCATCCACAATCTGATATGGATGGGACTCTAACAAACACTTTGCGGCTCGATCAGCTTCAATTTTGTCCCTTCGAATCGACGTTAGCCATTCTACAGCGTTTTGTCCTTTTTCCGAAACGCTTCTCAGAGTACACAATTTCTGCATACAATCGAGTTGATACAGGGAAAATTCCCGATACCTGTAAGCTTCACGTAGGATGGGTCATCATCATTTTGGCTGGGTAGGGGTGTGGTGTAGGGATTTCCAGATTCGACCATACGCCAACCTACTTTAGGTCAAAAATCGGCTCGGTTTGATAACCCAGAGCTTAGGCGCAAAGGATCACGGAAAGTACTCGGCGATCTGTCCGGATATGCTATCCGGATAGCCGCTGAGCTCAACGGTCGCCGGAACTCAGCTGAAGGGTCGGTAGAGATCCGAAACGACTACATTTCACTAGATATTTGTATGAGAAGCATAGGATTAAATAGGGGGAGCCGAAAGGGCTCCCAGAATATAACAGAGCAGAACTTTCCTAGTCCAAGACACGTGTACACTTTTCCGGTAAGTCCCTGCATAAGGCTGGATTATGCCTGCCGTCAATACTCGAGAGGCATAGCTTGTAGGGTATTGACTGGTAGCGCCAAGAGATTAGGTCGGTCCGGGTAGGACAAAGTCTCGCTACGCGCGAAAGAAAGCCCCGCATACTCAGCGGGCCGGTACGTCGGATAGCCCGGGTGCCGTAACACTTCTAGCTGAACAGCCTCTGCGCTCGGTGACCTGTAAAAGCGCTCGCGCGCCGTCGTCCATCCTTTGGTGAAGGGCACAGGGTTGTGAACGAGCTCAGCCGAACCAAACTCGGCGGAGCCTCGGAAGTGATCTGACTTGGTTAGTCGGAACCGAGTGGAAGCGAGCCACTCGTCTGTCCCGAAAGGGCCGGACCGCGAGGGGACCACCCTCTGCGCAGGCCATACAACCGCCGACCTAACTCGGCGACTCGTTGTGGTTTGTGTAAGGAATCCACATCTGACGGTATTTGTGTGTTCTACTACACCACAACTGGTGCCGCGACCCGGGAACAGGAGTGTGTGCTTGTTTTTATAGGTGCCAGCTAGCCAAGTTAAGAAGAAGAGAAGAGAAAGAGAAGAGTGAAGATGGTCAAGGGATCAGCAACTCCGAGCGACGGAAGCCCAGCGACGGCTGGAGGATCGCCTCTCGCGGGGTCGGACCCGGCGGATCAACGACTCATCGCCATGACGATGGAGGTGAGACGAACCGTCCAGTTCGACGAGGATGGCCAAGACCAGGAGAGCGAGAACGGAGATGCAAGTGAAGGAGAGTATGAAGAGAAGGCCGAGACCGCTGAGCTCGGAGACAGGAAGACTACCGCCGAGCTACTTGGCGAGGTGGAAGAGTTGACGCTGCAGGTGGGACGCATGGGAGCCCCACGTCCTGTCGAGCGCAACTTATCCGCCGAGCTCGACGAAGGTGCGGACGATGAAGAAGATGAAGAAGAACATGGCGTTGCTCAAGGGGACCGTCCGCCCCTTATTCCGAAAGCGACGAGGAACGCCGATACGCCGAGCGCCAATAAAGTGTTGGCTCGACTCGGCGAGGAGATGAGAACGAGATCAGAATGGATGATGATGTTCGCGCCTGTGGCGATGGCGCAGGCGAAGTGGCCGATGTTGGGTCCTGAGTTAACTCAACCGGTGCGTGCAGCCAACATCAATCAGTTGGTGGAAGAAACTGTGTTGCTGTTGAAGGCGATGGGCTATCGGTGCAACAGCCGACCAAACAGCCTCATCCTATCCGACTGGGGTCTGACCCGTGGTGGAGCTGAGCTCTGGCAATGGAAGAAGAAACTGAGAGTGGCGTTTGGATTGGAGAAGGCCCCTGGTGGAACGAAGAAGGTGTACAGCCGAGTAGCCGAGTTCAAACCACTCGGCGAAAACCCAAGCAAAATTCCTTTGCCGAAGACCCCGGAGACGAAGAGACGTGAAGTGTTCCGCGCTACGCAAGGGACTCCGTACTTCGAAGACTCCCACATGCTGACTCCAATGAAGCTAAACCCGACTCAGCGAGCGCCTAGTCGTGGACAGCGGAATGTTGGTCGTTACCGTGAACTGTATGACGCTGTAGACGAGGCTGAAGCTTACGAGGAGGATGAAGAAGACGAAGACGCCTTCGACGTGAGAGGAAACCGTGAAGAAACCGTGAAGGACTACATCCGAAACTTGAGCTTTGACGCGGCTGAAGAAGACTCGACGCAGTACCTAGAAGTCCGAACCCACGCCTCACTCGACAAAATCGCCGAGTTCGAAGGAAAGCGCTACCGCTCTGACGCGTCGCTCCAGTGGCTCAAGCGTTTCATCTACGAGATGAAGAGCACCAGGATGCCCCAAAGTGCCTGGTGCGAACCTTTCTCGCTATGCTTGGGACGCGCGGCGAAGAGTTGGTACAGGCAGCTGTCGAAGAAGACTCAGCGACGTTGGAAACTACTCAGCGAGGCGTTCCTGGATTATTATTGCTCACAGTTCGCCCAATCCGCCCGCACTCGTTACTACTCGGCGAGACGTTAAGTCAACGAACCGATCTGCGACTTCCTGATCCGACTCAACGGGTATGCCCGGACAGCCAAGATCCAGTACGAGAAGGGTGGTGCCGACGCGGCTGACCATGTCGAACACTTCTTGCTGCATTGTGGTGATGACGATGTGATGGATTTGATGTACCCCTTGCAGTTGGAAGACATCAGTAAGGTGGAACAGATAATCAATCGTCGATTCCTCGGCGAAAAGCGCAAGAAGCAACGCGACCGACTCGTGATCGCACGAGGCCGAGATGACAAGCGGAAGGATCAGAGCCGCCGAGATGAACCCCGAGATGGACGTCGAGATGAGAAGCGCAGTCGCAAGGGAGAAAACCGCGACCGCCGAGTCACTGTCGTTGACGCTGACTCCGACGGGGAGGAACTCATCGATCCGAACCCGCCGAGTCCGTACAACTCCGAAGACGAATGGGATGATGAGGACCAGTCCGGAGGACACGACTCAGCGGAAGACGACGAGTACATAGACGCCAGCGTTTCCAATGATAAAGGAAACACACCGGACCGCCGAGAGAACTCGGCGGGAGACCAGAAAGGCTCGAATCGAAGTTGGGGAAACTCAGCGAACCGACCTCCGCGACCGTACAACCAACGAGAACAGTTGAACCGTGGAGATGGATCACGCGACAACTCTCAGCGTGGGCCTTGTGCAGCTTGTGGAGGAATGGGGCACTCGGCTCACTACTGTCGACGACGCTGCAAATTCTGCAGACAAGTCCATGAAGGCGGCCAGTGCGAGCTGTTTCGTCAATATGAGAAGCTGGCTGCGTTCGTGAAAAACTGTGTTGACAAGTCGCAAGTGCCAGAAGACCTGCAAAACCTTTACGCGCCGAGTGATTTAAACTCGGCGGCCCGCCAACACTGACTGGGTTGGAATATGCCGGGCTGCCACAGTCAGCTGAACCTGCAGTTGAGTCGAACTTCTTGTTTGCCTTCGTAGGCGAAGCAGGACGGCCCGAGGGAAGAAGCGGGGATGGCAATTGGATGTGGGAAATCGACGGAATTGAACGTGAGCTCGGTGAGTTAAAAGATAACCACCGAGCGATTGCAAGTGTAACTCGGCAGTCAGACCAGGCTGTGCATCGTACCAGAATCATGAAGCTGCTTCCGGGAGAACGGCTGGGATGGTGGTCAGCACAGACGTTTGATCGCCGAGTTAGAATGAGAGCTCTCGTATTGGGTGCAGTGAACGACCGAAGGACCAAGATATTATTAGATACCGGAGCAAATGTCTCGGCGATTAGTGAATACTTCGCGAGGAAACTGCGTCTAAAGAGAGTAGCCAGCCGAGATAAGCGAATCGACATACAAGGAATAAGTAAAGACAGAATGGTGACAACGTCAAGAGCAGTTGTGAAGGTGACACTCGGCTGGGAAGTGGCATACGAGTTTGAAGTATGGATAATGCCTCATCATGCCGGAGTTGATTTGATTCTCGGTACCGACTTCATGATCCCAGCTGGGATCCGTCTGGATCTGTACAACTCGGCGGTCAAGCTACCCGATGAGATGGTGATCCCACTCATCCGATCAAGTAATTCGCCGACCAAGACCGAGTTCGGACCAAATGTCCCATGCGGACCACCAGACGGGTTAACAATCGAAAGTCGAATGACCGCTGAGTTCAAATTGCCCAGGCGATAACCCAGTGAGTCGACGCATGACTTGTGGGTGCGACGGACGAAGGGTTGGATTCCTACGGTTGTTTTTAATCGCCGAGGAAGACCAACCCATGTCCTGATTACGAACGTACGACCGACGTCAATCTGGTGCCCACCTCACTTTTATGTGATAAAATGGCAACCACACGGAGTACTGGCCAATGAGGGATATGTCCGCGTGAACTCGGCGAAATACCGTGATTGGCAGATATTAGCATGTGAGTCAGCGATGGACAAAGATTTGCTGCAGAAAGAACAACGACTGTACAAGGACTGGTTGTCACACCAGCCGCCAGCTGTGGAAAGACATAAATACCCAGTTCCGACGGCGGTGGAAAAACGACCTCCTCCAGTGGAAAATGGATTAGAATTAACATGCGCCGAACGCTGGAGAAGGATCGAAGCTGATCCTGAAGCCGGCGACGACGAGAGGCGTCGCGGTAACGCAGACGTCATATCGACTTCAGGGGTGACAAGGGGCGACCCGGCTATAAACCCAGTGTTCAAGCTGGAAGACGTCCGAGCGGATCGTACGCCGGTGCAACACGATGCTCAAGATGTCTTTGATCAGCTGTCCAAGTTTGAAGACGATGGCGCCATTTCTGACGTCAACACGAACTCAGCAGTTGAAGGAACAAGTGACCAAGTAGTGTTGTCTTAGGGTGTCCATTGGGTCTCTCGTCGAGTTGCATTCATCAGCTTCATCTTGTCCAAACCCGTAGTCAATTCCGCCGGGGTCGAACACCGTCGCCGCTGAGTTCGTTACTCCGACCTCAGCTATAGTACCTTCCAACAGTGATACCTCTGGTACATCATAGTCGTCGTCCGTGTCAGGGCCCGTATTCGCTGAGTTCACTGCGACGGCCGCTCTGACTCCTTCGTGTTCAGACTTGTCTCCGAGGTAGATGGTATCGTCGTCATGCTGTCTAACCACTTCCGAACCGGTTTCAGCCTCCATAGTCTCCAACGCTGAGTCCGCCGTAGCTGGGTCGTCGTTCGGCTTTATTCCTTCAGGTAGTAATACCTCCCGACTATCATAGTCCTTGGTCGCGTCGGAGTGCTCATCCGCTGAGTTGGTTGTGACGGCAGAACTGACTTCCGTGCGTGCAAACGCGTCTTCAGTATAGCTGACATCCTGACGACATGCTGTAACCCCGTCCAAGACACTCTCAACGTTTAGATCTTCTGACGCCGAGTCCACCGCCGCCGACTGGATTATGCAAGCCTTTTGTGTACCCATCGCTGAGCTACACCTACGGCATATGCAGAGCTATAACTGTTGGACGCCAGACTCGGCTCGGTTGTCCGATAAACGGGTTGAGCGTCGACGTAATGCGTGTTCCGAGCGTTGTTCTAGGGCCTCCTTCCAGTTATAGCTGATGTCTTCAACTCGCCGAGAGACCCAACGTCTTCCTTGAGACAACTCTACTTGACTATCGCCGCGACCGAAGACGAGCAAGAGGATGATGTTGACGATGGTACGACCAACGCCTTTGAGCGTAGTGGGACAGATCTGGAATTGACGGACTACGCTCCCGAGCTGGCTTTCCTTCCCGACCTCACTGAAGTTGAGCCTACCGAACTCGACTATGGCGCTGCAAACGTCAAGTCGAGTAGTCATACGCCAGCACAGTCGGCTAAATTGGTGGCAGAGCTACAAAAGCACGAAGGGATAATGATTTCAAGTGGTAATGCCCTGCCGCCTCCAGCGTACGGAGCATTGTGCGACATCGACGCTCAAGGACACGCACCCATTAAGCAGAGAGCTCGGCGGATACCTCTCCGCCACTTGAGCAAACTTTACGAGTTGTTGAAGGGCTGCTTCGAGCTGGGTTGATATCATTCTCGGACAGCCCTTGGGCCTCGCCAGTGGTGATAGTGCTAAAGAAAAATGGTGTGGATATTCGGCTACGCATTGACTATAAACTGGTTAATGCGGTTACGACGCGGATGGAATACGCTATGCCACTGGTTGATGACCTGCTTACCGAATTGGATAGTTACTTGTGGTTTTGCTCGCGCGATGCTGTGAGTGGATTCTGGGCAGTCTTGATGACACGCCGAGCTCGGCAGATCTCAGCGTTCGTCTGTGCACTTGGACACTTTGAACGGTTACGAATGCCCTTTGGATTGAAGAATGCGCCTATGATTTACCAGCGACTGATCGACAACGCTCTATGGGGATACGTTCAACTAAAGGGAGGATGGCAGTTGTTTGCCGAACGAATGACTATTGCTGAAGCCGAGTCGGGAACTCGGCGAGTCGAACTCGGCGGAGTCAGTGATTCAACGAAGAGTCAGCTGACGAAGTTTGAAGCTGACCACCAATCACAAGCTGACTGCGATCCGGTCCAAGACCTGGTCAACGGACCGGACGGCGACATGTTTGCTAATGGAGAACCAGACCAGTCTTCCTTGATTCCGGTGTTCAAGCGGAGGTCGTTTGTCGATGATATCTGTTTTGGAGGGGAGACGTTCGACGCCTGCTTGGAGACACTCGACCGACTACTAGCCCGGTTCACAGAATGTCGAATTAGCATCAGCTTTACCAAGAGTATCTTTGTCCAACCCAAGGTTGATTTCCTATCGCACGAGATTACGTCGAGTGGCATACGCGCTGATGCGAAGAAGATAGCCGCGATCGCCGAGCTCGCCTTCCCGAAATCAAAGAAGGGGATACAAGCTTTCCTCGGTGCCCTCAACTATTACGGCCGATTCATCCAGAACTTGGCTGTTTACGGAGCAGTACTCTATCAGCTCAAGGATACGGACTTTGGCCCTGGGGGTGACTTGGCGTCAGCAGAAGCGTCATTCGCCGAGCTCAAAAGACGGGTAGCAGAAGCTCCAATTCTGCGTCATTCGACTCGGCGAAAGAAGTCCATATAATGTTGTACGCCAATGAGTGGGCACTGAGCAGTACATTGATGCAACCGCATGACGACAAACTGCACCCAGTTCGCTTCTGCGGACGCGTACTAAAGGAGAATGAACTCGGCTATCATCCCGCTGAGAAAGAAGTAGTCGCGCTGCTACATTTGCTGAAAGTGTGCTACACTCTCTTGGCGGGAAAGACGCTACACGTCTACACCCGTTTCTCCACGCTGGAGTGGGTGTTTAAGTCAAAGTCGCTGTACGGCCGCGCAGTCAGTTTCGCAGTTATGTTGTCGCCCTACGATTTGAAGGTGAAGCGAGTACGTGAACGAGATGTAGACTTCGCCCAGTTGCACCAGGCGTCGATAACCCCGTTTATCGGACTCGACGATTCCTTGAAGCACCTTGCGCCTCCCTCCAAGAACTCGGCGACAGTTCGAATGGACCCAGCCCTGCTATACGCCCGAATACCAGCTGACTTTGCAGGATGCGTGCTGTCATTTGATGGCTCAGCGAAGACGGCTAAATACGGCGGGTATGGCAGTTGTTCGTGGATATTGTGGCGCCTTCCGAATTGGGACATTGAGATTGCTGCGAGTGCGTACCTGTCGTCCACCACAGTCAACATCGCCGAGTACACCGGCATGAACAATGGAGTCTTGGCGGCGATTGACCGAGGGATAACCGATCTGATTATCGTGGGTGGCTCCCGGCTTGCAATCCAGCAATCCATGGGGGTGATAGCATGCATGAAGGAAACATTGCAAGTGGAGCTAGCTCGACACAAGGGTCTCACGAAGCAAATCAACTCGGTCCGGTATCGACACATAGCGCGACACTATAACGCAGCGGCTGATTCTCTCGCTACAGAAGCACTTAAAGCTAAAGCTGGACGAGTAATTCTCGGGACGGATAGGAAAGCAGAACTGAGAATGATTAACCGAGTAGCCGAAGAACTGTACGCCACAGACAACCCAGCGGAAACCCCGATTGTCACGGCAGTCACTCGTAGCTGAGTACGCCGCGTTCACTTTGAGGACGAGCTGGATGTAGACTCGGCTAGAGCAAGAGGAGGAAGTCAGGATCATGAAGCCATGTCTACAAATCCTGGAGAATCCGCGTTTGAAAGTAGTGGAGATGAATTCGAACAAGTCAGCGGGGCGTCGACTCGGCGGACTAACCACACGACCCCGAATGTAGAAACAAGGTCGCAGATGGAGTCGGCCCAGATAGCTCAGAATGCCAACGACATTGATCCAGTGACGGTACAGACTGAGCGGAGACGACGAATCGCGAAGGCACAAGATGAAGAATTCAGGTGGGCCGATCTGAAGGCGTACCTGAGAGGTGAAGTGGAGAACCTTACACACCGGCGAGCTCAGAATGCCGGCAAAGTCGCAGAAGTCTTTGTACTCAGCGAAGACGGCCTGTTGTACCGCCGAGATGAAGCTCGCCGACTGGGCGAACTCGGCGAACCGAACCTCTCATTGAGATTGGTGATACCGTCAGCCATGGTCGACGAAATACTTCATAACTGCCACAACTCGATCGAAGGAGGGCATCAGGGCATCGTCAGAACTTATCACCGAGGCAAGGCCGACTACTACTGGATTGGTCTTTACGCCGACGTGGTGAAACATGTTAGGGCCTGCGAGGACTGCAATACCAGTAAGAGCAAGCCACAGTTGAGAGGTTACTCGCCGGGAAATGTGGTGTCAGACCATCCATTCCAAATCGTGTCAATGGATTTCGTGATTCCCCTTCCTCGAACACAGCGGGGCAATACTGCACTGCTGCTGTTCCAGGACCACTTCACGGGATTCGTTATCGCTAAGGCTATGAATGACACCGGGGCACTCGAAGTGGCCAAGGTATTTGAGGAATGCGTCTTCAGGCAGTTCGGGGCCCCGTCTCTGATACGGCACGACCGATATCCAAGGTTTATGAGCGAAGTATTCCAAAAGTTCTCCGAGATGATGCAGTCGAGATCAAGAGCTACGCTGAGTTACCGACCACAAGCCAACGGTCAACAAGAGAGGTCAGTCAAGACAATGGTTCAGACTATACGGGTCTACGTGGAAGACCCACTTCAAGCCGACTGGGATGACATCGCCGAGAAGATGGTACACGCTATCAACAACTCAAGAGACTCGACTCGGCGAGAAACCCCTTTCTATCTGGTACATGGTTGGGACGCTAAGTCTACACTCAAGGCTATGACGAGTTCAATACGACGTGGACAGGGACGCCCAGTCAACTTGGCGGACGCAGTCGAGTGGCGCCGAGAAGCGAACAGACAACGAGAAGTGGCACTTCGATTAGCAGCTGAGTTCCAAGTGCGAGAGAAAGCACGACGAGCTCGAGAGCACAACGAAGCGTTGAGCAAGAAGGAGAAAAGATCCATTCCCAACACAGCAGATGACGAAGATGGAGTTGCAGAACCAGGCGATGAATCCACCAAATCCTTGTTCAAAGAAGGAGATCAAGTCTGGTTGTTTATGGAGCGAGTCAAGTCGGGCCTGACCAAGAAGTTAGCCCACCGATGGCATGGACCATTCAGGGTGAAGAAGAAGGTGGAAGAATTCGCCTATGAATTGGAGTTACCCGACAAGAGTGGATATAGGTTCTACCCAGTGGTCCATGTATCACGTCTGAAGGCAGTCACCGAACTCGGCGGAAGACCAAAGACGAGGCTAATCGCCGACCTCGAAGAGACTCAGCGATTTGACTTTGACAAAGAATTACTACCTGAAGACAGCTGGGAGCCAGACACAAGTACGAACCAGTATGAAGTCGAAGCAATTCTCGACGATGTGCTACCATTATCCACGAGTACGTCACGATCACAACGGAAGTTTAAAGTTAAGTGGGTCGGCTACGATGAGCCTACTTGGGAACCACTGTCGAATTTGTCATGTGGGGGTCTCCTGTTTGACTATCTACGACAGAAGAAGCGTGAAAACCGTCTGCAAATGGTGCAAGTTGCAGATGAGGATTAACAGCTATTGCACCAAAAGTTACACCAACTCAGCGGACGACACAGGCCGAGTTGAGATGGAATGCTAATGTGTCGAAACTACATATACTGAATAATTACGAAATGAAGTCCTGAACGATACCTACGGGACGCCCAGTCAAAAGAAGAAAACTAAAAAGTTGGCGATCCGGACTCCAAGTGAGTTGAACCCGACGGAGACAGCTGGGAAGAGCTCAGCGGACTCGACGATTGGAAGCGTGGCGTCGTAGCAGACGTCATCCCTTGGGAAACTGCGGAAAGAGATGCAACATTCGCAGCCGTGGCAAGAAGTATCATCGCCGAGCTAGCCAACGAAGCTGACGCCGAACCAGGTGCCTCAGGACCCGACTCGGCTGAAGTGGGTTGAGGCGGATCCGTTCCACTGGGGAGTGGGGTGCCGAACAGAGACATACTCGGAGACGCGCCTCGGAGATTGGGAGAACCCAACTCATCGTCCGCCGAGTCGTCATCAGACGCACTCTCGTCATCTGAGCCGATCTCACCGATTGAATACCCAGTGAAGATGTGGATGCCTTGACGATTCAGCCGAGTTGGAGCACCCGGGGCATAGGCAGGAGGCGCTTGTTCGGCCAGATCGAAGTCTTCCTCTATCGCGTCGTCAACAACCTGAGGATCCATACCGCGCGGAGCGAAAACCAAGAAGTCCACGTTCCGAGCGCGGAAGCAGGTGTTATACGGGTGGACCGCCGGGTCAGTTAGCCACCAAGCTCGCCAGGGCTCGGCTAGATCCACATCGTGAACACATTGGACCCAGTCTCTCCCGGAGGGAACCCACGAAAGGTTAGCGGGAGAGTAATGGGGGACGGACGGATCGAAATAAACCTCTGCGTCCACCAGAGGAGCAGGTTCATCGCCGAGCTTCTGAGTGACCGCCGAGTAAAGCTGATCGTAGACAGCGACAACCAAAGATCGCAGAGTGTCACTACGGCGTTTGCGTTCACGCTTGTACACCAGCCACAGCTCATACACCTCAGCAAGCTGAGCGGGCGTGGCAGCCGGGTTGACGTCAGGATGGAGACCCATCAACACACTTGACTCGACGATCCAATGACGACGCTCATAGAGAGCTACGAAATAACGGGTCATTTGGCCATCTGTATGGATGGGCCTCCCCGCCGAGTCCAAGGGACTGTCGCCACGAAGCTTCACCCACATATCTCCAAGAACTTGCATCAAAGTTCGAGGTCGGGTCTGAGAAGCCAAACACCGCCGAGCTTCCTCCAGTATCGACGGAGAAAAGAAGAAAGGAAGCTCAGGGAGCATCCGCCGAAGACGCTGACAAGGATGGCTCGGATCGAAAACGGCCATGAAAGCTCGAATGCCGTCAAGGGAACACGGCGTAGGTGGCACACGACTCTTGCCTCCTACGAGCTCCATCTGCACCCCTCCGCTCAGTGTATCCAATAACGCATTCCAACAACGAGCTGAGCCGAAATGCATAAATGGCACCTCGCGGAGTTGCGCCATGTGAAGAGTCAAGCGACAAGCCTTGGAAACCGCTTGCGAGGCTCGGGTCCGTAACGTCGCCAGCGGGAGTGTAAGAGCGCTGGGTAGTGTGACCAAAGCCGGACGTGACACAGTCGAACTCGGCTGAGGAAGAATCGACACTACCGGGAGCATACTTGGCGAAGGAGCAGCCTGAATGGATTGAGCAGGAGCCGGATCAGGAGTTGACGGAGGCTGCCGATGCTTGTGGTGCCGGTGCGTCTTGTGGTGCTTCTTGTGTTTCTTGTGCTTCTTGGGCCGCTTCGACCGGTGACCGGTAGGACTCGACGAAGCACGACGCTTGCGACGCTGCTTCTTCCCCGAAGCCGACGCAGAGGTAGAACTCATTTTGTCACCAGAATCCTTCGAGGAATGCCGCGGGGAGTGGCGATTACTCGGCGGCAAGGACTCATCACTGCTTTAGCAGAACGACGAGCATCTTCGGCCGCTGAGTCGGAACCTGAAGGACTGCCAACCGAGTTCTCGGATAAAGAAATTGGATCCAAGAGCGACCCAGCGGCAGGATTCGTCGAGCCGGTGGACAGTGCAGAACCGTCGCCAGGTCCCAACACCTCGTCGTCAGACGCGTCAAGGTCCTCAAGCAGCTGAGCAGTCACAGTGCGGGCAGTCGCAGCGGATCTCCGGATGGGGCGCCCAGACGGGGACGTCAACACTGCCGAGCTCGCAGGGAGAGACGGTCTGAGGACACTCACGGCCGGAGTCACTAGGTCAGTCGGCGTAGTGGATACGCTCAGACCCCGAGAAGGAGAGACGCGATAGGATCGGCCAGAAAACGACTGGGAGCGCCCAACCACCGTTGACACGACGCTGAGCGGTGCACTCGACTGGGGCAACCCAGCGGAGATGGGCGAAGTCGAGCCTGGGGCACAAACGCTCGTAGCCGGGACAGGCAGCGAAGCCACGACATCGGATGAAGATACCGGCGGTGGGCGAGTAGCCGCGACTGACAAAGTCACCGGAGGACCGGAAGACGAAGAACCCGCCGAAGTCGTCGAAGCAACCGCAGGAACGGTGTCGGCGGGCGGCTCAGGCAACTCAAACTCGAATTCAGCTTCGCTCGAAGCGTCAGCGTCGTCTTCAGAGCGAGCAGAGACAGCGGGCTGAGTAGCAGAACTCAGCTGAAGGTGACAAACCTTCTTCCGCCGAGTCCGACGACGGAACTTTCCAGAGCGGGGCCTTCCTCCATCGAATACAGTAGCTTGAGGAGAACTTGAGTGCAAAAGGGCACTGATAGCCTCGTGTCCATCCTCCCCGGGAAGTGGACAAGCGTACGGCTGAGGCGGATGCGGCGCCGGTGAGCGATGACGAGGACCTGCAGCAGTGGGAGACTTGGGGTTGGCATAACGTCGAAGCCGCTGAGTCGAAGTCAAGTTCGCCAAAGGCGTCCGGTGAAGCTGGGCGAGGGTCGGCTCGGGTTGGCTCGTAGCCGCCGCTGAGCTGACTGGAGTCGCAGCCGAGTCTGCCAATGAAGTCACAGAAGACGCTTGACTAGCTGGGAGGGCCACACTAGGACCAATAGCGGAACTCGCCACTGGAGCATCTCGGCGAGGATGGACAATCAACTCCAACTGCCGAGTTTCACCAGCTGGGATGTGAAGAACCTCAAGAAAGCGAGACTCCAAGACACGACACAGCCGGGCGTTGAGGAGAAGGTCGGACGGATCAAGTCCAGAAACCTGCAAGCCACCGCCAGCAGCAGCAGCCATGTGAGGATCATGCATCGGAATAATACCATTCCGACGGATGAACCGCTTCTGTCGCAAGATCACAGCCCGCTGCTCAGCGATCACCGACTGAGCGTGCCGCAACGGTTGAGTGCCGGTGGAGCTGTACAACCGCACCGACTCCTGCAGCTGTTCGAAGTGCATAGAAGCAATGCCCTGAAGGGTGACGAACGCCGCATCCCTCTCAGAAATGGATCGGAGAAGGACGTCGATCTCGGCGTCTCGATCCAAGACTTGCTGATGATGGAGCTGAGCCTGACCCAACGCAGCGTCAACCTTGCTCTGCTCAGCTGCGATGGCCCGAGCAAGTTTTGCCTCACTCAGAGCTACAGCCTTTCGCAGTGACGCAAGGAGATTAGCCGACTGCGTGGCAGCAGCCTCCAATCGGGACACCTGCTGTCGTGCCGATGAGAGCTGAGTGGACAAGTCGACGTTGCTAAGAGCGAGAGAGTCCAGTCGCCGAGTCAGTGCACGGTTCTCCTCCTGAACAGCTTGATTGTCAGCTCGGAGATCGCCAATGATATGTGGATAATCAAGAGCGGCATAGTTGCCTTTCAAGATATCCAACAGTTCCCCCGCGGAAGCGGCATGCAAGATCGCTCGCCGCTGCACGGGATCGGAGGGCTCCACGGAACGAGTAAATTCGTAGGCCATGAGCCTCGCCAAGAAGGTCAATTCTTCCCGGCGCTCATACCCTTGCTCGTTAACTCTGGCCATGAGGGAGTCAAGACTCACTGGAGCAGCCGAGCTTGGCTGACTGGTGGCGCCCGAAGTGGTGTCGCCCGGCAAGCTCGGTGGACCAGGAGGACGCACGCGAGAAGACCCCGCCGACTCCGCGTCCGACTCATGGGAAGTTGTCAGGTCGACCAACCCAGTTTCAGGCCGGTCGCTGACCCCACTAGTGCTGACGGGTCGAGGAATCGACTCAGCTGGCGCGCCCTCACCTCGACGAGGAGTTGAAGGAGAATGGTGGCGCCGCGAGTTGTGCTGGAATAGCATGCGAAGAGTAAGGAGCTGCCAAGTGAGTGACAGCGGAAGCAACGAACGTACCGAAGAAGGTGGTGGAGAGCCGCGAGACGTCATCAGCCGAGTACGGACCAACGGTGGCAGAACCAAATGAAGGATTAAGACACTCACCAGCTCGGCTCGTATCATAACCGGGGCAGTTGTGGTGTAGGGATTTCCAGATTCGACCATACACCAACCTACTTTAGGTTAAGAATCGGCTCGGTTTGATAACCCAGAGCTTAGGAGCAAAGGATCACGGTAAGTACTCGGCGATCTGTCCGGATATGCTATCCGGATAGCCGCTGAGCTCAACGGTCGCCGGAACTCAGCTGAAGGGTCGGTAGAGATCCGAAACGACTACATTTCACTAGATATTTGTATGAGAAGCATAGGATTAAATAGGGGGAGCCGAAAGGGCTCCCAGAATATAACAGAGCAGAACTTTCCTAGTCCAAGACACGTGTACACTTTTCCGGTAAGTCCCTGCATAGGGCTGGATTATGCCTGCCGTCAATACTCGAGAGGCATAGCTTGTAGGGTATTGACTGGTAGCGCCAAGAGATTAGGTCGGTCCGGGTAGGACAAAGTCTCGCTACGCGCGAAAGAAAGCCCCGCATACTCAGCGGGCCGGTACGTCGGATAGCCCGGGTGCCGTAACACTTCTAGCTGAGCAGCCTCTGCGCTCGGTGGCCTGTAAAAGCGCTCGCGCGCCGTCGTCCATCCTTTGGTGGAGGGCACAGGGTTGTGAACGAGCTCAGCCGAACCAAACTCGGCGGAGCCTCGGAAGTGATCTGACTTGGTTAGTCGGAACCGAGTGGAAGCGAGCCACTCGTCTGTCCCGAAAGGGCCGGACCGCGAGGGGACCACCCTCTGCGCAGGCCATACAACCGCCGACCTAACTCGGCGACTCGTTGTGGTTAGTGTAAGGAATCCACATCTGACGGTATTTGTGTGTTCTACTACACCACAGGGGGACAGCGCCCGACTTGTAGAGGGCATCCAAGCACTTCTGCACAAGGACCCTCGGTAACAGGAAGGATAACGCCGCACTTAGGATCGGTTTCCGATCTGTCCCGACTTTGGGGTGCTTACGATCCGCATATACCAATCCGAGTTGGTCTCGATAACAGAGTGCTGAACGAACTGACCAGACCCGAAGGCATCCATCACCATCAGACTGCAAAGCTGGTAGTCGTATCTATAAAACATGAAAACAAACGTTGAAAAAGAATGAACACTTTAATCCTGTTTTGAGCCGTAGCTTAAATCCTGGTACGAAACCTGATTCGTAACAGGTTGGAAGCCTGGTTTAAAAACCTGAAAGGAAACCTGGATTAGAACCTGTTACGAACTTACCGATTGGTTTTGTGAGTACAGTCCACCGGCAGGAGCTCCGGATACTTAGCAAACGTCGCGCGCATGTGGCCTGTACTCAGTGAGATTGATCCTGTCTCCCACGTTGACGTGTCATCGACACTTACCACGTTGTTCTTGTCTTCCTCGCCGAAGCCGACAAGAAATTCGGCAACAGCCAAACCATCATCGGCCTGTCCACGGAGCTCATTGCGAATTTGGGTAAGAAGATTCGCCACATCTCTCTGCGTCATTTGGTACCTGGCGTTATCGCGGATGTACTCGTAAATTCGGAGACTCTTGCTTTCAGCGCGTACCATCAACCGAAGGTCTTGAACCAGAGGCTCAAACATCGGAACTTGGCGATCGTGAGGATAATGTTCCTAAATGTCCTGGTAAAGTTTGTGGTTGTGAGTGTAGATGGGATTTTTTATCTCTAGGGTCCACTTTCCTGTGTGGTACACACTCTCCGCAGTAAAACGAAATGGACATCCAGTACCTCGAAGCTTGAGCTGCTGTCTCTTTCCAGATCCACGGCGGCGGGTCCGCGACCCGTGCGTACAAATGTATCGCCGGCGAAAACGGGGAAGGATCTCGGGTAAGTATCGCATCGAACAACCGTCCTTAGCGCGCTTAGAAGCACGCAGCATCTTGTTGCGTTTGGCGACACTCTCCGATTCGTGCACCACAAGATGCGCACTTTCGGATTCGCAATACGATTCGCAGTATTTCTCCCAGCTTACCCAGTTTGTGTGGTAGCGAGGCAGCTCCTTCCCCTCAAAAGAGCCCTCCTGGTCTGCTGGAAACTTCTCGTCGCTAACACTGCCGCCAACCTGCGTGGCCACCTCCTCCTCACCTTCCGATTCTGAGACGCTGCACAAAAAGGCTGGGGGATCTTCGTCGATGGACGCTTCGTCTTCAGAGTGAGCTTTGCGCTTCATTACTCCAGCACGATGCAAGTTTGGAAATGAATGAATTTTGAGAAGCTGCGCTGCAGAGATACGTGCGATCAGGTGCCGTATCATGAGATTAGTAGGTGTAGGGGACAATTTTCAAATCATGGTATTTTACTTTATTAATTACAGCCTGGGTTTTTCCTAAATTTTATATGTTTAAAAAACTTTTTCATCTTGATTTCCTACTTGTTGCTTGCAACATAGGCACGAAATCTAACAATCCAGCGAAAATTATAGCGGCAATCCTAGTCTTCTGGAACTTTTTACAAAGCTCTCTCACGAACTTGAGTAGTTGTCGGCTATCCAGGCGCTAACAACGCTGTTGCTGTTGAGCTGGCGAACATAATCCCATGTGATCACTTGGGGGAAGTGTACATGTAAGAAGAGCAGCATCTCAAACATGCTCATCCCGCCAACCCGTTCATTGATGGCCGTAAGAGCATGTTCAGGATAATGACAATGCAGCCAATGCAAAGTTGCCAAGTGGCCTTCATCCACAGCGGTTCGAACCGCCTTGGCGGAGCAACCTTCCGACCTGTTTGCATGTAGCCATTTAATCACGTTCAAGTGACCGCATCGAGCAGCTCCGTCCATAGCTTTTATCGTGCACCCCTCATTCCTGTTAGCATGAAGCCATTGCACGACCTCGAGATGACCGTTTCCCGCAGCTTCATCCATAGCTGCGCTAGTGCATCCTTCAGACCTATGGGCATGAAGCCATTTTACCACATCGAAGTGACCTTTAGATGCAGCACCATCCATCGCCTTCTCAGTGCATCCTTCGGATCTATTGCGATGAAGCCACTTGACCATCTCCAGGTGGCCGCCGCACGCTGCTCTGTTCATCGCATCCTCTGTTACCTTTGAGGGGTGCTTTGACAGCAGCCACTGGAACATCTCCACACTTCCATTGCCTGCAGCAACGTCCATCGCCTGCTGAGATGCAGACCACCACGCAGCAACCTGGTGAGCTTGACTAGCTCCATTTGGTGTCGTGTCAATCGTCATCTCGTGGAAAAGCTTCAAAATATTGAGCCGCTGGTATGCCGCCGCAGTGGCAATGCCCCAAGCCCAGGGATCCCGGTAAGAGTCCATCGAAAAAGGAATATTCTCGACCAACCACTTGACTACATTGTAGCGGTCTTTGAGAATTGCATATAACAGCTCTTTTTCATACATATCGACAACGTGACCATCGCTGACGTCGTCTGCGGCGCTAAGGTCGTATACATACTGCATGATATCAACATGGGATTTCCGGCCTGCCGAATGCACGAGGATATAGCTTCGTCGATGTAGCCGCAAGTCTGCGCGATGCTCTCGTCCCAACGGGTGCTCCAAGAGCCATCGAAGCATCGTCAAATAGCCATTTTTGCATGCAGCTTCAATCGCAGTCCGCCATATACGCGAGCTTAGCGGACTATCTTGACAAGGGGGAGAATATAGCAGAACAATCTGCTGCATGAGATCCAAACGTCCGAAACGGGCCAAGCTCTCAAATGTCGCGCTAGCAAGATCTCCATCTCGCTTGACATATCCACAGTCAAGTAGCAGCTCCATCACCTTCATGTTCGCCGAAGACGCATAGTCTAACAAGCAACTTCCCTTGGGCATCAAAATCTTGGCAATTTCATCACTCCCCTTTCCCAGAGAGAAGACAACTGCTTGCTCGAGGCCCCGCTCATCGTCTCCAAGAGGCACGTTTTCATGTAGCCATTGCACAACTTGAGGGCATTCAGACTCTACTGCACTCATCAGCACATTCTCGCCCCAGTGAACCACATGGTTACCAATAGGCATAGGCTCCATCTTTTCTGCCTTCTTCATCTCGCTGTAATTTGCCTCCACTTTTCTCTTCTTCTGGCGTTTGTTTTCTCTTCCTTCGCGACTGGCATCGTTGTCCAGTAAAAATTGAAGTATGGAAAGACTTTTCATACTCGCAGCCAGCGTCATTATATCTAAAGGCACTTCAAGCCCCGAGAAGTGAGCGAACAGCCATTTGATCACGGCTAAATCCTTACGGCGCACAGCAACTTTGAGCGATTCCATAAACTGGTCGCGATTGTAGTGTGGATCTGAGCGTAGAAAGTTGTGGAGTGACCATGTTGATGGACGACTTGCTGCAGATGTGGGGCTAGAGCTCCAAATCCAATCCAGGAGCTTGGTGGAACCTAAGGAACACGCTCGGCTGAGCGACAGACACGGTGGCGGTCCTAAGAAGCTGGAGATTTGTGGTGCGACGTGCTGCAGAGGACCTGGATCTCGGTGGTGCCGCAGCAGCCCAGCGACGATCGTCAACGAGGTCATTGGGTTCACACTGAGCTTTACAGGTGATGCCGATTCTAACGAGATCATTGGGTACTTGTCAAAGGTGAAAGAATGCGATTCCATATTAGAATATATTTTTTACAGTCAAAGTCTGTTTTGCAATGATCACACAATCATTACATCCTGAAAGAAAAAAAACAATTTAAGGAGTGTTTTTATAATGGCCCAAGTCAACGGTTTTTACCATTTTTGCTAGCAACCAAAAGTTTCCTGTTAGGAAGTCATGTCGGGGGTAGTGCGGTGTATTGGTGTGGCATGCTCAAAAAAATAGTAGAAGGCTTCTGAATTTCAGTAAGGAAATTCCTCTCCTCCTTGAGTAGAATTTGTGGTTATCAATATATAGCTTCTTTTCTGGTGAGCAAGCCTAGGCTGTGCACGTTCGTGTGGACCTATGTCGAAGGGCAATCCACGAACGCTGCGGACTGCTCTGTGGACTTGAGCTTGCAGAAGCGGCACACGTCGTCAATGCAGCCAACGCCTCCGCTCGCGCAGGAAGTGTCAGTGAAGAGGCCGATACCGACGCTGGCATCGCCCTCGGAAGCAGCCTGAGTGCACGCTTCGGAGGTCGAGACAGCAATTGTGGGTGTCTCGGTTGGGGCGTCACTCGGAGCATCCGTTGGAGCCTCGGTCGGGGCGTCGGTGGTGGTAACTGCGCCAGCAGAATACCCGGTGATGGATGTGCAGTCCGTATAAGTCGTCGATTGCGGCGTGTCGAGGGTCTTGCAAAAGCGGCAAACAGTGTCGATACAGCCCAGACCGCCACTTGAGCAGGTCGTGTCCGTGACGATATTGATCCCGACTGATGCGTCACCCGCCGAGACTACCTGGGGGCACCCTGGTTGGTCCACCGGTGCTCTGGTTGGTGCTTCCGAGGGAGCCTCGGTGCCAACAATAATTGCAGTGGGGGTATTCGTTGGTGCGTCGGTTCCACGAATCATGCCACAATCCGTGAATGCAGCCGACTGCCGCGTGTATACGAGCCTGCAGTAGCGACACACGTCGGTGATACAGCCGATACCACCAGTAGCACACGTGGTGTCCGTGACGATGACGATACCAACCTTGATGTCTCCCAGTGCAGCAACTTGTTGGCACGTACCATCGACGGATGGTACCCCCGTTGGAAGCTCAATTGGTGTCTCCGTGGGGACGTCTGTCGGGGGATCCGTGGCGAGCTTTGCGACGACGGTAGCACCAGCAATTGTGCTGCAGTCTGTGAAAGTGGCCGACTGCACTGTGGTGGTCGCTCTGCAAAAACGACACACCTCATCAATACAGCCAACACCACCACTGGTGCATGTAACGTCCGGTACGATCTTGATCCCGACGGCAGCGTCACCCTCGGACGCCACAAGCGAGCAGGCTCCATACGAGGTCTTTCCATCTGTGACAGCAAGGGTTGGTGCGGGGGTAGTCGGCGTACCATCGGTAACGATCGTAGACGCATTGAAGTCATTGCAGCCGAGGAACGCGGTGGATTCCGGCGTCTCCTTCACTTTGCAAAATCGACAATGGTCGTTAAAGCAGCCGAGGCCTCCGTACGAACAATCGGCATCAACCACCGCAGCGATGCCGGCGGCAGCATCTCCTTCAGAGATTTCGCATGAACCAGTGGTGGCTGTAAGCGGTGCCATGGTGGGGAAGGTTGCTCCGAACAAGGCGCAGCTTTCAAACCGCGTTGACTTGGGTGTATCGAAGAGCTTGCAGTAGCGGCAGTGGTCATTGTAGCAACCAAGTCCACCGTTGAGGCAACCGACATCGTTGACGACACGAACGCCGAAATTCTTGTCGCCGTCCGAGACTTCGCACACGACGGTTGTTGTGTCTCTCTGAGAGGTGGAGAGGGGCATTGCTAGGCTGCACAGGGCGATGGCATAGGCCCGGGTGGAAGCAGTACGCGGGTACACCATGGTCGTTGAAGTTGTTGAAAGAAGTGAGAATTTGGACAAGGTAGTGTCCGGTGATATCTGGCCGGCGATGTAGATTGAAGAATGCATCGAGTTGTCCGCCCAAAGAAGAGCTTGCACGCCATTGCAGCTTGTGAGTCTCCAAAATAAGTCGGCAATCCTTGTCATCGTATATTTAGGAACTCGATAGCAATATCCCAAAGAATCTTCGTGGATCGCTCCAATTAATGTTGCGTTTGGCCATCTAATAATCCACTTTTTTAGAGCACTAAAAAAAGATTACAGCGAGCTCAGTAATTTTAAACCGATTAGAAAATGATCAACAGACCGATTTTTTGGGCGGAACGAAAGACACGCACTTTTCGATTAAGTGTAGCATGTGCATTTGAGCAGATATTCAAGGATGATTATGACTACTTAAGAGAAGAAATCGTTATCTTTCCAACAAAAAAAAGCTCATATAAATTGGGTAATTGGGTGAGAAGTTGTGAAGGGGCAATGTTTGGTGTTGCATTTCATCTCGCCAGTACAATAACACCTATCTACTTCAAGCAGTCCTTTTTGTTTGCTGTTCCGTTGAGAACAAAAATAAAATTAAAAAAGAATTTTACAAAAAAGTGGATTATTAGATGGCCAACGCAACATTAATCGGAGCGATCCACGAAGATTCTTTGGGATATTGCTATCGAGTTCCTAAATATACGATGACAAGGATTGCCGACTTATTTTGGAGACTCACAAGCTGCAATGGCGTGCAAGCTCTTCTTTGGGCGGACAACTCGATGCATTCTTCAATCTACATCGCCGGCCAGATATCACCGGACACTACCTTGTCCAAATTCTCACTTCTTTCAACAACTTCAACGACCATGGTGTACCCGCGTACTGCTTCCACCCGGGCCTATGCCATCGCCCTGTGCAGCCTAGCAATGCCCCTCTCCACCTCTCAGAGAGACACAACAACCGTCGTGTGCGAAGTCTCGGACGGCGACAAGAATTTCGGCGTTCGTGTCGTCAACGATGTCGGTTGCCTCAACGGTGGACTTGGTTGCTACAATGACCACTGCCGCTACTGCAAGCTCTTCGATACACCCAAGTCAACGCGGTTTGAAAGCTGCGCCTTGTTCGGAGCAACCTTCCCCACCATGGCACCGCTTACAGCCACCACTGGTTCATGCGAAATCTCTGAAGGAGATGCTGCCGCCGGCATCGCTGCGGTGGTTGATGCCGATTGTTTGTACGGAGGCCTCGGCTGCTTTAACGACCATTGTCGATTTTGCAAAGTGAAGGAGACGCCGGAATCCACTGCGTTCCTCGGCTGCAATGACTTCAATGCGTCTACGATCGTTACCGATGGTACGCCGACTACCCCCGCACCAACCCTTGCTGTCACAGATGGAAAGACCTCGTATGGAGCCTGCTCGCTTGTGGCGTCCGAGGGTGACGCTGCCGTCGGGATCAAGATCGTACCGGACGTTACATGCACTAGTGGTGGTGTTGGCTGTATTGATGAGGTGTGTCGTTTTTGCAGAGCGACCACCACAGTGCAGTCGGCCACTTTCACAGACTGCAGCACAATTGCTGGTGCTACCGTCGTCGCAAAGCTCGCCACGGATCCCCCGACAGACGTCCCCACGGAGACACCAATTGAGCTTCCAACGGGGGTACCATCCGTCGATGGTACGTGCCAACAAGTTGCTGCACTGGGAGACATCAAGGTTGGTATCGTCATCGTCACGGACACCACGTGTGCTACTGGTGGTATCGGCTGTATCACCGACGTGTGTCGCTACTGCAGGCTCGTATACACGCGGCAGTCGGCTGCATTCACGGATTGTGGCATGATTCGTGGAACCGACGCACCAACGAATACCCCCACTGCAATTATTGTTGGCACCGAGGCTCCCTCGGAAGCACCAACCAGAGCACCGGTGGACCAACCAGGGTGCCCCCAGGTAGTCTCGGCGGGTGACGCATCAGTCGGGATCAATATCGTCACGGACACGACCTGCTCAAGTGGCGGTCTGGGCTGTATCGACACTGTTTGCCGCTTTTGCAAGACCCTCGACACGCCGCAATCGACGACTTACACGGACTGCACATCCATCACCGGGTATTCTGCTGGCGCAGTTACCACCACCGACGCCCCGACCGAGGCTCCAACGGATGCTCCGAGTGACGCCCCAACCGAGACACCCACAATTGCTGTCCAGCTCGCCGAAGCGTGCACTCAGGCTGCTTCCGAGGGCGATGCCAGCGTCGGTATCGGCCTCTTCACTGACACTTCCTGCGCGAGCGGAGGCGTTGGCTGCATTGACGACGTGTGCCGCTTCTGCAAGCTCAAGTCCACAGAGCAGTCCGCAGCGTTCGTGGATTGCCCTTCGACATAGGTCCACACGAACGTGCACAGCCTAGGCTTGCTCACCAGAAAAGAAGCTATATATTGATAACCACAAATTCTACTCAAGGAGGAGAGGAATTTCCTTACTGAAATTCAGAAGCCTTCTACTATTTTTTTGAGCATGCCACACCAATACACCGCACTACCCCCGACATGACTTCCTAACAGGAAACTTTTGGTTGCTAGCAAAAATGGTAAAAACCGTTGACTTGGGCCATTATAAAAACACTCCTTAAATTGTTTTTTTCTTTCAAATGACCCGGATTTAATGATTGTGTGATCATTGCAAAACAGACTTTGACTGTAAAAATATATATTCTAATATGGAATCGTATCTTTCACCTTTGACAAGTGAACCCAATGATCTCGTTAGAATCGGCATCACCTGTAAAGTTCACAGTGTGAACCCAATGACCTCGTTGACGATCGTCGCTGGGCTGCTGCGGCACCACCGAGATCCAGGTCCTCTGCAGCACGTCGCACCACAAATCTCCAGCTTCTTAGGACCGCCACCGTGTCTGTCGCTCAGCCGAGCGTGTTCCTTAGGCTCCACCAAGCTCCTGGATTGGATTTGGAGCTCTAGCCCCACATCTGCAGCAAGTCGTCCATCAACATGGTCACTCCACAACTTTCTACGCTCAGATCCACACTACAATCGCGACCAGTTTATGGAATCGCTCAAAGTTGCTGTGCGCCGTAAGGATTTAGCCGTGATCAAATGGCTGTTCGCTCACTTCTCGGGGCTTGAAGTGCCTTTAGATATAATGACGCTGGCTGCGAGTATGAAAAGTCTTTCCATACTTCAATTTCTACTGGACAGCGATGCCAGTCGCGAAGGAAGAGAAAACAAACGCCAGAAGAAGAGAAAAGTGGAGGCAAATGACAGCGAGATGAAGAAGGCAGAAAAGATGGAGCCTATGCCTATTGGTAACCATGTGGTTCACTGGGGCGAGAATGTGCTGATGAGTGCAGTAGAGTCTGAATGCCCTCAAGTTGTGAAATGGCTACATGAAAACGTGCCTCTTGGAGACGATGAGCGGGGCCTCGAGCAAGCAGTTGTCTTCTCTCTGGGAAAGGGGAGTGATGAAATTGCCAAGATTTTGATGCCCAAGGGAAGTTGCTTGTTAGACTATGCGTCTTCGGCGAACATGAAGGTGATGGAGCTGCTACTTGACTGTGGATATGTCAAGCGAGATGGAGATCTTGCTAGCGCGACATTTGAGAGCTTGGCCCGTTTCGGACGTTCGGATCTCATGCAGCAGATTGTTCTGCTATATTCTCCCCCTTGTCAAGATAGTCCGCTAAGCTCGCGTATATGGCGGACTGCGATTGAAGCTGCATGCAAAAATGGCTATTTGACGATGCTTCGATGGCTCTTGGAGCACCCGTTGGGACGAGAGCATCGCGCAGACTTGCGGCTACATCGACGAAGCTATATCCTCGTGCATTTGGCAGGCCGGAATTCCCATGTCGATATTATGCAGTATGTCTACGACCTTAGCGCCGCAGACGACGTCAGCGATGGTCACGTTGTCGCTATGTATAAAAAAGAGCTGTTATATGCAATTCGCATAGACCGCATAAATGTAGTCAAGTGGTTGGTCGAGAATATTCCTTTTTCGATGGACTTTTACCGGGATCCCTGGGCTTGGGGCATTGCCACTGCGGCGACATACCAGCGGCTCAATATTTTGAAGCTTTTCCACGAGATGACGATTGACACGACACCAAATGGAGCTAGTCAAGCTCACCAGGTTGCTGCGTGGTGGTCTGCATCTCAGCAGGCGATGGACGTTGCTGCAGGCAATGGAAGTGTGGAGATGTTCCAGTGGCTGCTGTCAAAGCACCCCTCAAAGGTAACAGAGGATGCGATGAACAGAGCGGCGTGCGGCGGCCACCTGGAGATGGTCAAGTGGCTTCATAGCAATAGATCCGAAGGATGCACTGAGAAGGCGATGGATGGTGCTGCATCTAAAGGTCACTTCGATGTGGTAAAATGGCTTCATGCCCATAGGTCTGAAGGATGCACTAGCGCAGCTATGGATGAAGCTGCGGGAAACGGTCATCTCGAGGTCGTGCAATGGCTTCATGCTAACAGGAATGAGGGGTGTACGATAAAAGCTATGGACGGAGCTGCTCGATGCGGTCACTTGAACGTGATCAAATGGCTACATGCAAACAGGTCGGAAGGTTGCTCCGCCAAGGCGGTTCAAACCGCTGTGGATGAAGGTCACTTGGCCACTTTGCATTGGCTGCATTGTCATTATCCTGAACATGCTCTTACGGCCATCAATGAACGGGTGGGCGGGATGAGCATGTTTGAGATGCTGCTCTTCTTACATGTGCACTTTCCTCAAGTGATCACATGGGATTATGTTCGCCAGCTCAACAGCAACGGCGTTGTTAGCGCCTGGATAGCCGACAACTACTCAAGTTCGTGAGAGAGTCCCAGAAAGCGGCGCGTTGTCGCTGGATTGTAAGATTTTCTGGCAATGTTGCAAGCAACAAGAAGGATTTCAAGCTGAAAATTGCTACCGGTAGTCTTCACTGCTGAGGCTCTGTACATACCGTACATGAAAAAATAATCTGTTTTTATTAAATGAATTTTAGCTAAAAAGTTTAGCTAGAATTTCCAAGTTTTTTATTAAAAAAAAATGGTGAGAAAAATTAAAGAAACTGCCGTCAACTGTACAGTACAGTACCATGTTATTAATACACGAATTTGATAAAACCTTCGTGCAACAATCGACTGTTTCTCAAAGCCAGCCAGTCTGCAATTATTCAAGTTGGATCACATGGACGCGGACGACGAGCCGGCTTTGACGTATTTCCTGCCCAACGGCATCGCGGACGACTCGCCTCCCAAGAAGAGGTGCGCCTTGTCGATCATATCACGCCACTCTTACTAGTTAGCTCTCCTTGTTGCACTCAGTATCTCATTTGTACTACCGCATTTATTCCAAATAGTAGTCACATAAAGGCGAGTTTTGGTCCTATTGGAGGCCGCAACACTGCTACGGCCAGCAGCCAATCAATAGTCGCGTCTTCAGGGAATGCATCTACGGTCTCCGCAGCTCACGGATCCTCGAAATCGAGGAGTGACGTGGACTTTAGTGGCCTTCACGCGCGGCCTCGGCCGACGCTCGACCTGTCGCCATTTGGCTCCGGTGGCGGTTCTACCTTGTCCCCAAGACCCACCAATTACTTGCTATCCGATTTGGGAGGTGAAATTCACACACCACGATCATCTCGGGACTTTGGAGACTCCGCTGGATCGACACCAAGCTCCAGTAGCCCTTTCGGACTTGCCGGACCGTTTGGGCCAGCAATTAGTGATACAAAAGCAATTGGAGGAGCTGGATCCATCAGATCCCCCACATCCATGTTCAATCGAGGCCAGGAGGCTGCCAAGAGCTTCTCGATGCCAGCAGACAGTGGGAATTCCGCAGTTTTTGGAGCTTCCGAGAGCCAAAACTTGTATCGTGGAGGAGGAATGGCGTCGTACTTAAGTGGCGCAGACACATTTGGGTCTAGTTCAATGCGGACGTGGCCGTCTACAGCGACAGATGCATCTCAACCGCGTCGGATACTTCAGCGTCCGCCTGGATTGGTTGGTCCTCCTGGACTCAGTGACTCCAGCACGATGCAGACTCGCATGCCACCGCGTGTAGCGGGATCTCAATTCGGTCCTTTCCTTCCGTCGCCTTCCAATGAAGGTACATCTGACAGAACCTTTTCAGGCGGTGATGACCAGTATGGACCCAGTTTACTGTCTAGTTTGAGACTATCGACCGGTGTGTTTGGTGAAGACTCACTCACCGACGGACGAGTGTCAAACCCAGAGCTGGCTGAGCTGAACACGCACTCGTTAAGAGTTGGCGAGATGGATCGAATGCATGTTCGACAAGCTGTTGATTCGGCGTCAACGATGTGGGATACTCGAGCCCCTACGACTTCCAGGAGAATCGACATTCAAGCGACAGCTAAAGCACCTCGAAGCCCGAAAAAGGCTCGAGAAGGAAGAAAGAAGTTTGAAGGTCGCTCGGATCTACGAGCGAAAGCATTGGAGTTCAGTATGGACGCGATCAACGCCTTAACACCGGGCTCTCCTATGAGGCCGAGACGCTCGGAACGTGGACGTAAGGTGACTCCCCCCTTGGGTCACGACTCTCCGTCTTCGTATGATAGCAACCGCAACAATAACGAGCAGACAAGAGGAAAGCGTCGCAACCACGTAGCGGAGAAGAGCGCAACGTCTTCCTCATCGAACGCTGACAGCCGCAGACGTGTACAGACGAACCAAAGTGAAGATTCTGGATCGGTTGCCAACCCCCTGTCAGGTCTTGAATCTCGCGGAAGCCCCACAAAGATAGCTTCGCGAGAAATCGGCAAAAGTAAACGCCGTGACGATGCCAAGTCTGCAACTCGTAGTACTGCGAGACGGAATCCCGGCAGAGGAAATGACAAGAGTGCTGGGTCTACTCGTCGCCAGGTGTATCGTGAGAAGCAAGTCAAGGAACCAGTCAAGGAGCTGTCATTGGAGAGATCAAGCGCATCGAACTCCCCCCAGGAACGAGGCGTGGAGAGCGACAGCCAGAATATCGTTGCTAAGCTTACGGAACCAAAGGAAACTGTCACGCAAGAAGCTAAAAGCAGCTCTGCCACCCACAAAGCGCTCGATGTTGGCTCTGTAGGCTCAAGTATCACCAAGGACGGTAGTGAAAATACTGATGAAGTGACTGCAAAGGGGCCTAGTGTCAACGATGATGCTGCGTCAGGCGATGATGTTGACGATACGAAGAACTCAGACGAGGACGCCGACAGCATCCCGGTCGCTGACAATGTTCTACGTGACACTTCTGCAGTGGATCGAACAAGCCCGAAACGTGAATCGTTTTCGTCTAGCGATGCTATTGAAGATGCAGTTGAAGAGCTGAAAGAGGAACGTCGAGAGATCAAAGCGGACGCCCCAGAGTCGTCTCTAGAAAGCTCCGAATCCGACGCGGAACAAGCTCAAGTAGCTAATAATCAGCAACGTGCAGCGTCGAAGAAGAAGTCAAAGAAGGCAGCTCTTGCTCCGGCTATGAGTCAGCCTGGAAGCAGCCAGTTTCGTCGTGAGCCATCCCAAGTTGAGAAGAAGCCAACTGCAAAGGAACAACGCAAGGAGAAGCCTAAGAAGGACAAGGCTGACAAGAAGAAAACTCGAGGAAAGAAGGACAAGAGGGGGCCATCTTTGATTTCAAAACCTTCCGACGTTTCCAACGATATAGCCACCGAAGCGCAAGACAAACTACTAGAGGCGTTCGCTACCAAAAGTACGCCGTTGTCCACGAGGATCAGTCAGGGGCTACGCGAGGGAGGTGCCGCTGCTGCTTCAGCTGCACTAGCTGCTTACCTTGGCACGCGACGTGGCTGTGCCTGGGTTGCTGGCCAACTGAACGTCAAGGGTCTACTGGCCACCACGGTTTCGTACGTGGAGTCAGTGCTGGCTGTGGTGTTTAGTGTGGTTCTGCTGCTGTCACTCCATGCGGCCTCATGGTTCATTCGCATCCATCGTGTCGCTTTCCGCGCGATCTTGACCCATCGCCATATCGGCTTCTGCTTCGCCTTCCTTTATGGGTTCCCCTTCCTGGTTCAGTACGTATTCCCGTGGGCTCCACCTTGGGCGCCGGTGTGTCTCTGGTACGCGTTCTTGGTCCAGCTATTCTGCACGAACGGCCCCACCGCCATGGTCACAACGTTCCGCGTTATTTTACCGCTCGTCTTCCTGGTCGAAGGCATATCGCACCACAGCTTCCTATTGGATTTGAACGGTGCGTTGTGTAGTCTCCACAATTGGCACATTCCATAGAAAACGTCGCTGACATTTTGTCTTGTGTGCACAGGTGCGGAACTATTGCTCGCCTCATTCATCATCTCAGCGGTGAAGACTAGCAATTTGTGCAGCCCCATCTTCTTCCTGTCGCTTGCAACACAGGTACGGAACACTGTCACTAGAGCTATAGAAGAAGTGGTGATATTAATGTTGGCCGTTGATGTTGCAGTGCCTGCTTGCTGTTTCCCTGGGGTCCGAGCTACTCGTCCAGTGGCTTCAGCTCGCTCTGGCGCTGTACTCTCTACACGTCATGGCCGTGACCGAAGATGAATGGGTAAGATTTTCTTCACAATGAGCGACCTTAGCGTAATTCAGTTTGGCTAACCCAATTTACTCTTTTTTTATTACAGATTGGAATGGGCGAGGAGGAAGATGAGATGTCTTGCCACCCGGTGTCAATGCATCACTCAATTGCAGACTACAATCACCATCCGGCCCCTTCAAGTGCAGTTTCCATCCAAAAAACCAAACGCCTAGACCGTCGTGCACTCGCCTACGTTCGTGGACGCAAGTTGCGCTAAGATAACAGAGAAAGATCGGTTGGTAGGCCAACACACAGTAATGAATTTCAAGTCGGAAGTTGCCGTGGAGTTGTTTCGTTTTATTGCTGTTTTTTTAGATGTGAGCCTGTCCATCCTCGTTCTGCCGTCTCCCAGCGATGCATCAGGCAAATCAAGAACAGGAAGAGAAGTTCTTCATGCCTGGAAGTTGGTGGATCGAGTATAACTGCTGACTGGAAGCACGGCGTGTGGGGGTCGATTACAACACCATACAAATACCCCCGAGGAAAGGAAGTCGCCAAGGAGCCACAAGCCACAGGATCAGGACTTGTGCACGCCTGGCTGTTTTTTTGTTTTGGAAGCAGACACCTCCTGTTTAATTCTCGCAGGGCGGCGCTTATCAGTTGCCAGGACAATGGTCCTGGGTGTTCGTAGCGAGGTGCGGTGTTGGGCTGAGAAAAGAGAGCGAGTGAGTAAATAGACAATGCGTTTAGGAGGCAATGCCACACACGCACCAAACTAGATAGCTTGGCTCGTCTTCAACCTCCGAGTCTTCATCGATCGCCATACGTGACACTTCAAGCTCGAGCTGGTCAATTTCCACTGTAAAACAGTTATCAGCAGTGTGATCTACATGCAGAAGGAAGCTCGTTGTTTGTTTCGTACCTGGAACGACAGGACGAAAGCCTGCGTGCTGGGAAGACGAGCGTAGCTGGCGACGAATACGCTCCTGGTCGACAAGAGAGCACTCGGTGAAGTTGTGTTTTGTGTTAAGGACTTCCGTCTTCTGGTCCAAAGACACTTCCGTGCGGCACAATGGGCACGACGTATGATTCCACAGCCACTTGTCGACACAGCAAGCACTGTAAGCACATACCAAGTTAGCCACGAGATCGTCGTAGTAGCGTATAGAAATTGTAGAAACGTACTGGAAGAAGTGCTGGCAAGGAAGCGTGACGATGTGATCGCCAATGCCATAGCGAAGTTGACAAATCGTGCACTCCTTGTTGGTTTCATTAGCTGTTCCCAGCGCCAGAGGGAGCTGATATCGAACCTCGATGGGCAGTCCCCTGCATTAGAAAACTCCAAAGGTTAGCACCAGCCATTTGGCAACACCCACTGCAATCATCACGCACTTTTCTTCCATCAAAGGGCTGAAGCACTGGAACTCAGGACTACTGCTGAGGTCGTAGTCCCCCACCAAGATCTGGCGGTACATTTCTTCTTTAGCCAACTTGCTATCGCAGCCTCGCTCTGATTTCTCCGCGCTGTAGATAACGGCGCTTAGTTGGGACAAATGTCAATAAACTGGAACGATAGCAGCACGCACCAGAATGACTGGTCCATCGACGATAATTGGCTGAGCTCGTCATCGCTACTACTGCTACACATTGACAATAATTAGAAGCGCAACATCATGGCACTTCCTAGCCCAAAACTTACCTGGATCCAGGACTCATCATCCCAAAGTCTCTGTGCTTCGACACCGCGTCGTCATGCCAGCCGAACTCCTGGCTTTCCAGCAGATCGCCATCAAAACATCCTTCGATAGAGCGCTTCCGAGCGCTGCTCTGTTCCATTTTGCGCTTCCTAATGCAGTCTTGCAGCACAGCTCGAGCGCAGTTCACGAGCGGGTCTACCGTCCAAAGCGACTGCGAGTTGAAAGAAGAAGTCGACGAGACTGTGGACGCTACCGAGGGCGAAGATGGCGGGAAGGCACTTTTGCTGGATCTCGAGAGGGTGTCGTCAAAGTTAAACACTGGGATTTCAGCTAGAGCGAACTTGTCCGTCTTGTCGCTTCTCGATGAGCTAAAGCTCGTGCTTACACGTTGACTAGGCTTCGCTTGAGACATCGAAAAGGCAAACATATTGGCGCCTGCGTCCGGCGCTCTCATCTCCGCGTCCTCGTTGACATCCGGCAGGAACTGCGTGTTCCTCGTGGTCACTTCACGAGTAGCTCGAGCACCGGACAGCGACGCTGTTGAGGTCTTTGCACTGCGTCTGTCTTTCTTTGTTGCCGGTCGCTTGCTCTTCCCCAGTGACCACGAGATATCCGACGACGCTGCACGTTTCTCCTCTCGAGTGAAGAACACGAACGAAGACGAGGACGACGAGGACGCTCCAAGTGACGTCTTCTTGGTATTATAACCGTCTCGAGGTCCACGGTTCGACAGCGATGTGGCCGTCTTCTTCTTGGCGGGCGCAGCTGAAGCGCGAGAGCTTCGTGTGGCCGAAGATGCCGTAGCAGAGAAGAACTTAGGAGAGGACGAGTTATTCCCGGCGTCTGGGGAGCTGGACCAGCTAAGGGAGGAGAGAGTGTCCTCCCTGGGCGTCCGAGTGGTGCGCTTCTGCCACCGCACCCCGTCGGCAGGAGACGCCGTGGCTGGTGGCTTACTATTACTACTGCTATAGGTGTGATTATTAGTGTCGTAGGGCGAGCCTACATGGCTGCTGGAGGCCGTGGTGCCGCTCTTTCCGTGGGTCCAGCGCCACCACAGACCCTCCTTCGACTTGGACGAGGCCGCTCGTGAGCTATCGGCGGTCTTGGACTCCATACGCGCTTGATCGCTGGGGGCGGGATTTAATAGCCAGAACGTCAGTTTTATCTTACGAAAAATTACACAGGTCGAACATTCTATTATACCAAGAAGGACGCACCGACTGCGTGATTTCCAATGCGTGAATAACGATACAATTAAGTGGGTCTGTCGTCAAGGTGCTTCGTTAGCGTCTTGGATCAATACACGGCAAAGCAACCGGAAATTACGCGTAAAATACGCTTCAAGTAAATTTACGCACATGATAGCTCAGGCTTGGACACTAGTCGGCATCGAAAAGCGCGCGACCGATACGACAAAGAAAAGATCGAGCCCTGATACTATAGGGGCGTTGAGCGATGAGGGCAGCACACTAGAAAGTGGAGCGCCTCTCGAGTATTTTTACGCACGCCGTCGACCGCTTCTTGACTTGTGTAAGGGCGGGAGTTAGCCAACGCTAATTGGTCCAGTTTGGTCCGGAGAAGGACTATTGGATTGCTCACAATGGAAAGTCGACCAGCTTTACAAATGATCTCAATTCTTTAATTTTTAAAAGCAGTGCCAAAATTAATTATTTTATTTTAGAAACTACCTGCGATCTATAGGCACCATAGGAAGCGATAATTGGTATCGATCAGGCTTTATCAAGTATTGGTTCACTATCAAGAATGCTAGCTGTATAGGCTGTTATTAAAAAAATGAAGACTACTTCCGTTTTGGTCACGAAGTGCAGCAAGTGTTACAGAAATTTAAAACCATTATTTTAGGTACTAACCCTAATTTTCTTGAAAATGGGTCATGACTATTGCAATTTCGATAAATCTACAGCAACTTTATAAAGAGATCGAAACAAGATGCAAGATTGCCAGGTTCTACTTTCCAATTATAAGAATGAAATTTGACGCGTGGCAAGCGCAATTGGGATATTACCTTGTACAGGGTAAAATACTAAACTCTAGGACCTAGTGGCAATTCGAGACACCTTGTGGCATAGCAGCTTACTATTAATAAATAGGTAGCAAGGCATATATTTACAGAAAAGGCGTTGCAAGCATAGTTGTAAAGAGCTACATTTCGATTATTCATTCACGTCATCATCTTTTATTGTGTGTTTCAGCTGGATTGTCCTCTTGATAAGCCTAGGGGTGCACTAACCTCACATTACTTTCTCGCTAAATAAACAGCAAGCATCATAAATGGTTGAGATAACCGAGGGGCTGAAACGCTGCAGTATTTGAGAATATAATTGGGACAATTTAATCTGAACCCATACTGGCAAAAACTTCTCTGACTGGAGCAGACATGTGCATTCTGGTGGCACGGCGGGAGAGCACTCGACTGAAGTCAATTGAGGGGCCTCGGCATCAGCTTATTCTGAGAGGACTGTCGCCCGTTCGGGCTAGTACCCCGCCAGATACAAGCTATAAAAGGTGAGTAGTGCTGCTTGTCAATTACCAAATTGCGTGTTTTCTTTTGCTAGCATCCCTTCACTATTTTTGTTGTTGTTCTGTAGACTATTAATGGAATGGTTCTGATCTTAAAACGAAAAATACGTTGTCTTTTGCCTTGCATTCGCAGTGCGACGGGGTCACACAGCACCTTGCGCTAGAGGAAGTTGGGTTCCGAGAGTATACAAACTCTCAGTGAGCAGTAGTTCACATATCCCTTTTGTCTAAGAGAGCGAAGGGACCAATTTAAGGTAAGTTGTAATCTGAATATATTTAAAGGTAGGCTAAGCTTGAGTTAAATATAAATACTATAAGTCACCTATAGAAAAGCAATGTCATCGGACGACCCTGGTACCATGTACCAGATATCCCGAAGTGTGATGTGTCACACTTCATGTAGCTAGGGTACCTATTGGGGCTACGTACCCCGCTACACGCAGTGTTTCCGCTCGGCATAAGTCGGTCAATGTCATATGAGCTGTCTTGTGAGCTGACTGTGAAAGCTGATGATCTACTAGAGGGCTGTCGCAACATAGGCGTTGCTGTCTCGTTTGATTTTCGTGTCGAAGAAGGGTATGACGTGCTGATAGCGAAGGTGAAGCCAGGTTTTGCCGCACAGCTCAAACTGAAGGACACGTGGAGAGATTACCTTGATATTTATATTAAGGTTTCGAGGCATTCCATTCAAAGGGGATACATAAAGATGGATATGAGTAGTTTCCAGTTTTTACTGCGGAAAAGCTGGAACAACGCGAAAAGACGCGACGGAGGTCGAGATAAATTTGCTGGGGAGATTTTGTCTTTGTAGAAATGGCAAAAAGGACGAAGAGACAGCAGGCTACGTCATCCCAAATTCAACAACTGCTGCCGCGCGTACGCCCAACAATTTAAACTACCAAGGTTCATTTTGGTTCAGCTACATTGCGATATGCAGCTATCGCGCATGACTGCCAAATGAACATGAAGTTGCTGTACCAGACAGCACCACATTTCATCAGTGAGGGAGAAGTTCTTCAAGACGGACAGGAAAACTCGCAGTAGGAGTAGCTACACATAAAATAAAATATGTATTTATTAAGGTGCAATAATTAATGCTACACCTTGATATCTGCAGTGTCAAAAACAACCCATAACCAGCATGACCGTGTTCCTTTTGTACATTCACGCAGCACCACGGTGATAACTTCAAATGGTGCTTCTTTAAAACATGAGCGGCATGTTTTAAAACCCATCGCTTCAAAAGTGAGGACCCAAGTTCGATCGAGTTGATATTGGGTGAGTTTGGTGGCAGAATAAAACGCAATGCATCTGTTGAATGTACGAGCTCCTGCAGCTCCTCATACATGTCAATTTTCAAGTAATCCAAGACGACAATAGATCTTGGTATTGGCCACGGGCTCAGGTAAGGAGCAATTTTTGTAGCAAACATATTGTAAAATTCGCTCCGTGTGAAAGTACCAAGCGTGTGTCCCCACGAGAAAAACCTACCAACATCCATTGCCGCCAAAACCAAAATACGCTGCACATGATGGAAGACATACAGTGACAGGATTCCCTCCCTTGGACCATGCATATTTTCGTACTACGCTCCTAGCGCAAGTAAAAAGTCGTTAGCTTGGCTTGGTATTGCACTTATAATAAAAATCTCCAATACTTACCTGCCGTCTTTAGCGGTCTCATTAACAAATTAAGGTTAAGGACAGCTGTAAAATAGCATCAATCGAGACTCATATTCACACCACTCCTTAGGTGCGACCTCTCTGGCATGCTTCGTCAGTCGCTTAGAGTAAAGACGAGATCAAAGCGCAAGGCTCTGCAAACAGTTGCATCGGAGACGTTCTTGAGATGCTCGAACTTGTGGCGTCGTTCAGCTTGAAGCTCTTGATTATAAAAGCACGAATGGCCTTCAATGTATGTTTCTACACATACAAAAACTTCTCGAGGCCACCTACTAATCATTTATCTTTTATCTTTTCTTAGCCTTGATAGTGGTCGAGCCAGTCTTTTTAAACGTGTTTATCCAGAGACGCACACTACGCTCATGAGTACCAAACAGAGCACCTGCCATTACCACATCCATCTCATAAATATAGACAAGCACAGCAGCTCCCCATCGCAGGTCGCTTGAATAAGTCATTGCGGCTCAAAAACTTCTTTCGGAATGGCCAAGAGCTCGGCGGCAATCGAGCTTATCGAAGGTATAGACGCAGCGGCAGCACTTTAATCGAGAGTGATTGGCTAAGGCAGTCGCGCTAATCTCTTAATAGTTGGGTGGGTCCTTTTAAATAACTTTGACTGACCTACACCTAGCAATCCGAAACGGACATATTTAATACCATAATTTGGGCTAGCTAATATACAAAAATAAAAATTAATTAATTAAAATATAAGGGAATCAATCAACAAATCAAAATAAAATTATCAAGATTTGAAAATTCGTCCAGCTTCTCAGGTGCAATATTAATAGTCTTTCCAGCGAGCTCCTACTTTAAAAAGAATGCCGGTATGGAACTGGCCTCCATCCACACAAGAAGCTGTTACAAGTTGTGACGCGCAACACATATCGCGGAAGCCGCACAAGGATGACGCTAGGACACAAATAGAAGCAACAACAAAAAACAGATCGGTCAATTGATTTGTTGCCGCAAACGTAGGACTCTAGCGATATCCTATCGATGTATTTCGACAGCTTACACGATTGAGTCTTACTAAAGAATAAAATGTACCTGGCATCTGAATCGTTGTGCCAGGTGACGGTACTGCAAAGTGTTTGTAGATGAAGAAAGAGCTGTCAGTTAAGCCACTCTGGCCAGCTCCCAGGGCTGCCACAAGTTGTCGCTGTCATTCTTCTTGTCCGCTCGCGAAGGCGACGCCATCGCCACTCCCGTGAGCTCAATCTCGTCGTCGCCTGAGTACACGCTGCTCGTTGCACTCCTGGCCTTGCGCTCGTCATCCGAGAGGCCGTAGCGTTTCAGTTCGTCTCCATGGATAAAGATAGGCTCGGCTGCCATACTCACGTCTGAGATAAAGCTCTCATTCCGGCTTCCGACTCGCTTGTTTGAGTGGGGGCTCTCAAAGGCACTGGTGCCAACAGACAACTCGCTCTCTGCCAGGGGACGACGCGCCGACAGATTACGAGGTTCGCTGCGGTGCTTCACCAGCTTCTGCTGATACGAGTTGGCTTCTTCTTGTTCGCGGAGATGACGTTGTTTCCTCTCTTCAATCGACTCTTGCAATGGCACAAACGCGAACTTGCCGCTCTGGATCTTCTGTTCCATGTTTGCCTGTGTTGCCTTTTTGACCTTCGATTGCTTTTCCGGCAAATAGTCGTTGAACGCGTCGTACGGATCGACGTCCTGGCGACTGCGTTGCTGCTGGTATCGTCGCTCTGAGGACGGGTACGTTGGTCTGGGCTGCTGGGACGTTGACTTCGGATTCGACTGCTGAGAATGCGCCGTAGTCGACGCCTCACTGGGTGGAAGCGATGCTTCTGACTGTCTGCTGCTATTGCGTGGGATGTACATGCTCTGGGTCATATCCGGATTCATGGGCGAGCTAAGCTTCATCCAACTATTCTTTCGCAAATGTCTCTGGCCTCTTGTGCTGGCCAAATTGGGCTCCGCAAAGGCCCCCACCGCCATAGACTCCCGGATAGAGCTCATGTCTGCGTCGGCGGACAGGTCATCGCCTTCCAGCACAAAGTTGCGCACGACCTCGAAGGCGTAGCCTCCGCAGATGGGACACTTAGGCGTCTTGGAGAAAGCCCAGGACGCCAGCAGGTTGAGGAAGGAGCGTAACGCTTTGACGCGATAGTTGACGACGGGTGGCGCCCTGGACGCAAAGAGGTGCTTCTTGGGAAAGTCGAAGCGTTGGATCGAGTGCAGATAGTTGCGGCAACCAGGGCACTTGTCTGTGGACGAAGACAGATACTTGACCAGCTGATCGCGCAGCTTGAGGAACTCTGAGTAGCGGTGGCTCACCTCCCACGTCTGGCCGCTCGAGGAGAAGCGCCCTGCGATGCGGTAGTATGTTACGCCGTGGTGCGTCGTAGCTGAGAGCAGCCAGAGTCGCAGATCGCGCCCGTTCGGGTCCGCCTGGTTCATGAGCGACATGGTCAAGCGTGTGGCTGGAAGACTCTCCCTCATGACGCTGAGCTTGGAGATGAACGAAGGGGTCCGTTCACGGTGAATTTACTGCGCACGTGCGGCCGTTTTGCCTAATGAGTGCGTCGAATATCAAACTTTTTTGACGGAGATGAACCGACTCCTGCAAGTTACCGCACTTTTTCGCGTTCTGTTGAGCACGCCCGTATGATTATGGTTGGATGATATATTTTCGAAACGGAAATGGATTGGCTGAAATGATTTCATGGGACGGTTAAAGCGGGACGAAGATGTTTCTCTGTCTTCACAATCCCAAGAGCAAATCGAGCATCATGGTCCTGTCCAGAAATCTGCACTCTCCACTTGGGCCGATCCACTGCAGCGCCGCGCTTATGTTGACCCTAGAGTCTAACTTTGGTGTACAGTATCAATAATTTTTAGCACTGGTCTGCCGAAATAGCATCTCATTCGGCACACCAATCCAAGCTGGATTAAAACCCACAGCAACCCTTATAAAATTTCAAGCAATTCTCTAACCTTTCGAAAGGATTCACAATGAATCTACTGGTAAACGTTACCTTTATTTACATGTACCTAAGAGGCTTTTAGGTGTCCGACGGACAGACAGGTGCCTTGTACATACCGGTACTTGTAGCGCTGCTGCACGTCATTCGAGATGACAAAAAAAAATACACTGTGATTCACACAGATCACCCACTTCAACTTGCCCTATTTTGTGGCAGTGGGGCTATCTACTCGTACTCAAAGTCGGGCTCGTTTCAGGGTCTTGACGAGACCGTTAGCGACTTCCTCTGCAAACTGCGTGTCAATGCCGTGGCCACCGTTCTTGAAGAAGAGAGCCCGTACCTGGTCGCCCGGAAGTCGCTGCAGGAGCTTCACGGACTCTTCCGGCGGGATTAAGATGTCCCGCATACTCCCAACGACCAGGACGGGAAACCCTGCCTTCGCAATGACTTCGAGTCGTTCGTCCGAGACATAATGCGTCTGCACGGCCATACCCTGGCACACTAGTGCCTTATAGCCGGCCGGTTTGTGTCGGTTCGGAAGCGTGGCGTAGTGCCGCTCTAGCACACTGCGTACATCTTTGTCACCAATCGGACGGTCGAGGAAGTCCGACGGGTAATTGAGCGACACGGTGTTCTTCACAACGCCCGTCTGAGTCGGCGAGAAGATGGCGCCAAGCAACGGAACCATCGAGCGGATGTCCGGGACATATCGACCGCGAGTACTCACCAATAGAGAGAGGGACTGTACACGCTCCGGAAAAGAGCACGCAAGCTCGATAGCGATCATTTACAGAACAACAGAGTCATGTTTTACACCATCGAGCGGTGTGGATAACATCGATATCGAATCGTACCTGATGCCAACAAAGTTTGCAGATTCCCACCCAAGATGGTCCAGTAAACTAGTCGCGTCGTCCGCCATTTGGCTGGTGGTGTATCTCCCCAAGGGCGCGTCAGTGCCGCCCACGCCTCGGTTATCGAAGGTGAGGATTTTCAGGTTCCGGCCTTGCTTCTTAGCGTCCCATTTCCTCATCAACATGTCGATCACGGGACCCCACAGCTCCTTCAGCTGAAGGAAGCCCATGATCAGCACCAACCGCTCTTCGGGCAGGTGTCGGCATGCTGGGCTGTGCGCATCAGCATTGGTCTCCAGCATGTACTCCATCGTGATCCCCGTGGCCACCTTTGCACGGCGCACGTGCTCCTCTGTGAAGTGCTTGGGTGTTGAAAGCAGCGCCTCCATTTGTCGATCCGAGGTGAGACCTGGGGAGGTGACAACCGAAATTTTCATTGGCACCTTCATCGTCGAGTGCTAGTAGTGAAATGCACACACTTAGGGGGAATGCTTAATGGTTATCCATTGTGAGGTCCTGCAGACTCCTGCCTGTAAACGCTACGCGTTGGGAATCAGTATGCAGTCGTGGTCTTTTATACATGTTGTACTTGTACCGTGGTATGCCAACCATGTGTTGGCCAAGGACCTTGCAAACGAGGCAAGCTGTCCAGGCACGAAGCACGCCGTGCTAACGCCGACTACGCCGTAGACTCTACGGAGCCCAGCGATGGCCGAGTCGGCACTCAGAGTGTCAGAGTGAGCTTGACCCCGGTAAATTGCTGGCGGCAATTAACTCTGTGGCGAAAGGGCCATTTTACTTGGTGCATTTTGGGTTCTCCAAGTTGGAGTCCAACTTCATCGAGATCCTGATTTCTACATGTAGAACTTGTCTTGGCGAAATATAGTAAGCATGGCGATCACAAAGCCAAAACTCGAGAAGCAAACGCATCGGCAAGCGAAGTGAGAAACGTACAGCATGATAGCAGTGACTGCACCAAACAATTATTTTTACAGTAAACGTTGAAAAAGCTACGCAGATGATTGAATAGAGGCCACCCCAGCAAGCCAGCATATTTCTCCAATGTTCACCTACATTAGCAGTGCAGAATCAGCTCGGTCAAACCATCCGCGACTTCCTCTGGATATTGCAAGACGACACCGTGACCACCATGTTTGAAGAACAGCGTCCGGACGTGGTCTCCCTTAAAGAAACCACGCAACGTCTGCGTCTCGCGAGGAGGAATGAGAATGTCCATTGCACATCCGACCAGCAGAATCGGAAACCCGGCGTCATTGATGGCCGCAAGACGTTCATCTGAAACCCAGTGCGTTCGAATCGCAAGTACCTGGTTGACCAGTCCAACGAGTGACGGCTTCACACGTGACGTGGCTCGATCTTCCAAAAACTTGTAGATCACGTCACGCTTTGTTTTGTCCCCAAAGTCCATCGACTGTGCCAGGAAGTCGTCGCTAAATAGCAATTTCAGCTGAGCCCTGGCAATGTCCTCGGGTTTCTTGGCATCCAAGCTCTCCTTCATCGGCGCTCTGGAGCGAGGATCTTCAGTGTATTTACCACGTGTTGTCACTATGAGAGTAAGCGACTTGACTCGCTCGGGAGCTGCCGATGCAAGTTCCATTGAGATCATTCCGCCCATACTGATTCCTACAATGTGAGCTGTGTTCCACTTGAGGTGGTCCATCAGAGCTAAGGCATCTTGAGCCATACCACTCGTGGTGTAGCGCCGCCAAGGCACATCCGACCCTCCCACTCCTCGGTTATCAAAGCTCACCAGCTTCACATTGCGTTTGTGATTGGTATTATTCCAGTTGTGCAGCAGCATGTCGATCAGCGGTGTCCACGCCTCTTTGATTGTCGCGAATCCCATAATGAGGACCACGCGCTCTTCCGATACATCGTCGACCTTGTTCTCGTTCTCGTGAATGGCATACTCGACAGTGATGCCTGTGGAGAGTTCAGCCTTGAGTTTGGCCTCTGGAGGGAAGACTTTTGGGCTGGCGTAGAGGGAATCGACATGGCGTTGTGTGCACACTCCTTTAGCTGGCACTAGTGGCGATAGCTGCGCTTCTTGAGAGAACGTCATAGGTCTTCTTTGGAGCACAATTTTCAAATAGTCGGAAGAATTACGAATGATTCATTCCCACCTTGGGTCAAGCAACTTGAACAGGTCCGGTAAACATGTTCAGACAACTCTGGCTATAGTGGCGCCGGGTATAAGAGGAAACCGGATATTAGAGCGGTCTCATCCTTTCCCTTATTAAAATCAAGTCAAATTTGCTGTAAGAGTATAAGAGAGGCTCTCGATCATAAGAAAAATGCTACTATTAATAAGACATCCGCAACAAAAGCAATAGCCTGCTCGCGCGACACTTCTTTATATACAAGAAAAACGATCTCACCCGGCACCACCTAGCCAACCCCTGTCACCAGTTGCTGTGGTGATGGTTGTAGCTACAGGTGAAATTGGTGTTCATGTTGTCTAAGCTGAGCTTCTTGTTAAAGATCAACAGTAGTGATGGTTGGTGGGCATTTGCTGGTGCTTGCCGGCCAGTCAAGTCCTTGGTCACAACTTCAGTGGGCGTTCCACTTTGGCGCGCGTCGCAGATTTCCTGTCTGCTGACCGTCTTCCCCACATGGGGCCTTGAATGGTACTTCGCGTCGGATATGGTCGGTCTCCATGTAGCGACCCTTATCTAGACCAATGTTCCATTGTTGCGAACTGTCACTGTGGCGTAGTAGAGCACACTAATACCGTCAGATGTGGATTCCTTACCCAAACCACAACAAATCGCCGAGTTAGGTATGGCCTGCGCAGAGGGTGGTCCCCTCGCGGCTCGACCCTGTCGGTACAGACGCGTGGCTCGCTTCCACTTAATTCCAGCTTACCAGGTCAGAGCACTTCCGAGGCTCCGCCGACCTCGGTTCAGCAGAGCTCGTTCATAAAACCCTGTGATTTCCATCAAAGAATGGGCGACGGTGCGCGAGCGCTTTTACAGGTCACCAGAGGCTGCTCAGCTAGAAATATTACGGTACTCGGGGTTTCCGACGTATCGGCCTGCTGAGTCCGCGGGGCTTTCTTTTCGCGCGTAGCGAGACTTTTGTCGTACCCGAACCGACCTAATCTCTTGGCACTACCAGTTAATACCCTACAAGCTATGCTTCTCGGGTACCAACGGCAGGCATAATCCAGCGCTAGGCAGGGACTTACCGGAAGAGGGTACACGTGTCTTGGACTAGGCCCCCTCCATTACATAATTAGGTAGATTTCTTTACGTAAGTAGGTGCATCGGCACACGACTAGCGTGTGCTGAAATGCTGTCATATCATTGGCTAATATATGGGGGACCAGACCCATTATTAGCCAATTGAACTTTGACGTGTAATTGAGTGGCCAGGGCTGTGGCCTTGGTCCTAAAAAAAAATAAAGTCAGAGTTAATTTTTCCTTAAACCTAAGCCTCAGTCGTCCTATTGCGAGCTTCCTCAACACTAAGGCGCAAGCAAGTAACAGAGTAAATACCTGGCCCGTTACACCTGGTGGCACTTCGTAGTCCTTCCAATGACTAAGTTCTACATGAGCCAAAATCTCGACCACGCTGCTTTCCTCCATCTCAATCGGATCGAGTGGGAAGCTCTCCACCCCCTCGCGGCGCTATCCGGAGAAGCCGTCGTCACGTCGCTACTACGCGCAGCGACGCCCGACGAGCAGCGCATTGCGGCACAAGAATTCATGGAACGCGAGCTCGCCAATGCGAATCGGCGAGTGTCAACTCTCTCGGGTATCTCCACGAATGACGTTGTGAAGCTAGAGACGACCACCTACTCCGGTGCCGACTTCTGCTGAATCGCTGATTTCGAGAGATCGACATCACCATCGCCTCGAGGTTGATCGAGGCGCCTTCCGCGAAGGTCCACTTCCTCCTCTCGCGGCTGTCTAGGAAAGCCAAGGAATGCCCCCCCCCTCGTCGACTCCAACGCCTTCCCCACTCTGGATACCCTCCAGAGTGACCTTCGGCTCGCGTTCGAGCCGCCGCAAGATGAATCCCGAATTCAAGCAGACTTCTTCGTCCTTCGGCAGTGCACGATGATTATGCGCGACTACGTCCAGAAGACACGACACGACACCTCGCGTCGTGTATCGTGTCCAAGCCCATCGATTTGGCCTCTCCGGTTCATGTGTTTGTGTTCGATATGCGCGAAGGAATGACGCGCTACTGCCTTACAAGATCGGACCCCTCTACACTCGAAGAGGCATTTGCCCTCGCACTACGCGGGGACTACCTGGTTGCGGCGTCATACGCTCACGCGCTACCTGCTTCAGTTTGGGAATCAGCGCCCGATCCCATGGACATCGACGCTATCGATGCGACGAGCAATCGTCAGCGTCATGTAGCGCGTCGGAACAGTGCTCGGAACGATCGTTCTCTCACCTGCTTCCGCTGCCGGAAGGTCGGTCATCGCGCGGCGGAGTGCCGCACGCCAGCTCCAGTGCTTGCGCATGTCGATGCCGAGCCCGCGAGATCTGACCAGCCAAAAAACAGTCAGGGTCAGTAGGTACGGGGCGCCCAACTGGCTGGAATGGAGGCCCGGGCCCCCCGGTGGCAACCCAACATCCTAGCCCTCCTGTGCTACATGCACACTTTCATGCCACCACCACGCCGGGAGATTCAAGATTGATTATTGTCAGTCTTCATGTCGCCGACGCCTAGCGACCACTGCGAGCGCTCCTTGATTCAGGAGCGACCAACAACTTCTTCCGCGCGTCGTGCTTGTCGGTACTCCCGTCAGACATCACTGTCCGCAAAGGTAGAGGGGAGGTTGCTGTCAAGTTGGCCGATTGGAAATCACGCCGCGTCGCGCGGCGCGAGATTACACTTCCGTACACGTTTGACGGCTTCCAAAGCAACGACGACTTCCTCGTCATTGAGATGAATTACGCGTTTGACTGCATCCTGGGTATGCCGTGGTTGACGCGCTATCAACCAGAGACTGCCTGGTTGGCCCGATCGGTCAAGCGTCGCACTGATTATGATATGAGCAAGGTGCGCACGCACCACCTGGTCGCCCAGAAGGTTTGGCCTTACGGCACCGTCGTGGGCCGGTCATCCACGACGCACGTTGTGCACAGAGTGAGCTGTGGTGTAGTAGAACACACAAATATCGTCAGATGTGGATTCCTTACACAAACCACAACGAATCGCCGAGTTAGGTCGGCGGTTTGTATGGCCTGCGCAGAGGGTGGTCCCCTCGCGGTCCGGCCCTTCCGGGACAGACGAGTGGCTCGTTTCCACTCGGTTCCGACTAACCAAGTCAGATCACTTCCGAGACTCCGCCGAGTTTGGTTCGGCTGAGCTCGTTCACAACCCTGTGCCCTCCACCAAAGGATGGACGACGGCGCGCGAGCGCTTTTACAGGTCACCGAGCGCAGAGGCTGCTCAGCTAGAAGTGTTACGGCACCCGGGCTATCCGACGTACCGGCCCGCTGAGTATGCGGGACTTTCTTTCGCGCGTAGCGAGACTTTGTCCTACCCGGACCGACCTAATCTCTTGGCGCTACCAGTCAATACTCTACAAGCTATGCCTCTCGAGTATTGACGGCAGGCATAATCCAGCCCTATGCAGGGACTTACCGGAAAAGTGTACACTTGTCTTGGACTAGGAAAATTCTGCTCTGTTATCTTCTGGAAGCCTTTTCGGCTCCTCCTATTTAATCCTATGCTTCTCATACAAATATCTAGTGAAATGTAGTCGTTTCGGATCTCTACCGACTCTTCAGGCGGCCGTTGAGCTCAGCGGCTATCCGGATAGCATATCCGGACAGATCGCCGAGTACTTACCGTGATCCTTGGCTCCTAAGCTCTGGGTTATCAGACCGAGCCGATTCTTGACCTAAAGTAGGTCGGCGTATGGTCGAATCTGGAAATCCCTACACCACAACTGCCCCGGTTATGATACGAGCCGAGCTGGTGAGTGTCTTAATCCTTCATTTTGTTCTGCCACCGTTGGTCCGTACTCGGCTGATGACGTCTCGCGGCTCCCCACCACCTTCTTTGGTACGTTCGTTGCTTCCGCTGTCACTCACTTGGCAGCTCCTTACTCTTCGCATGTTGTTCTAGCACAACCCGTGGAACCATCCTTCTTCTCCAACTCCTCGTCGAGGTGAAGGCGTGCCAGCTGAGTCGATTCCTCGACCCGTCGGTACTCGTGGGGTCAGCGACCGGCATGAAGCTGGGCTGGTCGACCTGACAACTTCCCATGAGTCTGACGCGGAGTCGGCGGGGTCTTCTCGCGTGCGTCTTCCTGGTCCACCGAGCTTGCCAGGCGACACCACTTCGGGCACCACCAATCAGCCAAGCTCGGCTGCTCCAGTGAGTCTTGACTCCCTCATGGCCAGAATTAACGAGCAAGGGCATGATCGCCGAGAAGAATTGACCTTCTTGGCGAGGCTCATGGCTTACGGATTCACTCGTTCCGTGGAACCCTCCGATCCTGTACAGCGGCGAGCGATTTTGCATGCTGCTTCCGCGGGGGAACTGTTGGATATCCTGAAAGGCAATTACGCCGCTCTTGATTACCCCAAGATCATCGGCGATCTCCAAGCTGACAACCAAGCTGTTCAGGAGGAGAACCGCGCATTGACTCGGCGACTGGACTCGCTTGCTCTCAGCAATGTCGACTTGTCAACTCAGCTCTCGTCGGCTCAACAGCAAGTGTCTCGATTGGAGGCTGCTGCCAAGCAATCGGCTAATCTCCTCGCGTCGCTGCGGAAGGCTGTAGCTCTGAGTGAGGCGAAACTTGCTCGGGCCATCGCAGCTGAGCAGAGCAAGGTCGACGCTGCGTTGAGTCAGGCCCAGCTCCACCATCAGCAAGTCTTGGATCGGGACGCCGAGATCGACGTCCTTCTTCGATCCATTTCTGAGAGGGATGCGGCGTTCGTCACTCTTCAGGGCATCGCTTCCAAACACTTCGAACAGCTGCAGGAGTCGGTGCGGTTGTACAGTTCCACCGGTACTCAACCCTTGCGGCACGCTCAGTCGGTGATCGCTGAGCAGCGAGCGGTGATCTTGCGACAGAAGCGGCTCATCCGTCGGAATGGTATTATTCCGATGCACGATCCTCACATGGCTGCTGCTGCTGGCGGTGGCTTGCAAGTTCCTGGGCTTGATCCGTCCGACCTTCTCCTCAACGCCCGGCTGTGTCGTGTCTTGGAGTCTCGCTTTCCTGAGGTTCTCAACATTCCCGCTGGTGAAACTCGGCGGTTGGAGTTGATTGTCCATCCTCGCCGAGATGCTCCAGTGGCGAGTTCCGTTATTGGTCCTGGTGTGGTTCCCTCAGCTAGTCAAGGGTCTTCGACGACTTCATTGGCAGACTCGGCTGCGGCTCCAGTCAGCTCGGCGGCGGTAACCACTCAGGCTGAGCCGACTCTTGCTCAGCTTCACCGTACGCCTTTGGCAAACTTGACCTCGACTCAGCAGCTTCGGCGTTATGCCAACCCCAAGTCTCCCACAGCCGCAGGTCCTCGTCATCGTACGCCGGCGCCGCATCCGCCTCAACCGTACGCTTGTCCACTCCCCGGAGAGGATGGACACGAGGCTATCAGTGCCCTTTTGCACTCAAGTTCGCCTCAAGCTACTGCATCCGATGGAGGAAGGCCTCGCTCTGGAAAGTCCCGTCGTCGGACTCGGCGGAAGAAGGTTCGTCACCTTCAGCTGAGTTCTGCTACTCAGCCCGCTGTCTCTGCTCGCTCTGAAGACGACGGTGACGCTTCGAGCGAAGCTGAGTTTGAGTTTGAGTTGCCTGAGCCGTCCGCCGACACCGTTCCTGCAGTCGCTTCGACGACTTCGGTGGGTTCTTCGTCTTCTGGCCCTCCGGTGACTTCGTCGGTCGCGGCTACTCGCCCACCGCCGATATCTTCATCTGATGTCGTGGCCTCACTGCCTGTCCCGGCTACGAGCGTGGGTGCCCCAGGCTCGACTTCGCCCATCTCCGCTGGGTTGCCCCAGTCGAGCGCACCACTCAGCGTCGTGCTAACGGTGGTTGGACACTCCCAGTCGCCCTCTCGGGGTCTGAGCGTATCCACCACGCCGACTGACTTAGTGACTCCGGCCGTGAGTGTCCTCAGACCGTCTCTCCCTGTGACCACGGCCGTGTTGACGTCCCCATCTGGGCGTCCTATTCGGAGATCGGCTGCGACCGCCCGTACTGTGACTGCTCAGCTGCTTGAGGATCTCGACGCGTCTGACGACGAGGTGTTAGGGCCTGGTGATGGTTCTGTACCGTCCACCGGCTCGACAAATCCTGCCGTTGGGTCGCTCTTGAATCCCATTTCCTTATCAGAGCACTCGGCTGGCAGTCCTTCCGGTTCCGACTCAGCGACCGCAGATGCTCGTCGTTCCGCCCAAGCGAGAGGTCTTCATGCGGCGATCTTTGGTTCTGACGATGAGATGAGTGATGAGTCTTTGCCGCCGAGTGATCGCCCCTCCTCGCGGCCTTCATCGAAGGACTCTGGTGACGGGACGAGTTCTGCCTCTGCGCCGGCTTCGGGGAAGCAGCAGCATCGCAAGCGTCGTGCCTCGTCGAGTCCTACCGGTCATCGGTCGAAGCGATCCAAGAAGCACAAGAAGCACAAGAAGCACAAGAAGCATCACAAGACGCATCGACACCACAAGCATCGGCAGCTTCCGTCGACTCCTGATCCAGCTCCGGCTCAGTCCATTCCGGCTGCTCCTTCGCCGAGTAGGCTCCCGGTTATATCGATTCTCGCTCAGCCGAGTTCGACTGCCTCACGTCCGGCTGTGGTCGCACTTCCCAGCGCTCTTACACTTCCGCTGGCGACGTTACGGACTCGAGCCTCGCAAGCGGTGTCCAAGGATTGTCGCCTGACTCTTCACATGGCTCAACTCCGCGAGGTACCATTCATGCATTTCGGCTCAACTCGTTGTTGGAATGCATTATTGGATACACTGAGCGGAGGGGTGCAGATGGAGCTCGTTGGGGGCAAGAGTCGTGTGCCGTCTACGCCGTGTTCTCTTGACGGCATTCGAGCTTTCATGGACGTTTTCGACCCGAGCCATCCATGTCAGCGTCTTCGGCGGATGCTCCCCGAGCTTCCTTTCTTCTTTTCTCCGTCGATACTGGAGGAAGCTCGGCGGTGTTTGGCTTCTTTGACCCGACCTCGAACTTTGATGCAAGTTCTTGGAGATATGTGGGTGAAGCTTCGCGGCGACAGTCCCTTGGACTCGGCGGGGAGGCCCATCCAGACTGACGGCCAAATGACTCGTTACTTCGTAGCTCTCTATGAGCGTCGTCATTGGATCGTCGAGTCGAGTGTGTTGATGGGTCTCCACCCTGACGTTAACCCGGCTGCCACGCCCGCCCAGCTCGCTGAGGTATACGAACTGTGGCTGGTGTACAAGCGCGAGCGCAAACGTCGTAGTGACACCTTGCGATCTCTGGTTGTTGCTGTCTACGACCAGCTTTACTCGGCGGTCACTCAGAAGCTCGGCGATGAACCTGCTCCTCTAGTGGACGCAGAAGTTTATTTCGATCCGTCCGTTCCCCATTACTCTCCCGTTAACCTTTCGTGGGTTCCTTCCGGGAGAGATTGGGTCCAGTGTGCTCACGATGTGGATCTAGCCGAGCCCTGGCGAGCTTGGTGGCTGACTGACCCGGCGGTCCATCCATACAATACTTGCTTCCGCGCTCGGAACGTGGACTTCTTAGTTTTCGCTCCGCGCGGTATGGATCCTCAGGTTGTTGACGACGCGATTGAAGAAGATTTCGATCTTGCTGAACAAGCGCCTCCTGCCTATGCCCCAGGTGCTCCACCTCGGCTGAATCGTCAAGGCATCCATATCTTCACTGGGTCTTCGATCGGTGAGCTCGGCTCAGATGGCGAGCGTGCGTCTGATGACGACTCGGCGGACGATGGGTTGGGTTCTCCCAATCTCCGAGGCGCGTCTCCGAGTATGTCTCTGTTCGGCACCCCACTCCCCAGTGGGACGGATCCTCAGCCCACTTCCGCCGCGTCGGGTCCTGAGGCACCTGATTCGGCATCAGCTTCGTTGGCTAGCTCGGCGATGATACTTCTTGCCACTGCTGCGAATGTTGCATCTCCTTCCGCAAGTTCCCAAGGGGTGACGTCTGCTCCGACGCCACGTCCCCAATCGTCGAGTTCGCTGAGCTCTTCCCAGTTGTCTCCGTCGGGTTCAACTCACTTGGAATCCGGATCGCCGACTTTTTAGTTTTCTTCCTTTGACTGGGCGTCCCGTAGGTATCGTTCAGGACTTCATTTCGTAATTATTCAGTATATGTAGTTTCGACACAGTAGCATTCCATCTCAACTCGGCCTGTGTCGTCCGCCGAGTTGGTGTAACTTTTGGTGCAATAGCTGTTAATCCTCATCTGCAACTTGCACCATTTGCAGACGGTTTTCGCGCTTCTTCTGTCGTAGATAGTCAAACAGGAGACCTCCGCATGACAAATTCGACAGTGGTTCCCAAGTAGGCTCATCGTAGCCGACCCACTTAACTTTAAACTTCCGTTGTGATCGTGACGTACTTGTGGATAATGGTAGCTCGTCGTCGAGAATTGCTTCGACTTCATACTGGTTTGTACTTGTGTCTGGTTCCCAGCTGTCTTCAGGCAGTAATTCTTCATCAAAGTCAAATCGCTGAGTCTCTTCGAGGTCGGCGATCAGCCTCGTCTTTGGTCTTCCGCCGAGTTCGGTGACTGCCTTCAGACGTGATACATGGACCACTGGGTAGAACCTATATCCACTCTTGTCGGGTAACTCCAATTCATAGGCGAATTCTTCCACCTTCTTCTTCACCCTGAATGGTCCATGCCATCGGTGGGCTAACTTCCTGGTCAGGCCCGACTTGACTCGCTCCATAAACAACCAGACTTGATCTCCTTCTTTGAACAAGGATTTGGTGGATTCATCGCCTGGTTCTGCAACTTCATCTTCGTCATCTGCTGTGTTGGGAATGGATCTTTTCTCCTTCTTGCTCAACGCTTCGTTGTGCTCTCGAGCTCGTCGTGCTTTCTCTCGCACTTGGAACTCAGCTGCTAATCGAAGTGCCACTTCTCGTTGTCTGTTCGCTTCTCGGCGCCACTCGACTGCGTCCGCCGAGTTGACTGGGCGTCCCTGTCCACGTCGTATCGAACTCGTCATAGCCTTGAGTGTAGACTTGGCGTCCCAACCATGCACCAGATAGAAAGGGGTTTCTCGCCGAGTCGAATCTCTTGAGTTGTTTATAGCATGTACCATCTTCTCGGCGATGTCATCCCAGTCGGCTTGAAGTGGGTCTTCCACGTAGACCCGTATAGTCTGAACCATTGTCTTGACTGACCTCTCTTGTTGACCGTTGGCTTGTGGTCGGTAACTCAGCGTAGCTCTTGATCTCGACTGCATCATCTCGGAGAACTTTTGGAAAACTTCACTCATAAACCTTGGATCTCGGTCGTGCCGTATCAGAGACGGAGCCCCGAACTGCCTGAAGACGCATTCCTCAAATACCTTGGCCACTTCGAGTGCTCCGGTGTCATTCATAGCCTTAGCGATAACGAACCCCGTGAAGTGGTCCTGGAACAGCAGCAGTGCAGTATTGCCCCGCTGAGTTCGAGGAAGGGGAATAACGAAATCCATTGACACGACTTGGAATGGATGGTCTGACACCACATTTCCCGGCGAATAACCTCTCAACTGTGGCTTGCTCTTACTGGTATTGCAGTCTTCGCAGGCTCTAACATGTTTCACCACGTCGGCGTACAGACCAATCCAGTAGTAGTCGGCTTTGACTCGGTGATAAGTTCTGACGATGCCTTGATGCCCTCCTTCGATCAGTTGGTGGCAGTTATGAAGTATTTCGTCGACCATGGTTGACGGGTATCACCAATCTCAATGAGAGGTTCGGTTCGCCGAGTTCGCCTAGTCGGCGGGCTTCATCTCGGCGGTACAACAGGCCGTCTTCGCTGAGTACAAAGACTTCTGCGACTTTGCCGGCATTCTGAGCTCGCCGGTGTGTAAGGTTCTCCACTTCACCTCTCAGGTACGCCTTCAGATCGACCCACCTGAGTTCTTCATCTTGTGCCTTCGCGATTCGTCGTCTCCGCTCAGTCTGTACCGTCACTGGATCAATGTCGTTGGCATTCTGAGCTGTCTGGACTGACTCCATCTGCGACCTTGTTTCGACATTCGGGGTCGTGTGGTTAGTCCGCCGAGTCGACGCCCCGCTGACTTGTTCGAATTCATCTCCACTACTTTCAAACGCGGATTCTCCAGGATTTGTAGACATGGCTTCATGATCCTGACTTCCTCCTCTTGCTCTAGCCGAGTCTACATCCAGCTCGTCCTCAAAGTGAACTCGGCGTACTCGGCTACGAGTGACTGCCGTGACAATCGGTGTTTCCGCTGGGTTGCCTGTGACGTACAGTTCTTCGGCTACTCGGTTAATCATTCTCAGCTCTGCTTTCCTATCCGCCCCGAGAATTACTCGTCCAGCTTTAGCTTCCAGTGCTTCTGTAGCGAGAGAATCAGCCGCTGCGTTATAGTGTCGCGCTATGTGTCGATACCGGACCGAGTTGAGTTGTTTCGTGAGATCCTTGTGTCGAGCTAGCTCCACTTGCAACGTTTCCTTCTTGCATGCTATCACCCCCATGGATTGCTGGATTGCAAGCCGGGAGTCACCCACGATAATCAAATCAGTTATCCCTCGGTCAATCGCCGCCAAGACTCCATTGTTCATGCCGGTGTACTCGGCGATGTTGACTGTGGTGGACGACAGGTACGCACTCGCAGCGATCTCAATGTCCCAATTCGGAAGGCGCCACAGTATCCACGAACAACTTCCATACCCGCCGTATTTAGCTGTCTTCGCTGAGCCATCAAATGACAGCACGCATCCAGTAAAGTCAGCTGGTATTCGGGCATATAGCAGTGCTGGGTCCATTCGAACTGTCGCCGAGTTCTTGGAGGGAGGCGCCAGGTGCTTCAAGGAATCGTCGAGTCCGATAAACGGGGTTATCGACGCCTGGAGCAACTGGGCGAAGTCTACATCTCGCTCACGTACTCGCTTCACCTTCAAATCGTAGGGCGACAACATAACTGCGAAACTGACTGCGCGACCGTACAGCGACTTTGACTTAAACACCCACTCCAGCGTGGAGAAACGGGTGTAGACGTGAAGCGTCTTTCCCGCCAAGAGAGTGTAGCACACTTTCAGCAATTGCAACAGCGCGACCACTTCTTTCTCAGCGGGATGATAGCCGAGTTCGTTCTCCTTTAGTACGCGTCCGCAGAAGCGAACTGGGTGCAGCTTGTCGTCGTGTGGTTGCATCAACGTACTGCTCAGCGCCCACTCATTGGCGTACAACATTATGTGGACTTCTTTCGTCGAGTCGAAATGACGCAGAATTGGAGCTTCTGCTACCCGTCTTTTGAGCTCGGCGAATGATGCTTTTGCTGACGCCAGGTCACCCCCAGGTCCAAAGTCCGTATCCTTTAGCTGATAGAGTACTGCTCCGTAAACAGCCAAGTTCTGGATGAATCGGCCGTAGTAGTTGAGGGCACCGAGGAACGCTTGCATTCCCTTCTTCAGTTTCGGGAAGGCGAGCTCGGCGATCGCGGCTATCTTCTTCGCATCAGCGCGTATGCCACTTGGCGTAATCTCGTGCGATAGGAAATCAACCTTGGGTTGGACAAAGATACTCTTGGTAAAGCTGATGCTAATTCGACATTCTGTGAATCGGGCTAGTAATCGGTCGAGTGTCTCCAAGCAGGCGTCGAACGTCTCCCCCCCAAAACAGATATCATCGACAAACGACCTCCGCTTGAACACCGGAATCAAGGAAGACTGGTCTGGTTCTCCATTGGCAAACATGTCGCCGTCCGGTCCGTTTACCAAGTCTTGGACCGGATCGCAGTCAGCTTGTGATTTGTGGTCAGCTTCAAACTTCGTCAGCTGACTCTCCGTTGAATTTCTGACTCCGCCGAGCTCAACTCGCCGAGTTCCTGACTCGGCTTCAGCAACAGCCATTCGTTCGGCAAACAACTGCCATCCTCCCTTTGGTTGAACGTAACCCCATAGAGCGTTGTCGATCAGTCGTTGGTAAATCATAGGCACATTTTTTAATCCAAATGGCATTCGTAACCATTCAAAGTGTCCAAGTGCACATACGAACGCTGAGATCTGCCGAGCTCGGCGTGTCATCAAGACTGCCCAGAATCCACTCGCAGCATCGAGCGAGCAAAACCACAAGTAGCTTTCCAATTCGGTAAGCAGGTCATCAACCAGTGGCATAGCGTATTCCATCGGCGTAGTAACCGCATTAACCAGTTTATAATCGATGCATAGCCGAATATCCACACCATTTTTCTGAGCACTATCACCACTGGCGAGGCCAAGGGCTGCCCGAGAATGATATCAACCCAGCTCGAAGAAGCCCCTTCAGCAACTCGTAAAGTTTGCTCAAGTGGCGGAGAGGTATCCGCCGAGCTCTCTGCTTAATGGGTTCGTGTCCTTGAACGTCGATGTCGCACAATGCTCCGTACGCTGGAGGCGGTAGAGCATTACCACTTGAAATCATTATTCCGTCGTGCTTTTGTAGTTCTGCCACCAATTTAGACGACTGTGCCGGCGTATGACTACTCGACTTGACGTTTGCAGCGCCATAGTCGAGTTCGGTAGGCTCAACTTCAGTGAGGTCGGGAAGGAAGGCCAGCTCGTGAGCGTAGTCCGTCAATTCCAGATCTGTCCCACTACGCTCAAAGGCGTTGGTCGTGCCATCGTCAACATCATCCTCTTTCTCGTCTTCGGTCGCAGCGATAGCCAAGTAGTGTTGTCTCAGGGTCTCGGTCGGGTCTCTCGTCGAGTTGCATTCATCGTCTTCAGCTTGTCCTAAGCCATAGTCAATTCCGCCGGGGTCAAACACCGTCGCCGCTGAGTTCATTACTCCGACCTCAGCTATAGTACCTTCCAACAATGATACCTCTGGTACTTCATAGTTGTCGTCCGCGTCAAGGCTCTCATTCGCTGAGTTCACTGTGACGGACGATCTTACTCCTTCGTGTTCAAACTTGTTACCGAGGTTGATGGTATGGTCATAAGTCTGTCGAACCCCTTGCGACCCGGGGGAAGCCTGTCCAGTGAGACAGCAGATGGAGGCTTAAACTGGCTCGTCTCGGACAGCTCGGAGATCTGACAGGAAGAACTACAACAGATCGGATCCCTGCTGT
>NW_003303720.1:1149147-1152653 GCF_000142945.1 Phytophthora infestans T30-4 | reverse complement strand
ACTACTCAGCGAGGATTTCCTGGATTATTACTGCTCACAGTTCGACCAATCCGCCCGCACTCGTTACTACTCGGCGAGACGTAAAGTCAACGAACCGATCTGCGACTTCCTGATCCGACTCAACGGGTACGCTCGGACAGCCAAGATCCAGTACGAGAAGGGTGGCGCCGACGCAGCTGACCATGTCGAACACTTCTTGCTGCATTGTGGTGATGACGATGTGATGGATTTAATGTACCCCTTGCAGTTGGAAGACATCAGTAAGGTGGAATCGATAATCAATCGTCGGATCCTCGGCGAGAAGCGTAAGAAGCAACGCGACCGACTCGTGACCACACGAAGCCGAGATGACAAGCGGAAGGATCAGAGCCGCCGAGATGAGAAGCGTAGTCGCAAGGAAGAAAACCGCGACCGCCGAGTCACTGTCGTTGACGCTGACTCCGACGGAGAGGAACTCATCGATAAGAACCCGCCGAGTCCGTACAACTCCGAAGACGAATGGGATGATGAGGACCAGTCCGGAGGACACGACTCAGCGGAAGACGACGACTACATTGACGTCGGCGTTTTCCAATGATAAGGGAAATACACCGGACCGCCGAGTAGAACTCGGCGGGAGACCAGAAAGGCTCGAACCGAAGCTGGGGAAACTCAGCGAACCGACCTCCGCGACCGTACAACCAACGAGAACAGTCGAATCGTGGAGATGGATCACGCGACAACACCCAACGAGGACCTTGTGCAGCTTGTGGAAGAATGGGGCACTCGGCTCACTACTGTCGACGACGCTGCAAATTCTGCAGACAAGTCCATGAAGGCGGTCCAGTGTGAGCTGTTCCGCCAATATGAGAAGCTGGCTGCGTTCGTTAAGAAATCTGTCGACAAGTCGCAAGTGCCAGGAGACCTGCAAAACCTTTACGCGCCAAGTGATTTAAAATCGGCGGCCCGCCAACACTGATTGGGTTGGAATATGCCGGGCTGCCACAGTCAGCTGGGTCTGCCTTCGAGGCGGTCGTCTTGTTTCCCTTCGTAGGCGAACCAAGACGGCCCGAGGGAAGAAGCGGGGCTCTCAATTCTAACTCGGCGATCAAACGGTCTGTGCTGACCACCATCCCAGCCGCTCTCCCGGAAGCAGCTTCATTATCCTGGTACGATGCACAGCCTGGTCTGACTGCCGAGTTACACTTGCAATCGCTCGGTTGTTATCATCTAACTCACCGAGCTCACGTTCAATTCCGTCGAGTTCACACATCCAATTGCCATCCCCGCTTCTTCCCTCGGGTCGTCCTGCTTCGCCTACGAAGGCAAACAAGAAGTTCGCCTCAACTGCAGGTTCAGCTGACTGTGGCAGCCCGGCATATTCCAACCCAGTCAGTGTTGGCGGGCCGCCGAGTTTAAATCACTCGGCGCGTAAAGGTTTTGCAGGTCTTCTGGCACTTGCGACTTGTCAACACAGTTTTTCACGAACGCAGCCAGCTTCTCATATTGACGAAACAGCTCGCACTGGCCGCCTTCATGGACTTGTCTGCAGAATTTGCAGCGTCGTCGACAGTAGTGAGCCGAGTGTCCTGTTCTTCCACAAGCTGCACAAGGTCCACGCTGAGAGTTGTCGCGTGATCCATCTCCACGGTTCGACTGTTCTCGCTGGTTGTACGGTCGCGGAGGTCGGTTCGCTGAGTTTCCCCAGCTTCGGTTCGAGCCTTTCTGGTCTCCCGCCGAGTTCTCTCGGCGGTCCGGTGTATTTCCTTTATCATTGGAAACGCCGGCGTCAATGTAGTCGTCGTCTTCCGCTGAGTCGTGTCCTCCGGACTGGTCCTCATCATCCCATTCGTCTTCGGAGTTGTACGGACTCGGCGGGTTCTGATCGATGAGTTCCTCTCCGTCGGAGTCAGCGTCAACGACAGTGACTCGGCGGTCGCGGTTTTCTTCCTTGCGACTGCGCTTCTCATCTCGGCGGCTCTGATCCTTCCGCTTGTCATCTCGGCTTCGTGCGGTCACGAGTCGGTCGCGTTGCTTCTTACGCTTCTCGCCGAGGATCCGACGATTGATTATCTGTTCCACCTTACTGATGTCTTCCAACTGCAAGGGGTACATTAAATCCATCACATCGTCATCACCACAATGCAGCAAGAAGTGTTCGACATGGTCAGCTGCGTCGGCGCCACCCTTCTCGTACTGGATCTTGGCTGTCCGAGCGTACCCGTTGAGTCGGATCAGGAAGTCGCAGATCGGTTCGTTGACTTTACGTCTCGCCGAGTAGTAACGAGTGCGGGCGGATTGGTCGAACTGTGAGCAGTAATAATCCAGGAACGCCTCGCTGAGTAGTTTCCACCGTCGCTGAGTCTTCTTCGGCAGCTGCCTGTACCAACTCTTCGCCGCGCGTCCCAAGCATAGCGAGAAAGGCTCGCACCATGCACTTTGGGGCATCCTGGTGCTCTTCATCTCGTAGATGAACCGCTTGAGCCACTGGAGCTACGCGTCAGAGCGGTAGCGCTTTCCTTCGGACTCGGCGATTTTGTCGAGCGAGGCGTTGGTTCGTACTTCTAGGTACTGCGTCGAGTCCTCTTCAGCCGCGTTCAAAGCTCAAGTTTTCGAATGTAGTCCTTCACGGTTTCTTCACGGTTACCTCTCACGTCGAAGGCGTCGCCGTCTTCTTCATCCTCCTCGTAAGCCTCGGCCTCATCTGCAGCGTCATACAATTCACGATAACGACCTACATTTCGCTGCCCACGACTCGGCGCTCGCTGAGTCGGGTTTAGCTTTAATGGAGTCAGCATGTGAGAGTCTTCAAAGTACGGAGTCCCTTGCGTAGCGCGGAACACTTCACGTCTCTTCGTCTCCGGGGTTTTCGGCAAAGGAATCTTGCTCGGGTCCTCGCCGAGTGGTTTGAACTCGGCTACTCGGCTGTACACCTTCTTCGTTCCGCCAGGGGCCTTCTCCAATCCAAACGCTACTCTGAGCTTCTTCTTCCATTGCCAGAGCTCGGCTCCGCCACGGGTCAGACTCCAGTCGGACAGAATGAGGCTGTTTAATCGGCTGTTGCACCGATAGCCCATCGCCTTCAACAGCAACACAGTTTCTTCCACCAACTGATCGATGTTGGCTGCACGCACCGGCTGAGTTAACTCGGGACCCAACGTCGGCCACTTCGCCTGCGCCATCGCCACAGGCGCGAACATCATCATCCATTCCGATCTCGTTCTCATCTCCTCGCCGAGTCGAGCCAACACTTTATTGGCGCTCGGCGTATCGGCGTTCCTCGTCGCTTTTGGAATAAGGGGCGGGACGGTCCCCTTGAGCAACGCCATGGTCTTCTTCATCTTCTTCATCGTCCGCACCTTCGTCGAGCTCGGCGGATAAATTGCGCTCGACAGGACGTGGGGCTCCCATGCGTCCCACCTGCAGCGTCAACTCTTCCACCTCGCCAAGTAGCTCGGCGGTAGTCTTCGTTTCTCCGAGCTCAGCGATCTCGGCCTTCTCTTCATACTCTCCTTCACTGCGTCTCC
>NW_003303720.1:1109320-1149047 GCF_000142945.1 Phytophthora infestans T30-4 | reverse complement strand
CCGTTCCTGTGTTTGCGTTAACTTGCGGCGTAACGTTGACCCAGCCACATCGGGGCTTTGGCGAATGGCTTCCCAATAATTAGGCAGGTTGGTATTGCGGCTTGACGGTCCATTAAGAGCGTCCGCCGCCCCGGGGCCGCCATCCATGGAGAAGCCTCAGGTTCTCACCCTGCGTGTTGTGTGATAGTAGAACACACAAATATCGTCAGATGTGGATTCCTTACACAAACCACAACGAATCGCCGAGTTATGTCGGCGGTTTGTATGGCCTGCGCAGAGGGTGGTCCCCTCGCGGTCCGGCCCTTCCGGGACAGACGAGTGGCTCGTTTCCACTCGGTTCCGACTAACCAAGTCAGATCACTTCCGAGACTCCGCCGAGTTTGGTTCGGCTGAGCTCGTTCACAACCCTGTGCCCTCCACCAAAGGATGGACGACGGCGCGCGAGCGCTTTTACAGGTCACCGAGCGCAGAGGCTGCTCAGCTAGAAGTGTTACGGCACCCGGGCTATCCGACGTACCGGCCCGCTGAGTATGCGGGACTTTCTTTCGCGCGTAGCGAGACTTTGTCCTACCCGGACCGACCTAATCTCTTGGCGCTACCAGTCAATACTCTACAAGCTATGCCTCTCGAGTATTGACGGCAGGCATAATCCAGCCCTATGCAGGGACTTACCGGAAAAGTGTACACTTGTCTTGGACTAGGAAAATTCTGCTCTGTTATCTTCTGGGAGCCTTTTCGGCTCCTCCTATTTAATCCTATGCTTCTCATACAAATATCTAGTGAAATGTAGTCGTTTCGGATCTCTACCGACTCTTCAGGCGGCCGTTGAGCTCAGCGGCTATCCGGATAGCATATCCGGACAGATCGCCGAGTACTTACCGTGATCCTTGGCTCCTAAGCTCTGGGTTATCAGACCGAGCCGATTCTTGACCTAAAGTAGGTCGGCGTATGGTCGAATCTGGAAATCCCTACACCACAGAGCGATGGCCCTCTCTGCACGGCTTGCGCAGTGCTGTTAGCTGACGAATCCATGCGGCGACGCGGGGATGAAGACCAACTGGCGGTCGAGCAGGGGCTCCCGCAGATGTACGAGACGGCGGTCGAGCAGGGGCCCCCACAGACGAACGAGATGGCGGTCGAGAAGAAGTCTCCCGCTAAAAAAGGGTGTCCTCTCGTCCAGCGAGAGCGACTCATCATCCTCGAGTTCGCACTCGAGGCGGCGAAAAAGGAAGTCGAAGCGGCGTCGGCTGAAACCTCGCCAAGAGCCCGTACCAAGTAACCGATCATTGACGGAGTCGGTCTGCGTGCTTGAGTATATGAAAGGTACTTCCGGTATCCGACGACCGCTCAAGCTTGCAAACCCACCTCGAAAGGCGCAGTCGATCACTCGACTTCCAGGTCTCTCCTGGAAGAACTTCCTTCGCGGCCTCAAGGACGATGAAATCGAACAAGTCTGCCTGATCACCGACGCCGATTCGGCGTCGCTCGAAGTGAATGCAGTCAGTGACGACGACGCTCCCTCGCGGCCAAAGAGCGCCGAGCCGAAGTCGGCCCGCGAGAAGCGCTTCGCAGCGCAATCTTGGGAAGCGCTACGCGAATTCGGCAATCCAGTCTACGAGTCCGCCCGCGAATATGAAGATGTCTTTCCTGATAAGATCCCAGCTGAGTTACTAGCTGACCGAATAATTCGCCACGAGATCGATCTCGTGCCCGGCTCGAAGTATTGTGTGACGCGGCAGTGGCCGCTCCCGCGAGATCAGGTCCAAGCTATCGATGACTTCTTCGAGAGCCGCCGCAAGGCGGGTCATGTGCGTGAGAGCACATCTCCGCACTCCAGTCCGATCTTCTGTGTGAAGAAAGGCACGGGTGAGTGGCGCATCGTCCATGCCTTCAACAAGCTGAACGACGCTACCATCCCTACCCAGACGCCGATTCCTCGGAAGGACATGGTGCTCGACGCAATGTCGGGTAGTGAGGTCTTTAGCGCCATCGACTTGACCGATGAGATTTACCAAATCCTCATGAGGGTGATCGACATACCGCTCATAGCGGTAAGCACTCCCAGCGGTATGCTCTGGGAGTGGCTTGCTATGCCACAAGGCTTGAAGAATACTCCCGCCACGTTCAATCGCATGGTATCCCATATGCTGCGCCCGCTCCGCGATTTCGCACCGAGTTACTTCGACGACATCTTCGATCACAGTCGCGCTGAGGGAGGCCTCAGCGCGCTTGAAGTCCACTTGAAGCATTTAAGGCAAGTCTTCCAAGTGATGCGCGAAAACAAGCTGTATGTCAACTTGAAGAAGTGCATATTCTGCGCGCCGGAGATTCCGGTGCTTGGCTGCTCTGTGAGCAAGAACGGCGTCCGCGCCGACCCCGAGAAAGTGTCGTCGATATGTGCGTGGCCTACGCCACAGAATCCCACTGAATTGCGTCAGTGGCTGGGTCACGCATATTATCTCCACAAGCACACGAATAATTACGCCGGATTGATCCAGCCGCTTTCTTCGTTGCTGAAGAAAGATGTGTCGTGGTCGTGGACTTCTGCACATCAAGCCGCCTTCGACTCGGTAAAGAAGCGTCTCGCCCAGGCCCCAATCCTCGCGCTCCCGGATGACTCGAAGCCTTTTCACGTCGTCTGCGACGCGAGCTATTTCGCCATCGGATGTGCGCTGATGCAATTCGATGATGAAGGTCGAGAGCGTGTCGTAAGCTGACTTGGTGGCCCTCTTGGGTTCAAGTTCATCCACCCCACCGGCGGGATTTGGTGACCCTGCTCCGTGTGCAAGTTTCCACCAACCTGGATTAGTCAAGAAGGGCTTCGTAGCCGTTTGACCAGTCGGAACTTCCGGCAATCTGTCTCATTTTAGGGCTTCAAGACCCAAGGATCTTCGGGCTTTCACGCCCCTGGCGAATTCAAGAGAATATAGGGTTTTAACCATAAGTAGATGGCCTCTCTGTTCAGCATATTGATCGGCGGAAAGAAAGCGGAAAGGGGGAGAAAAAGGAGGTGGTCCCATCGTTTAGGTCTCTGCCGCGCCGAGGAAGTCGTCCGCATCACACCGCCACCGCAAATGCGGCACATGGACGGTGGGCAGCGGCCACCATGACCCGTTTTGAAGGTCGCTGAGATTGTCTTTCGTGTTGTTTTACTTCGCTGAAACCCCCATTTCTTGCTCTCTGTTTCCTTTTTCCTATTTTCTTCGTTGAGTGTCATACATCTAGTGGTGTGTTTTACATCATCTCACATCAATAAATTGAGATACGACCACGACAGCCCCCACATTCCTTTACTTCCTTTTGTCTACCACGCGTCCAGAGCAGCACGATGGTCGTATCAAATCACAAGGGAGCTGTGTGGCTTTTTTTTAATTTGGTTAAATGGAGATAATGAAATCGGCTTCAGCGTTGAAGAGCGCGTCGACGGACACCGTAACAAGAAGAGCTTCGTCGTGAATAGTTTCGACCCAAGCGGACCAGCTGGACGCGCCAGCATTCGACTAAGCGATGTAGTACGTGGCTATACGCTTGACGCATTGTCGAAACCTCTGATCAAACAAATATGGGACGAGTCGACAATCGGAGTGCTGAACAGCCTAGAGCAGTTGGTTGGGATAGAAGTGCGCCAGAGTGGCAAACTAGCGAGTACCCAGCAAATTCGAGCGCGCATGGTTGAGAGGCTTCGCTGGAGGAGCCAACGTGAGCTGGTGGGCACGATACTAGGGTTGAACCGGAGCTCACCAGGCGACGGAACATGGACTATTGACGAAGACGTGGCAAACTGGGATTGCAGTCACACAGCGAGGTTGCAAGATCACAACAACCAGGCTCCGCCACCGATCCAAGGTCTTGGTCAACTTCCACCGCCATTTCAAACGCTTGGTCAAGCTCCGCCACTTATCCAAGGTCTTGGTCAACCTCCACCGCCATTTCAAACGCTTGGTCAAGCTCCGCCACCGATCCAAGGTCTTGGTCAAGCTCCACCGCCAATTCAAACTCTTGGTCAATCTCTACCGCCGATTCAAGCGCTTGGCCAAGCTGTTCCATTACCAATTTGAGGTCCCGACCTAGTTTCAACGTGGTTTGACGATCAAACGTTTGACCAAGCTTCACCGTCGCTTAATGACTCTATGGAGTATGATGATCATCCAATGGAGTGTGACGATCAAACTTTTGACCAAGCTGCGCCGTCGTTTGATAATCAAGCTTCTGGTCGAGCTTCACTGTCGTTTGGTGATGAAGCTTCTGACCAAGCTTCACAGTCGTTTGATGCCTATATGGAGTATGATGGCTATCCAATGGAGTGCGATGACCAACCTATGGGGTATGATGACCATCATTCTATCGAGCACACTGCTCGCGAACCTCCAATTGATCGGAATGAATTGAATTCGGTCGTAGACCAATTGACCGATGCGCCAAAGGTTACGTTGACGTTTCGACAAATCGGCGGCCCGCGTATTGAAGGGGCTTGTGTAGTGGATGGACAGATAAGCTGCAGGGGAAAGCTTCACTGGATGCGAGCATTATGCGTGCACTGTAACGGGCCAGGTATATACTCCGTTACTTGCTTACACTATTGTGTTGAGGAAGCTCGCAATAGGACGACTGAGTCTTAGGCCTAAGGAAAAATCAACTTTGACTTTATTTTAGGACCAAGGCCACAGCCCTGGCCACTTAAATACACGTCATAGTCCAATTGGCTAATAATGGGTCTGGCTCCCCATATATCGGCCAATGACATGACAGCATTTCAGCACACGCTAGTCGTGTGCCGATGCACCTACTTATGTAAAGAAATGTATCTACTTATGTAATGGAGGGGCCCATTACATGACCCTCTCTTAAAGTTGCACTTAGGCAACATAAGCAGTGGGCGAAGGACAAATCAATCTGCGTGAGGATGGCGAACGGGGACTTGGCTAACGGGCGGAGCGAAACAGATACGAAGACATCTCCTGCAAAGCGCAGGAGCGACACAACTCAACTTGCGGAGAACATGACAAGCAACACGATGGATAGCAGCGGACGGGAACAATGACGGCGACGTCGTCGACAGCAACGGCACGCGGCACGCACGTGATGGACGACCAGCTTCGAGCATGGGCTCTCTACAATTTATCCAGAGCGCGGGTTCCGGACACACTGGACACGATGAAGGATCACTTCCGGCGCTTCCGCGGACTGCGGCAGAAGGCTGGCGAGGGTGTCGCATATAGCGCATCTCAGGGGTCGTGGTGCGCTTTCATCCGGAGCTGGAATCGGACGCAGGAAGAAGGGGAGAGCTTCGTCGGCTGGCTGGTATACCGCGAGGAGATCGTCAAGGACCACTCGCTCACGGAACTCCGTGAGCGCGTCTGCACCAGCGCATAGGAGGACATGCGCCGCATCTGCTACTTGAGGGTCGCTGAAGGTTGTGGTACTTGTACTGGATCGCGTCCGACTGTCGAGGAGTGGAGAAGTCACATCGCCGAGTATCCGCTCGGTGAACAAGAACACGGGTGGATCGAGAAGTATCGTCGCTCGTTGGCCGAGAACGTGCGCGCCTCTAGTCACGCCGGCTCACGCGGACGCTCTGCACGTGAAGATTCTTGACATCGGACTTGGTCTCGTTCGCGCGGCCGCTCAAGCCACCGATCTCGATCTCGTTCGCGTGGTCGTCCAAGTCATCGTTCTTGATCACGTTCGCGAGGTCGCTCAAATCACAGATCTCGATCACGTTCGCGTGATCGCACGAGTCGCTCTCCTCGTGCGAGCTGGCATGCGTCACATGGTGGTTCGCAGCGAGATTGGACTCATACGCCTGGATCACATTCGGGACGTCACGAAGGGGATTGGGACGAGGCTCCTACGTATCCTCGTCGGGAGGAAACCAGAGCCATCGTACCCGATAGCGACGGTCGGCCGGAACATCGTGGGCGAGCCCGCGATGACGTTTGGGAGCGCGAAGTGGATCTTCGTGAGTAACGATGTGCTCAACAATCCAGCGGGTATCTCCGGCAGCGTCAACAACAGGAGTAGGGCCGTCGCGTCGATAACACTCGCATTTTGGTTGCCCAGAGCGAGAACGACTTGCTGAACCGCTACTGGGATGCCCAGTAGGAGTTGGATGAGGCTCTCGATCAGACTGCCCGGGCCACCGGGGAGAGTGCGCAGCTGCGTCAGTCGAACCGAGGGTTCCTTGCTCAGCTGCAGATGCTGGAGAGGTCGGTTTACGGTCGTTTACAGACGGGGTCACAGCCTCGAGATCCGAATTCTGGTGCGGATGGATCGGTGGCTCGCTGCGCCCGTCGAGAAGGTCGCTCGACGCATGCTCCGGCTCAGTAGACTGAGACGACTCTGGAATCGTAGCGGGGTGAAACTTCTTGAGTCGTCCGACGTAAAACGTCGGATGGAGACGTAGTGACGTAGGAATGTCAAACGTGTAAGCATCACCAACGGCCTTGATTACCGTAATCGGCCCAATGAAGCGCGGCGCGAGCTTGTTCGCGCCGAGGTTGGTAAACGCAGGGTTTCTGATACCTTCCGTCGACAGGAGCACGCGTTTGCCTGTCGTAAATGTGGCCGTGTTCTTGCGGCCAGTCTTATCGGCGTTCTCTTTCTGCTTGTCCACTGCATCCTGTAGTGCGTCTCGAACATAGCGGGTGACCGCTTGGCGCTGTAGTCCGAAGTCGGAGACGACTGCGGAGTCGATTGGTCGCGCCGCATGCTTCGGCGCGTAGTTAGCCGGCGCAAGTGGGCTCGATTCGGAGCGTGTCACTGCGTTGACCGACGTGGGATCAGGAGATACACTCGAGATATCATAAGCAGCCGGTGTATGTACCGGTTGACCCAGTACCGGTGTTGCCGCCGGAGACATCGGAGCTGGAGTAAACAGCTTGTCGGCAGCTTCTTCCCCACCCAGAGTGGAGACATACGGTGCTGTGGGATGGCCTACGGCGAGGATAGCAGGGACACGCGGGTGTCGCGCGCTGTTAATGAAGCGTCAGCCTAGTCGACGTGTGTACCGCGTTGTTCAGCGCGAACTCGGCCAGAGGCAGAAACGATCTCCGGCTGGAGAGCAACGTCGCGTAGCTTCGAAGAACGTCTTCGAGGACGCGATTTACGCGCTCCGTCTGGCCGTCCGTTTCCGGATGGGCTACTGTGGACATCAACAGCTTCAATCCCAGTAGATCGAAGAGCTTTGACTAGAAGGCCGACGTGAAGCGCAGGTCGCGGTCGGAGACGATGGATTGAGAAAGGCCATGATGGCGGAAGACTGCATCGATGAAGTGCACCGCGGCATCTGCCGCGGTGATCGAACTCGACACCGGAATCAGGTGGACCATCTTGCCGAACCGGTCTACGAACGCCAAGACACCTGAACGTCCTTTAGCATCAGTTGGGAGCTCGACGATGAAGTCCATCGACACCGAGCGCCAGGCCTCGGTGGCCACTGGTAGAGGACGCAAGTGAGCCTGTGAAGACGAGGTGGGTCTCACGCGCAGGCAGATCTCGCAGGTGCGGACCCACTTACGCACCCATTTATACAGGTGGGGCCAATAAAAGTCGCGTGACAAAGCGGCAAACGTCTTCTCGCGACCGAGATGAGCGCCCAGCGAGGCATCATGAAACTCATGGATAATCCGTGAGCGCAAATCGGGGTCGTTAGGGACAACGACACGTGGGGCATCGAAGTTGTCGATGCTGTACGTCAGAAGATCGTCCTCGAGACGATATCGGTGGATTTTGTTTCGTACAGAGCGGTAAAGGGCTCCCAGTGTGTGGGCGCTGGGAGATCAGAGATGCTCCAGGATACTATAGTACATCGAGTCATGCTCGTAAGCAGCTCGGATCTCGTCGCGAAGTGGCATTACCGGGGAGACGCTCGTCAGGTTGACTCCTGACGCCTTGCACGTGGAGCACTCTTCTACATCCTCTTCATTTAGCGAAGCTTGTCGACCCAATGCACCGCGTGGGTCGTAGTCGGGACGCCGAGACAAATCCACCCGTGTTCTTGTTCACCGAGCGGATACTCGGCGATGTGACTTCTCCACTCCTCGACAGTCGGACGCGATCCAGTACAAGTACCACAACCTTCAGCGACCCTCAAGTAGCAGATGCGGCGCATGTCCTCCTATGCGCTGGTGCAGACGCGCTCACGGAGTTCCGTGAGCGAGTGGTCCTTGACGATCTCCTCGCGGTATACCAGCCAGCCGACGAAGCTCTCCCCTTCTTCCTGCGTCCGATTCCAGCTCCGGATGAAAGCGCACCACGACCCCTGAGATGCGCTATATGCGACACCCTCGCCAGCCTTCTGCCGCAGTCCGCGGAAGCGCCGGAAGTGATCCTTCATCGTGTCCAGTGTGTCCGGAACCCGCGCTCTGGATAAATTGTAGAGAGCCCATGCTCGAAGCTGGTCGTCCATCACGTGCGTGCCGCGTGCCGTTGCTGTCGACGACGTCGCCGTCATTGTTCCCGTCCGCTGCTATCCATCGTGTTGCTTGTCATGTTCTCCGCAAGTTGAGTTGTGTCGCTCCTGCGCTTTGCAGGAGATGTCTTCGTATCTGTTTCGCTCCGCCCGTTAGCCAAGTCCCCGTTCGCCATCCTCACGCAGATTGATTTGTCCTTCGCCCACTGCTTATGTTGCCTAAGTGCAACTTTAAGAGAGGGTCATGTAATGGGCCCCTCCATTACATAAGTAGATACATTTCTTTACATAAGTAGGTGCATCGGCACACGACTAGCGTGTGCTGGAAAAGCTGTCATGTCATTGGCCGATATATGGGGAGCCAGACCCATTATTAGCCAATTGGACTATGACGTGTATTTAAGTGGCCAGGGCTGTGGCCTTGGTCCTAAAATAAAGTCAAAGTTGATTTTTCCTTAGGCCTAAGACTCAGTCGTCCTATTGCGAGCTTCCTCAACACAATAGTGTAAGCAAGTAACGGAGTATATACCTGGCCCGTTACAGTGCACGCATAATGCTCGCATCCAGTGAAGCTTTCCCCTGCAGCTTATCTGTCCATCCACTACACAAGCCCCTTCAATACGTGGGCCGCCGATTTGTCGAAACGTCAACGTAACCTTTGGCGCATCGGTCAATTGGTCTACGACCGAATTCAATTCATTCCGATCAATTGGAGGTTCGCGAGCAGTGTGCTCGATAGAATGATGGTCATCATACCCCATAGGTTGGTCATCGCACTCCATTGGATAGCCATCATACTCCATATAGGCATCAAACGACTGTGAAGCTTGGTCAGAAGCTTCATCACCAAACGACAGTGAAGCTCGACCAGAAGCTTGATTATCAAACGACGGCGCAGCTTGGTCAAAAGTTTGATCGTCACACTCCATTGGATGATCATCATACTCCATAGAGTCATTAAGCGACGGTGAAGCTTGGTCAAACGTTTGATCGTCAAACCACGTTGAAACTAGGTCGAGACCTCAAATTGGTAATGGAACAGCTTGGCCAAGCGCTTGAATCGGCGGTAGAGCTTGACCAAGAGTTTGAATTGGCGGTGGAGCTTGACCAAGACCTTGGATCGGTGGCGGAGCTTGACCAAGCGTTTGAAATGGCGGTGGAGGTTGACCAAGACCTTGGATAAGTGGCGGAGCTTGACCAAGCGTTTGAAATGGCGGTGGAAGTTGACCAAGACCTTGGATCGGTGGCGGAGCCTGGTTGTTGTGATCTTGCAACCTCGCTGTGTGACTGCAATCCCAGTTTGCCACGTCTTCGTCAATAGTCCATGTTCCGTCGCCTGGTGAGCTCCGGTTCAACCCTAGTATCGTGCCCACCAGCTCACGTTGGCTCCTCCAGCGAAGCCTCTCAACCATGCGCGCTCGAATTTGCTGGGTACTCGCTAGTTTGCCACTCTGGCGCACTTCTATCCCAACCAACTGCTCTAGGCTGTTCAGCACTCCGATTGTCGACTCGTCCCATATTTGTTTGATCAGAGGTTTCGACAATGCGTCAAGCGTATAGCCACGTACTACATCGCTTAGTCGAATGCTGGCGCGTCCAGCTGGTCCGCTTGGGTCGACACTATTCACGACGAAGCTCTTCTTGTTACGGTGTCCGTCGACGCGCTCTTTAACGCTGAAGCCGATTTCATTATCTCCATTTAACCAAATTAAAAAAAAGCCACACAGCTCCCTTGTGATTTGATACGACCATCGTGCTGCTCTGGACGCGTGGTAGACAAAAGGAAGTAAAGGAATGTGGGGGCTGTCGTGGTCGTATCTCAATTTATTGATGTGAGATGATGTAAAACACACCACTAGATGTATGACACTCAACGAAGAAAATAGGAAAAAGGAAACAGAGAGCAAGAAATGGGGGTTTCAGCGAAGTAAAACAACACGAAAGACAATCTCAGCGACCTTCAAAACGGGTCATGGTGGCCGCTGCCCACCGTCCATGTGCCGCATTTGCGGTGGCGGTGTGATGCGGACGACTTCCTCGGCGCGGCAGAGACCTAAACGATGGGACGACCTCCTTTTTCTCCCCCTTTCCGCTTTCTTTCCGCCGATCAATATGCTGAACAGAGAGGCCATCTACTTATGGTTAAAACCCTATATTCTCTTGAATTCGCCAGGGGCGTGAAAGCCCGAAGATCCTTGGGTCTTGAAGCCCTAAAATGAGACAGATTGCCGGAAGTTCCGACTGGTCAAACGGCTACGAAGCCCTTCTTGACTAATCCAGGTTGGTGGAAACTTGCACACGGAGCAGGGTCACCAAATCCCGCCGGTGGGGTGGATGAACTTAAACCCAAGAGGGCCACCAAGTCAGCTTACGACACGCTCTCGACCTTCATCATCGAATTGCATCAGCGCACATCCGATGGCGAAATAGCTCGCGTCGCAGACGACGTGAAAAGGCTTCGAGTCATCCGGGAGCGCGAGGATTGGGGCCTCGGCGAGACGCTTCTTCACCGAGTCAAAGGCGGCTTGATGTGCAGAAGTCCACGACCACGACACATCTTTCTTCAGCAACGAAGAAAGCGGCTGGATCAATCCGGCGTAATTATTCGTGTGCTTGTGGAGATAATTTGCGTGACCCAGCCACTGACGCAATTCAGTGGGATTCTGTGGCGTAGGCCACGCACATATCGACGACACTTTCTCGGGGTCGGCGCGGACGCCGTTCTTGCTCACAGAGCAGCCAAGCACCGGAATCTCCGGCGCGCAGAATATGCACTTCTTCAAGTTGACATACAGCTTGTTTTCGCGCATCACTTGGAAGACTTGCCTTAAATGCTTCAAGTGGACTTTAAGCGCGCTGAGGCCTCCCTCAGCGCGATTTTGATCGAAGATGTCGTCGAAGTAACTCAGTGCGAAATCGCGGAGCGGGCGCAGCATATGGGATACCATGCGATTGAACGTGGCGGGAGTATTCTTCAAGCCTTGTGGCATAGCAAGCCACTCCCAGAGCATACCGCTGGGAGTGCTTACCGCTATGAGCGGTATGTCGATCACCCTTATGAGGATTTGGTAAATCTCATCGGTCAAGTCGATGGCGCTAAAGACCTCACTACCCGACATTGCGTCGAGCACCATGTCCTTCCGAGGAATCGGCGTCTGGGTAGGGATGGTAGCGTCGTTCAGCTTGTTGAAGGCATGGACGATGCGCCACTCACCCGTGCCTTTTTTCACACCGAAGGTCGGACTGGAGTGCGGCGATGTGCTCTTACGCACATGACCCGCCTTGCGGCGGATCTCAAAGAAGTCATCGATAGCTTGGACCTGATCTCGCGGGAGCGGCCACTGCCGCGTCACACAATACTTCGAGCCGGGCACGAGATCGATCTCGTGGCGAATTATTCGGGCAGCTGGTAACTCAGCTGGGATCTTATCAGGAAAGACATCTTCATATTCGCGGGCGGACTCGTAGACTGGATTGCTGGATTCGCGTAGCGCTTCCCAAGATTGCGCTGCGAAGCGCTCCTCGCGGACCGACTTCGGTTCAGCACTCTTTGGGCGCGAGGGGGCGTCGTCGTCACTGACTGCATTCACTTCGAGCGACGCCGAATCGGCGTCGGTGATCAGGCAAACCTGTTCGATTTCATCGTCCTTGAGGCCGCGAAGGAAGTTCTTCCAGGAGAGACCTGGAAGTCGAGTGATCGATCCCGCCTCACGAGGTGGGTTGGCAAGCTCGAGTGTTCGTCGGCGACCGGAGGTACCTTCCACATACTCAAGCACGCAGACCGACTCCGTCGGTGGGCTGTCACTTGACACGGGCTCTCGGCGAGGTTTCAGCCGACGCCGCTTCGACTTCCTCTTTCGCCGCCTCGAGTGCGAACTCGAGGATGATGAGTCGCTCTCGCTGGACGAGAGGACACCCCCCCCCCTCTAGCGGGAGCCCCTCCTCGACCGCGGTAGTGTTCAGCAGGAGCGCCAGCCGCTCGACCACCGGCTCAATTGACGGGAGCCCCTGCTCGACCGCCATCTCGATCGTCTGCGGGATCCCCTGCTCGACCGCCGTCTCGTACATCTGCAGAAGCCCCTGCTCGACCGCCAGTTGGTCTTCATCCCCGCGTCGCCGCATGGATTCGTCAGCTAACAGCACAGCGCAAGCCGTGCAGAGAGGGCCATCGCTCACTCTGTGCACAACGTGCGTCGTGGATGACCGGCCCACGACGGTGCCGTAAGGCCAAACCTTCTGGGCGACCAGGTGGTGCGTGCGCACCTTGCTCATATCATAATCAGTGCGACGCTTGACCGATCGGACCAACCAGGCAGTCTCTGGCTGATAGCGCGTCAACCACGGCATACCCAGGATGCAGTCAAACGCGTAATTCATCTTAATGACGAGGAAGTCGTCGTTGCTTTGGAAACCGTCAAACGTGTACGGAAGTGTAATCTCGCGCCGCGCGACGCGGCGTGATTTCCAATCGGCCAACTTGACAGCAACCTCCCCTCTACCTTTGCGGACAGTGATGTCTGACGGGAGTACCGACAAGCACGACGCGCGGAAGAAGTTGTTGGTCGCTCCTGAATTAAGGAGCGCTCGCAGTGGTCGCTAGGCGCCGGCGACATGAAGACTGACAAAAATCAATCTTGAATCTCCCGGCGTGGTGGTGGCATGAAAGTGTGCATGTAGCACAGGAGGGCTAGGATGTTGGGTTGCCACCGGGGGGCCCGGGCCTCCATTCCAGCCAGTAGGGCGCCCCGTACCTACTGACCCTGACTGTTTTTTGGCTGGTCAGATCTCGCGGGCTCGGCATCGACATGCGCAAGCACTGGAGCTGGCGTGCGGCACTCCGCCGCGCGATGACCGACCTTCCGGCAGCGGAAGCAGGTGAGAGAACGATCGTTCCGAGCACTGTTCCGACGCGCTACATGACGCTGACGATTGCTCGTCGCATCGATAGCGTCGATGTCCATGGGATCGGGCGCTGATTCCCAAACTGAAGCAGGTAGCGCGTGAGCGTATGACGCCGCAACCAGGTAGTCCCCGCGTAGTGCGAGGGCAAATGCCTCTTCGAGTGTAGAGGGGTCCGATCTTGTAAGGCAGTAGCGCGTCATTCCTTCGCGCATATCGAACACAAACACATGAACCGGAGAGGCCAAATCGATGGGCTTGGACACGATACACGACGCGAGGTGTCGTGTCGTGTCTTCTGGACGTAGTCGCGCATAATCATCGTGCACTGCCGAAGGACGAAGAAGTCTGCTTGAATTCGGGATTCATCTTGCGGCGGCTCGAACGCGAGCCGAAGGTCACTCTGGAGGGTATCCAGAGTGGGGAAGGCGTTGGAGTCGACGAGGGGGGGCATTCCTTGGCTTTCCTAGACAGCCGCGAGAGGAGGAAGTGGACCTTCGCGGAAGGCGCCTCGATCAACCTCGAGGCGATGGTGATGTCGATCTCTCGAAATCAGCGATTCAGCAGAAGTCGGCACCGGAGTAGGTGGTCGTCTCTAGCTTCACAACGTCATTCGTGGAGATACCCGAGAGAGTTGACACTCGCCGATTCGCATTGGCGAGCTCGCGTTCCATGAATTCTTGTGCCGCAATGCGCTGCTCGTCGGGCGTCGCTGCGCGTAGTAGCGACGTGACGACGGCTTCTCCGGATAGCGCCGCGAGGGGGTGGAGAGCTTCCCACTCGATCCGATTGAGATGGAGGAAAGCAGCGTGGTCGAGGTCTTGGCTCATGTCGAACTTGGTCGCTGGAAGGACTACAAAGTGCTACCAGGTGCAACGGGCCATGCATTTACTCCGTTACTAGCTTACACTATTGTGTTGAGGAAGCTCGCAATAGGATGACTGAGTCTTAGGCTTAAGGAAAAATTAACTCTGACTTTATTTTTTAGGACCAAGGCCACAGCCCTGGCCACTCAAATACACGTCATAGTCCAATTGGCTAATAATGGGTCTGGCTCCCCATATATCAACTAATGATATGACAGCGTTTTAGCACACGCTAGTCGTGTGCCGATGCACCTACTTATGTAAAGAAATCTACCTACTTACTAATGTAATGGAGTAGCCCATTACATGCACTCTGTTCTTACGTCGTTCAAGTGATTCCGTACGAACGCTTTTGCATTTATGTTGATACGACAATTTTTTTGGAAAAACAACAAGCGTCCGGTAATATGTCTTCCTTTGTGCATCGAGACGCATTGGATTTTGATCGTGATGGTTCAGACGTCGCCGACACCAGCGATTTTCCACATGAACAGTCGTGAAGACGACATTGGAGAAAAGCCGCGGCAAAGATTGCTTTGTGTTTTCGGACTGCAATTGTTGAAATAGTCAAGGCACCGGTTAAGAAAAAGGTGACGACTCTAGCAGCGGGGTTCATATGATTAGTCACCTTGAATCTGTCATCAAGATCGTTTATTCTACTCGAAATGATGAAGATGTCGCGCAACGTCTGACAATTACCGAATTCAAGAAGAAGAGTCTTCGAACACGAGCCGCCTTAGCCAAGGACTTAGAAGATGCGTTTCGACACACCGGCCGCTGCTTGACGAATTGGACAGAATACGTTTGTAATGACAAGACATTTTGGTGGCCTTGTCTCTTGATGCGTCGACGCCTGGCGGAGAGATTTTCGACACGTTTGAAAGATAAAGGTGGATACGTGACGGTTGCCATGTTTAAGAAGGAACCTTTTAATGTGGTTTGGATCAACTCCACTCGCATACCATTTTCCGATTGGACCAACGAAAAACTTATCAGCGAATGTGGCAAAGAAGTTATCAACGAGTGTGGCGAAGAAGTTATCGGCGAATGCGACGAAGAAGCTATCAGCGAGTGTGGTGAAGAAACTATCAGCAAGTGCGACGAAGAAACTATCAAGCGTCGATCTGGCAAAGATTTTTGTTCCCGTCTGCGCGAAGCCTACGCACAAGCCTTATATTTTTAGGTCTCGGTATCAATGTTAGCCTTATGAATGCCATAGCCGTTAAACTTAAAAACAATTAATCTCAGTCAAAACTACGGGTGAAGTGACAGTAGCTGCTCGATGTCTTTTGAATTTTTTGTGTGGCTGACCACGAATCAATATAGAAAATAATTGCTACTCGGCAGCGCAAACATTGGAAGCTGCGGAGTAAGTGGTGGACGCAGCGATGTACAATCGGTGAAAAGGAGTGCCAGCTTCGCCCATCAAAACGAATCGACGAGCTGAGCATCGAAGTGAATCAAGCCATTATCGAAGAAGTAGAAGAATGACAGCAACGCTATGGTAGCTCTGTAAGCAGTGACCGGCATGGTCTAGCTGTAACATTACAATGGAACTTCTATAACGTTAGCATTACCATCATACTCGACATCGCTCGTATGAACCATTTTTATAAAACCCGTTGTCGTTCTTTTTACATTTCAAACTTCATAAGCAATCAACTTCAACTGATGTACTTACGGACTAGTGACCTTGGCTAGCCACTGCGACAGGATAGCGTTGACGGCTTCAGGCTGCTCAAACAACACCCAGTGTCCGGCATCCTCGACCAGCTCCATTTGGAGGTTAGGAATCACCTTTGGCATCTCCTTAGCCATCTCTGGCTTGAGCACAGGGTCATCAGCTGCGCCGATGAACAGCGCAGGGTGCTCGATCGTTCCCGGGAGGTCCTTCTCCGTCTCGAAATCGATCTTCTTGGTCGCGTATACCCTGTTGGCACTCGTGAACTTGCTCTGCGTGTACTGGTCGATGTAGTACTGGAGATCGTCCTCCGACAGCATTTCCGTGCGCTCGTTGAAGATCACGTGGTCCACGTCGGTGTTGACAGCCTTAAGTAGCTCATGCAGCGGCAGAGCTTCCTCTTTTGGACCGTATTCTGTCTTGCGACGGAAGATAGCAGTCGCCAGACGACGTGGTGAAGCGTCTAGTGCCTTGCCAGAGCTCTCAGCATCCGCCAAGAACAGCTGGTACTTGAACTGAGGCATGTACTTGCACAGGTCCTCCAGCGACATATACTGCTTCCGTGGTGGCACGAACGGTGTACACACACCACACACAGCAAGTACGCGATCGGGATGGTACAGAGCCATCCTCCAGCTTGCATTTCCACCCCAGTCATGTCCGAGAATCACCGCCCTCTCGATCTTTAGCGCGTCTATTGAAAGGCACAGCGAACATGTCATTAGTCGTCGCATATCTAAGCTGTTCTTTTGTAGCATACCCAGCAAGGCAACGATGTCACTGGTGATGTTCTTCGTGCCGTATGCCACCAAGTCCTGCGGCGTCGAGCTCTGGCCGAAGCCACGGACATCAGGAATGATGAGGCGGTATTTCGGAGACAGCGCCTGGATTTGGTACTGCAATGCACACACACAGATCAGAAACACTGGAGCACGGCTTCGATATTCAGCGTTGGAGAAGCTTACCCGCCATCCAAACCAGAGGTCAGGCCATCCGTGCAGCATAACGACCGGAGGGCCATCTCTCGGACCAACATCCACATAGTGAATCCTGATGCCCTCGGACGTCGTCACGAAGCTGTGCGGCCATTGTTTCCACACGGACGAGTCCATGTGCTTGCGAGGATGCGCCATGTCGAGTCAACTTGCTGTAGACTTGGAAAATTGCCAACTGAGCTCAGCGACACACCGCCAAACAGCCTGATCGATCGATTACAGTACAGTCTGTAAGGTGGCACATGAGACTTTGGTGCTTTTAGGATTGTGCCGGGTAATCAACATTTCACGTCAAGTCATCAGGTTAGGCCGCTCAATTTTGTGATTCGACCCCGTAAACTTCTCACACTAAATTGATTCGCTGATGTCCTAAAGCACTCGCGACAGGAACTGCAGTCGGTTTACCGATCGTATTAGTTAAGTGAGCCATGAGCTTCCACACCTGAATTGATGCGCTGACGCACTATTAACTCTTTGAACAAGAAATGCAATCGATTGGCCAGTCCTGGCTGGACTCCTGCAGCCGTACTACGGCCCGTAGCTCGTCCAAACATTGAGATTGGAGGTGATGAAGACGATCGAGACGAGCATTGCTTACAACTTTGCGTTGAGATTGCTAACGCTCGCAATGTTCGCCAGCCACTCGGACAAGATCGCATTCACCTCTTCTTTCTGCTCCCACAGCACCCAGTGACCGGCATCTTCAATGACCTTCGTCTCCAAATTCGGGATTACCTTGGCCATGCCTCTCGCCATTTCAGGCTTGAGCACTGCATCTTTAGCAGCACCAATAAATAGAGATGGGTGCTTAATCACTTTGGGCAGGCCCCTCTCATTCTCAAAGTCGATCTTGCCCGTAGCATAAGTTTGGCACGTGCTAGCGAACTTACTGATGGAGTACTGCTCGACGTAGTAGTTCAGCTCAGCGTCGGATAGCAACGTCGAGCGCTGTGTGAACACCGGGTGGTCCGCGTCCGAGTCGACGGCCTTGAGCATCTTCGGTAGCGACATCCGGGACGCGCGAGGACCCATTTCCGACGGCTTACGGAGCATCGCAGTCAACAGACGACGCGGCGAGGCGTCAAGAACTTTACTCGAGACTTCGGTGTTGGCCAGGAACTGCTGGTACTTGAACTGTGGCACTTTCTCCACCACCACCTCCAAGGGCACGTAGGTTTTGCTGGGTGGGATGTACGGCGTGCAAACTCCACAGACAGCAATGACTCGTTCTGGATGATACAGACACGTTCGCCACACATGACTTCCACCCCAGTCGTGGCCGATAAAGACAGCCTTGGCAATATTGAGCTCATCTAAGCGGACAGCAATAAAAGGATAAGTTACAGTTTATGTTTACCACACGTTGAAGTTGTGACAAACCCAATAGTGCCATCAGGTCGTTGGAAATGTTCTTGGCTCCGTAAGCCTCGACGTTTGCTGGTGTCGAGCTCTGACCAAAGCCACGGACATCTACAGACAACAATGACATTAGCAAATAGCCAAAACTATAAATTTTGATCTGTTATTAAAACTATATTTTACCGGGTACAATGAGTCGATACTTGGGGCTTAGCGCTTGGATCTGGTGCTAGATTAAAAGCAAGACAGATTTCGTTCAATGCATGTACAGTTTGGTTGAAGGAAATGAATCGGGGATGCACGCACCCGCCAGCCGAACCAGAGATCAGGCCACCCATGTACCATCACGACAGGGAGGCCGTCGCGAGGGCCCACGTCGACGTAATACAGACGGATGCCCTCGGGTGTCTCCATGAAGGCATGAGGCCATTGCTCCCACACCGCCCTCTCCATTGCGCCAGTTCTCGAAATGAGCTTCAACGTATCAAGCGTTTCGTCAACCGAGTCCTCGTGTTGTGATTGGTCGTTAATTCATTTTTGTATCGCTTCAATAAACCCTGCAAGAAAGAAAGGTTTTATTAAAATCTGAAGGATGATTATTTAGAATTCACCGATATTTAGTAAATGTAAGAAAAAATGTGGGAAAAATGAGAAGATCACAAGGACATCTCGATTTCAAGGTATCGCAACTACAGTGGTCACCACGTTACTTGGTCTTCTTGCTCTTCTCAAACGCCTCCTTCTCGTACTTCTCGATCTTGCCCTTAAACAGTGTGGGCAACAGTGCCACAAACTGCAGCAAGAAGAGTACAGCAAAGCTGACTGCGTTGCTTCCACCTGAGGCCCCCGCAGCACTGTTGAGTGTCGCGCCAGTCGAAATGTGCAGGAAGTTGGCTGGGACCAAGCCAACCAACGTGGCCAGGAAGAAATACTTGAAGGGGACGCCCACAAGTGGACAGGCGATATTGACGAACCAATTGGGCAACAGGGGTGTGATCCTCAGAAATAGCAAGTAGTAGAAGAGGTTGCCTTGATTTTGGGCGATCTTCTCTTTGAAGCGGCCGATCATCCCAGCTAGCACTTTATTGAAGACGCCGCGGCCCAAGAAGTAGGACAGCATGAAGCACAGCGAAGCGCCCGTCGTGGCACAGAAAGCTACCAGAATCTGAGCCTGCACGAATGGATACATAGCTCCCGATAGGATGCTCAGCACGATGGGGCCGGGGATGGCAAACGTTTGCAACGCGATATATACGATACAGAAGCTTGAGAGCACGAAGGCGGCGTGATGCTCGCGATACTGGCTCGCACACTGCCACAGCCCCTGGACTGTGCCCATTTTATCATTGCGTCCATTCAACCAAGTGGGCAGAACGCCACGGATCACGTAGGATACGGAAATGGCCTCGCACTCGGAGCTGCAGTTTCGACGTTGCAGATTGCAAGTTGTGGCACGTTAGAAATGAGCTCATGCGCTTGTAGATAGATACAGCAGCACGTACAACTCAGCTTCAGGGGCGTTTTGGAAGAGCACATAGATGCCCGTGATGGCGCCGACGACGAGTAGCGCGAGTAGTGCCACCTGCGAGAACGACGTCTGGGTCTCCATTGTTACTGACGTGGCAGAAAACTACGTCAAAGTGCAAACTTGAGCTTGAATCCACTTAAGTACGATCGAAATCTATTTAAGTACGATCTGGCAGCTTGTAATTTACAAGTTGTAAATACCTGTATTTTAGGTCTGCGAGTTTGTAAATAGCAGGAAATTTGAACGCGAGTGAATACATGAGATAAGCCCAGGGGGTTGTTGCTGCAACCTGCCAGCAAAAGATCTCACCAGCACCAGGATTCTTGAAAAGCAGAAAATCCAGGATAGGTGCGATGAAACTGAGTTTCGAATCAAAGTTTTGATTGGTGGGGGTTCGACGATTGAAATGTACGAAAATGGTCAAAAGAAGCAGCCACGCTATTAATATCCATGACCTGCACAGTACTGGAGCACTTTCCGAAAAGATCAAGAATTCAGAAACGATTCACATCTACTACATTGTATCACTAGTAATTTTTTATAGATCTCGGCCTTAAACTTAAAAGAAATAGTAACTATTACAACGCTCATGTTCTTGCGTAGTTACGAATTTTACAGTACAGATTGTACAACAGTATTTGTACATGTAAGAAAAACTTCGAGCTAGGTCGCAATACAAATACAGTTTTTTCGAATTGGGCCTTTTCGAGTTTTGATAGGTAAAATTTAATTTATAAAATGTCTTTCCGGTGTCTGTATCAACTATGAATCGCCTCATCAATGATAGAAGGGATGCACTACTGGACAACGTGTGCCTGGATTCACTGGATAAATTTGTGAGGATAAACATTCTATCTTCGAATACAATTTATTAAATAAATATATATAGTCCACAGAAGCCGTGTCGGCAGCACAATGTGCTTTTCTTGGGCTTCCCGCAGATCCATTTTGCAACTGTTTCTTTTATTCGTTGTAGCCAAATTGGTTAAGAACACCCTCCTACTTGATGAAGAATGGTCTGGCGACTGCTTTAGATCAGCGGCGCCAAATAATTGTGTACGCGAAAGTATTGCTCAATGACCGAATTTGCACAACACACCTCAAAATTCTCGGTGGCAATTCGTATTAGAGATGACTTTTATACTGCAACAGAAAGTAAGACAACATAGAAGACCCCCTTCATCAGATCAGCTTTTATAACTGGTATCTACCGGCTGCGCTCAACTGTGGCCGGTACATGTACAGCGTACTTTAGTACAATGCGCGACTTTTTTTTTGCTATCATTTTCTGTGTTTGTGAGCAAATGCTCGAGCTTTAATGCTTATCAAGGGCGTCTGAACAAGACGCCGATTACATGGAACGAACAAAACAACAGCAAGGACCGAGAATCTATTTGTCAGCAACTTACGAATTCATCATACTCACCAGAATTTTTTTTGCCGGTGACACGAATATTGACCCAGGTTACACTACGCGTTTCGATCTACACAGTAACGTGGAAATAATCCAGTGTGGGCTGCCCATGCCTCTATGAGGCATTCCCAGTACATGTAAAACGTTACATGTACTAAGTACATTGTACTTGTATTCGAAGCATTTTTCTCACAGTTCGATTGAATATTGTACTGTACTTGTATTCGAAGTTTTTTCTCACAGTTCGAACTTCAAGTCCCGCAGGCGAATGCTACTTTTCAACGAATGCTGAATCACCATTGCTGATCATCAGCCTGATACACTGTGCAGCTTGAAGGGACTGACTGTCAGTCTGACAACCTTGACGTGGCTCATTTCCTCTTCGGCATCAAGCTGCTCAAATCCAATAAATATCAAGATGACACTCTCTCGTCTAGAACAGCACATGCAATCGAAGTTCACGGCTCACCGAGTCTTAAACTACACGCCGGAAATGATACAGAACACTAAGGTAGCTACGGGGATCACGATGGCGTACCTTATCCAAGAGATAGGCGAAGGCATCTTTGAGGACGAAACTCGATTGGTGCTGGTCATGGGCTACGAATATCGAAAGGAGGAGTGGGCCCCACTCGTCGATGGCTTGCTCACTCAATGGGAGCAGAGTGCCTCTGGCAAGAAACTCAAGATCCTCACATTGGACAACCGAGGCGTTGGTGGTACGGATGCCCCCTGGGGCAAATACTCAACGTCGGGTATGGCTCAGGACACTTGGCACTTTTGGACGCCATTGGCTGGGAGACTGCTCACATCGCTGGAATTAGTATGGGAGGTATGATCTCTCAGGAGATTGCGCTGGCTGCTCCGGAGCGGCTGCAGTCTCTGTTCCTCTTGGTGACTAGTCCGGGGTCCTTCACGCCTGAAGCTTCTGCATACCCTGCGATCATCACGACGCTGGTCTCTTCGGACATGGACAAGGTCACGAACGCTATGTTGTCTTTCCTGTATCCGGAATCATTCTTGGCTTGCAGGAATGGAGATAGCGGTACTATGCACGACGTGTTCTTCAAGTACCACAAGGAGGTGGCCGCCACGCTGGGAGCCCCGTCATCGTCTGGTGCTCTCGGCCAAACAGCAGCGCTGGTGCTTCACAGCGTCTCGGACAAGAAGCTGCACAAGATCCGTGACGCTGGTTTTCCGATCCTTATCGTCGGAGCGAGGCAGGATCGGTGCATCAACGTGTCGCACTCACTTCACTTTAGCGAAGTACTTGCGAGTGATCATACTAGGATGGTGATGTATGAAGATGCTGGTCACGCTTGCTTTTTGCAGCATATTGATGAGATTTCCGACAACATTCTGGATGTAGTGCAGAGTACGAAATTGCCCGCGCCTGCCAGCTAACTGGACAACATAGCTGATGCGATTAAGCTGTTATCGGTTAGTCCTCTGTACAAAGATCGACAAAGTGAACAGCGACATTGGTAAGACCGGTACTGATGTTTCGATTAATGGTTGTGACGCAGCAAGACGTTGAATGAGTACTTAAGGAAAATTAGAGCTTATACAGCGCTTTCGGTTTACTAGTCGTACTGTTAGAAGTTCCGGACCAAAGTTTCCGTTCTGGCCTAATCAGGCATCATATCCGTCCTCTCGGTCATTTAAAGGCAAAGTTGTGGAACTCGAGCACTTGAAGTCATAGGTGTATTGTCCATTTCTGCTTGGAGTTGATATTGTAGTGTCCACATTTGACTGTATATGGTAGAGCACGCATTGCTTTCATTACGAAATTCACAAGGGTGGCGACGCTCGCCTCATGGTTTCGATAACCTCGTCAGCGATTTCATCTGCGTACTGGCAAATAGCACCGTGGCCTCCAGTATCGAAGAACAGTGTGTGCACGTGCTCACCACTTAGATGCTCCTTAAGGACGATAGACTCGGCTGCTGGAATAACGTCGTCCAACATCGCACTGACGATTAGAATCGGGAATCCAGCATCGTCCATGTCGTGCAGCCTCTCGTCCGATACGAAGTGTGTCTGAACTGCTGCCGTCTGGCCCATGACGCCACTGAGACTCGGTTCAGGCCATTTCTTCAGTTGCAACTCGTACATGCGCGCAATTGCAGAGCGCACACTCTCGCCTGTTTCAGCTATCCTCGTTGTGGCGACGTACTCCTGCGGGAACAGTGTGTCCACCATGCTGTTCGCCTTCGCTGGAACAGAATTAAACGAAAAAGTTTTGCGAACCATCAGACCCAGCGACCGTCCACTCGCCTTGTATCTGTCGCGGCTGGTGGAAACCAGCGTTAGTGAACGCACTCGACGGAGATCGAGTAGTGCCAGCTCTTGTGCAACCATGCCGCCCATGCTGCAGCTCAAGGTTAAAAAACGTCAGTCACAAACTAGAGTCAGCTACACACTCAGAAGAGCAAACACACCTGCCACCAACAATGTGTGCAGAACGCCAGCCGATGTGGTCCATCAATGCGAGAATGTCCTCCGCCATGGTGCGTGTCGAGTACATGCCGAAGGGTGCGTCCGTTCCGCCAAAGCCGCGATTGTCCAGTACCAAGATGCTGAGGCCCACACCGCGCTGCTTCTGGTTCCACTTGGGCAAGAACGAGTCGATAAAGTGCGCCCACGTGTCCTTGGGCTGCATGAAGCCTGCAACCAGCACCACCTGTTCCACGCCCACAGACGCGTTCATTGGTGGCAACTCCAGCACGGCATAGCTGACTGTGATTCCTGTCGAGATGAACGCCTGTTTTGCGACGCCCTCGCCAAAATACTTGGGTGCAGCGTAGAGTGCCTCCACTTGACGTTGCGTGTGAATGCCCGGAGAGGACACAACCTCGGGCTCGAACGGCATTACTGGAAATGTGGTGCTGTCTTTTGGCGCAAATCTCAAAGTGACTGCGCAAACATTAATGGCCACGCGCTTTCGGACCGTCTGTCGCCTTTTCGTTTGCGCGATGTGACCTGATATTAATAACGGTCTTCCGCCCTTCAGCGGCCCTCAAGCCTGGAGGGCATACACTGTACGAGTGTCGACTATTTGAGTCTGTGCGCGCGACGTGGAGAGCTGAAAAATACCATAGCCTCGAGGAGTCTGGGAAGTTTAGAGTCTGTATCAGAAAAAAGTGTTGCCTCTGTTGCAGTGAGGATGGGGATGGGTAGCCTGAGTACTATCACAAGAAATAAAAACAATGACAGCCCAAGCAGCATGAAGCATTCCGAGCCACGATAAGGATGTGCGACGACGGCAACTTGTCTTACCTGCACTAATGTGAAAGGGTTGATTTTACTGTGATAGCATGAGTAATAGCCCACTGTCATCCTTGAAACCTGATTTTCATTCCATGTTCGCCATTTCGCTAGACGTGCACTGCTTCTACCCGTCAAAAGATATCTAAGGGCCGATTTCTTGCAAGTGGATGAGAGTTAAGGTGGATGGTACTTTTTGTGCTTGATTCGGCTAAGAGCAAACTTAACCCCTTCAACCCGGTAGCTGTATAAGCTGCGTTTGAAATCAGCTGTTACGCTGTATATACAGCGTAGTGGTTTTATACCTAAATAAACTATACTTGTTTCTGACAGATTCACAAGGTATACAAAAGCGAAGATTAAAATTTGAGAGCCGGAAAATGTATCTTCCTACAGATGAGTCTAAAGAGAGAGAGAAAGGCCGCTTCTAATTTCTCGATTTTTTTTTGATATTATAAGTGCCAGGTTTGGCACAGTCTTTCGAAGCAGTATACTTTTTGGGAGGTAAATTTCGCGCCCTTTTCGCAAGCTTGAGCGCCAGTCAAAGATTTTCTGCGGTGGACAACAAGCGGTTGAGAACTCGTGATGGTGGGGACCCGCGAAACATCTCGAGGGAGTTGTTCTGGCGGAGCAACTCCGGTACCTGTGCCCGTGCGGGGGGCTGACAGCTTCCGCGTACTCTGGGCTGGCCTTAAGTCGGCTGGGTGGACCGCGAAGCCACCATCAAGCCGAAGCCTAAATCATTTCTGGAAGTACATCAAGCCAGGCGGTGATCCCAGTGGAAAAGAGGGAGTGGACTACTTTCTTGGAGAGCAAGCTCTATTACTGTACTCTCGAGAAGGTTTGCCATACTTTGAGTTGTTTTGGTTAGTCTTTATTGACGTTGCTAGTTGTATTACATTTGTGTATAGTGGTGAAGAGAAATCACGAAGCTCAACTCCAGCAAGAGCGACAAATCGCAGAGGCGGATAAAGGTGTTTCTCCTTCTGCGGCTTCTTCTGCGTCAGCCGCTGTTCCTGTTGCTACAGCTCCTGTCGATGCTGCTGCTGACCAGCAACTTGGAACGCTACCTGAACACCCAGCACCAGGTGATGTGGTCGCTGAGAGTGCGATATCCGCACCTGTGCCAACTACTCCAGGTAATGTTGCCTCGCGCTTTGTACATTTGATATGCTGTATCTAATGATGTATAAGCTCTTTTTGCTGTATCAGCCGTCATGGCTGATACAGCTGTATCAGCCGTCATGGCAAGTGCAGTCAGCGACTCCCGGTCGGCGCAACCTCCCCCAAGGCGTGTAGCTTTGTCAAATACTCCAGGTGATGTTGCATCGCGCTTTGTATATTTGAAATGCTGTATCTAATGATATATAAGCTCTTTTTGCTGTATCAGCCGTCATGGCAAGTGCAGTTAGCGACTCCCGGCCGGCTCAACCTCCCCCAAGGCGTGAAACTTCGTCAGCACCTTCGACTTCCGTGTCCCGTGCGCCAGGTGAGGAACAATTCAGTCGATTCTGCGCTACGATGCACTGCTAACTCGTTATTCAATGCTGACTGTGTGCTACCGTTAGCCAATGCTAGTAGCAAACCAAGCGGCTGTCGCAACAATGATAGCGACTTGCAGCAACCGAGACGACACCATAGTCCTCTTCCTGCTCGTGGAGAAGATGAAGAATCGAAAGAAGAGAGTCGTACTGGCGATTTGGGTAGGATTACTTTCTTGAGTTGGATATACATCGTACATCATACATCGTATGCCTAACACGTACATTATGCTGTATTATTTGGTGTATTAGGTACCCACGACGTCGTTGACATGCTAGGTGACGGTGACGACGACTTGAACGCACCTGAAGGCAGTGATGATACCTACTGTGTGCTAGACTCGGGGACCGAATCAGAGGAGATAGACCTGGACGATTTGGATGTCAGTGACGCTGACTCGTCAGGATCAGATACGATCGATGAAGAGGACGATGACATGTATGCAAAGGAAGAACGCCATTTTGCAGACAGTTTTCTCAACTCAATCGGTGGCCACGACAGCGTTCTGGCTGGTGATATCATCGGACCTGCACTGAAAGATCTCGGTACTACTGGATGGCATGATCCCGAGACGCCCAATGTCACGCAATATCTGCAAACACCGTACACTCCTGTTCCATCTAGCGACGAGTATCCAGATCTGATGGGTGAACGCGGTGGACCGACTGAAGAGGCTTTGAAGCGTGGAGCGTCGCCTATCGCACTATTCTTCATGTTCATCCCAGTGGCGCTGTGGCAGCATATAGCAGAGTGCAGCAATCTTTACATGCATGAGCAGCTAGATGCCCGTGTGGATGCCTATTTTGAGAGAAAGGAACAGCAAGCACAGAAGGCGCGACGAGCTGGACGCGCAGTACAACAAGAAAAGAACAAGACAAGACGAGATGTACGCCAAGAGTTCCATTCGGTGAAGCCGATAATGCCGCACGAGCTGTGCGTCTACATCGGCCTGTTGATAGCTCGAACAATCATGCCAAATCGCGAAAAACTAGCGAACCACTGGAGGCTGTCAGAGCAAGGGGCACTTCCAAGAGGCACATTTGGGAAATTTCTCTCACGAGATCGATTCATGCAACTCACTCAAAATCTCCACTTCACGAGCAACCAAGACCCACGTGCAAAAACCGATCGCGTATGGAAAATTCGCTCTGTAGTGAACGTGTTGCAGCAGACGTTTGTGCAGTACTTCAATCCTCCAGCAGAGCTTTCGTTTGATGAAGCCATGCTACCGAATAGAAGCTCGTTCAATCGGACAAGAGTGTACATGAAAGATAAACCCCACAAATGGGGTACAAAGCTTTTCATGCTCTGTTGTGCTGTGTCCGCTTATTGTATTCGGTAAGAATGCTGTCTTCGTTCTGCTGTATGCGTTTACTTATGATCTGTATGCTGTGTGACAATGTACAGCTTCGAGGTGTACTGCGGCAAGAAGCAGCACATTGCGGAGTCAGGTGCTGTGGACATGAAGTCCGGCCCTGCTGCCGTTGTTCGTAACCTGAAAGCTGTGTTTGGAGATAAGCCTCCAGAGAAAGCGATGCGACTTGTCGTTGTCGATCGGTTCTACACGTCTATTGTGCTAGCCGTACAGCTACTGCTCATGGGGTTTTACACAATTGGTACAATCATGACAAACAGAAGAGGCTTCTGCAAGGCGGTGGTGTCTAGCAAGAAGACTAGGCCGAAGGGTATCCCGAGAGGAGCGCTCACGTTTGCTCGGTCTAAGCATGTAAAAAAGATGACTTCGATATGCTGGTGGGACAGCAAACCTGTGCATTTCCTATCGGTTGGTGGAAACCTGGAGCTAGACCGTGTGGTTAGAAGGGAGAAGACCGGAGAACAGAATGAAGTGGCGTGCCCCAAGGTCATCAAGGACTACCATAAGTTTATGGGCGGAGTTGATGTGCACGATCAACTCCGCCTGCAACGGTACTCCGTTCAGCGTTCGATCACATTCCGGAAATACTATAAGTCACTGTTCCTGGGGCTGGTTGATCTCGCGATTACAAACGGGTACATCGTGCACAAAGCATATTGCAAGCAGAGGCAGATTCGAGCGATGACACACGCGCAATACATGTGCAAGCTGCACAAGCAACTGATCACACTTTCCGTGGAGGATATGTACGAAGAGAACACTTTCAGCACAGGTAAGCACTATTTGGTTGACATGCTGTATGTACTGTTAACATTAACGTGTATATACAGATGGCTACACTTCAGTCGAGGAGCGCGAGTCCGTCGATGCCAGCGGACACGTGCCGAAACTAAATGAAGAGTGGCGAGACCATTCCGGACAGAGGAAGCGAGTGCAGAAGAACTGCAAGGTATGCACAATTTTGACCGAAGATGGCAAGAGGGGGGCCACCACAACGTACTATTGCGATGGGTGTGACTTTCCGGGGCCAATATACTTGTGCACGAAGCCGAAGTGGCCAATGAAGGGTACAATCAAGAGCTGTTGGGACGTGTGGCACAATGAATACAAGAACGGCGCTGAAATTCCAGCGCACAAGAAGGGTAAGATCCGAGTGCGCGCGGCAAAGACTACAGGATCTCCTGGCAAGTCTCCTGCCAAGCGCCGCCGTGCCGCTGCTGCCTCCCCAGGATAAATTCTGTGTGATCAATGAAGTAGCTTCACTATTTGCGTCTCTCTTGATGTTGCGACTGCCATCCCGTCTTTATCCACGTTTTGGAGGTGTGTGGATGCACTTGTTTGATGACAAGGAGTATGTTAGAAAGTTTGTATGCACGGCAGTCTCGACATCAGTTGATTGCAGGAAAATGGCACTGCATTTCAGTATGCCAGTGCAGACGCCCTGTTTGTGACACATTTTTCACATTATTAGAGATTTTTTCTGCTACCCAAGTGGCACACACCACACTACAAGCTGTATATATACAGCGCAATCCCCCCATGATATACAGCTTAATCAGTGCTCGAGATGACTTGATCATTTTTACCCGCCTATCTTCTAATCCTTTCCCGCGTTTGTATACAATTTCCTATATGTTAATGCGATGTATATACAGCGTTAGGGTGTGGAAAATCAGCCGGGTTGAAGGGGTTAAAACTGGTGGATGGCCTTAGTGGCTAAGGTTGAAGGAGGGGTGGTTGACATCTAATATTAGCTTATAACTGCGATGTATCACTTTGATCGCTTTGCATTTGTTCTATTGCACTATCGCAACAAAATGCGCACACCCAGCGAGATCATAGCGATCACTCGTCGTCTTCGCGATCGAGCCAACGTCCAATGGCGATAGATTGACAGGGGACCGTTGGTTGCTGATGTGGACTGAGTGCTTCAGGAGACTTGATGGAATGAGCTGTATAAACTCAATGTGTCGTTCTATCCCGTCAGGTATGTCTCTCCTCCCGTCCACCTTCCGTCCACGGCCACCAACCCTATGCCATATGGATCCAAGTGAAATGATTGGGCCATGGAAGCATAATCCACCGTTATTTTTTGGCTAAGAACGGCCCTAAGCCTGAGCAAGCGCGTGTCAGATGAGATGAGCTTCTTCTCGAACATAATATGTTTCATAAAGCTTTCGATAAAAGCTTGAACGAGTACAGTACCCCACAACTGTGCGAATCCAGCTGCTGGAATTTCCTACTGACACTTCTTTTCTACAATTTCTCCCGAACGTCCGTCCATGACGGATTGCACATCTTGAATTGCTGTAATGCCCTTTCGGCGCGCATGCCATTGAACAACACAAGGAACTATTGTACACTTCCACAACATGTACCATAATATCTACAATCCGAGTACACTGTCCCACACCATAGTGGATCCACAATGTGGAATTGGATATCTCAGATATAAACTGCTTCTAATCGACAGACTGCTCCATCTCGTACCTGCACATGGTGTCCGCAATTAACCCTTTAGAACCTGAGAGTTAGAGTCCCCGCAGGGGCTTAAAAAATTGCAGTCGCTTACTGACAGAAAGTACCATTCCAAAAGACGCGCACAGTAGCACGATGTGGTCGAGTCCCTCACGGTGTCTCTAAGATGGTCAATTGATCTCCTCTTCAAAGAACCCAGAGGCTGGGCGACGTGCTGAGTGCTTTAAATCTTCTGGGAGACTCCCTCTACCTGCAGCACCTCCATTCCCCCCCCCTGCGATCTCAAAGTCTTGTTGGCAATGGATATTGAGCTGCTCTTATCAGACTGGGAGAAAATCGTGGATGGGCCCCCAGGTGCGGAAGAGCGAGACGACGCAAGCGACGAAGATCTATATTTTAGCCGCAGCATTCTTAACACGCTGCTTCGGTGGTTAAATCCTCGCCTCTCGTAAAAAGTGGTCCCTGGCATAGCATTACGCGAGCTCAATGCCTACATAGGGCTCGAGATTGTCACTAGCGTATGCCCTTCGAACCACCTGCGTGATTATTGGTCGTCGAACGAGCTGTATGGACACCAGCTTTTCCGAGAAACAATACAACTTGATTTTTTTCTTGGGATCCAGTCCGCCTTGACGCTGCATCCTGTTGATACTGTACCCGAAGAAGTCAAGGTAAGAGATCCGTTATGGCATTGTCGAAGCATTTCGAACAACATTTTGAGGAAATGCGCCACTTTCGCAGTTCCAAATGGAGTATCTGCGCTGGTGAGAGCTCAATTCAAACTAAAGCTCGATCTGCAGCGAGAACTTTCATCCCCTCGAAGGCCGACAAGTATGCAGTACGATTTTACGCATTTGTCGAGTGGATAACGCTATAAGTTCACGGTCTGTTCGACAATGGGAGTGGCAGCACTGTCGCAACGGGCATTTAGAACGCTACACCGCAATTTTTGCAGAGCTTCGGGGAGTTACGGCAACAAGATGTGATCAAGCCGGGCTAGACTCTAAGAGCCCTACCGCACTTTTGGTAGCGATGTTGTTTCAACAGAATCATCAACTGCTTTCTCCGAGTGGTAAACGACTTGTTGCCAAGGATTCCTACTATACAAGGCATACAATGGCGAGGCATGTGCTTGGTTGACTTTGGGTGAGACGAGAGTGATTGGAACATGCAAATTAAATTATGGGGATACTTTTTCTCGACCTGCGGTTGAGTCGGTTCTGGAGGTGAACGATGCTGAGCGGTACTGCTGGAAGTTAGTTGCGGCACATAACTTGGTTGAAGATGTGAAAGAGGAGGTCCACTAGCTGAGCTAGAAGGGCTTGAGTAAGGCACAAAAACCTTGCTTTGAACCACCACACGTTCGCTCGCCTAACGCAGGGTGTATTGTATTTCGTGACAAGAGAGTAGTTGTCTTCTACACGAATGATTTGGCTGCGATACCGTCTGCTGATGTACTCGATGGTAGTACTACTGAAGCTCAGAATTGCTGCCTTGGAGTGGGCTTTGTTCAAAAATGGACTGGGCCGGATATATTCCGACGAGCAGCGATTCCGGCTCCAGCTCAAGTCTGGGCGTACAATGTTTTCTTGAATGCTGATGATCGGTTTGATCAAATCCGCAGCACCAATCCTACACGTCTACGGGAGCTCCGCCTGAACGTGAGCATTTTAACATGGCTTCTTGACATTGCAGTCCACAATGCCTTTGCAATGTATCAAGTTATCGAGCATGGCGAGAGTAACATCCAATCAATTCGAGCAGCATAGGAGAAAATTGTCAACAGGATAGTATCAGCACTGCAGCAGCATAAGCACTCACTTCAGCGGCGAGCGACTTGCTGAGAGACAATAGAAGATATTATCGGGAGCGATTCGTCTCATCACATGCTAACGCGCAGTCGCAGCAAGCTACTTTGCCGCTTGTGCGCATTGCGGGGTGGCAAAATCGAGTCAAATAAGCGTGCACTCGTTGTCGGCTTGGATATCACGTCGAATGATTCATGGCGATGCATTATAAGCACGTGATGGCTAAAAGCACTGCCGTTATGAAGGCACTTGACGCTGCCATACGTACAGCAAGTGAAATGCTCAAAGCCAACACCAGACAGCGACAGAGCACGAGCATTAGCGATGCAAATGAAATTGAGCTGCCACAATTAGTGCTATAAGTACCATCACCTTGGCAGCAAAAGAGAGCGAGGAGGATTCCAGCAAGTAAGTCACAAGTTAGTCGAACACCACCACACCTGCACATAAATACAATACCGTACTAACACTAATAATCTAGTCGTGACAGCGTGCTCTAATCTCCCTCATGACACACTTTGGAGCACGAACGATGCGCGCTTTGACCAGATTGCCAAACGTTAGATACACATAGTGCTGGCACATTGCTCGTCAAATTGTTTTCAATCCTCGCTGTCCACATCGTTGCGGAGCTTGTCGCCGTGCTCGATTAGCACCGTCTGTATTGCTTCCCATTCGCATGGTGTTCACTACACAGCCCGCGAATATCCGAGCTACTGTCGCTGTCGCTGATGTCGCTCATTTTGGCAATGTCTTCTCCCCCAGCCCATCTTCAGTGGGCCTGACACGTGGCCTTGTGGCTTACTCTGATTTGATAGTTGCTTCGTGGCAAATATTTGATTGGTTGTGTTGAAGGCCCCCAGTGGCCCTTTAGCAACAGTTCGGGTCCTAAAGGGCTAAGGGAATCATGCACCATGAAGAAAAAAAAAGCTTGTACCGGAAAGAGTTCGTTCCGTGAGTGGTATCAACTAGTAGAACCTCTGGAAAACTAGTAGAACCTCTGGAAAACTAGAAGAGTGAGCACATGTGCGGTGCTTGGATAGCGATACACCGAGCAATTTTTGTAAACGTCATTGCGAAAGCGCCAAAGCGGCTCGCGTATACTGATATATATCTTTTTAAATGAGACCCCGTAAAACAAATTGATGCTAGCTAATCATTTGTTGAAGTGCGATTTTTGCACGCCGTTAAATAGCGGGACGTCTTCTTTATACAATGTGGGTCTTAAATATTTTTTTTCATTCAGCCGTTTTCGAGAAAAGCGACTTTGAAAAAGTTCCCCCCGGCCTTGCTAAAAACGTTTTAAATATTTTATTGGCCAGCGTAATGCAAAATTTCAAGTGGGATCGATTATAGCGCTCAATTTGCTGTCCTTCGGTGTTAAATCTGGTACTGAAGTTTTGAATCTTCAGAAATCAAAAGTACATTTTGTTTTTGGACATTTGGCAACTAGAACCATTTTGAGCTACGCTGGAGAATCGTACTCGTGTTCTTCCTGAAGCAAGGATTATCCCGTTTCTTTGCAAGGGCGTTTCTTGGTGCGCGACACAGACCACCCGTCAGCAACCTTACTACTAGCCGGGACAGTTTCCTGGCCATCGCGTCCATCTGTTTGTGTAGCCTCCCCGGCAGTCTCAGTCACTCCGGTAGTCTCTTTTGCACGCTTTGCTGTTGCGATGACAGCTTCGCGCTCTCTCTTCTTCTTTTTGAACGCAGTCTGACAATCTTTCTGAATATGCTTTGCTCTGCGCGTGTCCTCATCGTTCGGCGGGTCGAATAATGGATCATTTTGGCTTTTCAAGAACAAATGGGCGGACCTTATTGTAGATGGTCTGAAGCTTCTCAAAATTTGAAAAAGGGTTTGGCAAATACTTTATGTGCGCTGTTAGTAGGACGTGTACGCGGGCAGCGTCCGTAGTGATGCCATCGTACTCGCGACGAAAATCCTGGGCCATTACAGCTGAGTCCGGACTCTTGCGGCATGATCTGCTTCTTCTCCCCGCTTGCATTTTGCGATAGCGAACACAGGAACTGCTCCAGCTCCATAGCCTTCCTCTCCAAGCACTTCTTGTCAGAGGGGTCCTCTCGAATAAGACGCGTGACGATCTAGCGAAGATCTCCGTCAATCAAATTGATGCTACTTGCCATAGTACTGGAATCCCCGTCAATTTGACTGTCAATTGTTAAGATCTCGCTACCACACGAGCCTTCACCCTCTGCGTCTGGTCCTCACTCGCCATCTTCACTGGCATCTTTGCTTCTGCCTCTAGTGTCATTGGGATATTCGTCGCGAGCTACTATAGTGTCATTCTCTGGGACCGTGACGGTGTCTGCGAGCTCCTTCATTGCGGCCGCTTACCACTGACACACCTCCTTTAAGTTTAGAGATTTGACAAAATCCGCTCTCCTGGGAAAATCACTTAAGTGTGAAAACCTAGGGTCAGATGTAAAGGCGATTATTTCAAAAAGTCAAAAATGTTAACTAGCATCAGTTTGTTTTACGGGGTCTCAAATATAACAAAAGTTTCCTTTCCGCCTTTTCGGTCAATATCGATGTGACCTACCGCCGCGGTGTTTTTCTCGTAGATCCGATTCAACGTCTCTGAGACCCTGTCTGAAAGAGTCCTGCCCGTGTCTTCCTCGCGCTACAATTTCGCTAACAGATTATAGACATCAATCATATCCGGCCAATGTAAGTGTAGTACCAAATGAAGCGGAGACTTTTTTCCCTAGAGAGCCCAGCCTTTCTAAGCATGTTCACCATGTTTTTTCGACATTTTGTAGCTGAAGACGGGTCTTGGGTAGACGCATGAACGCCGATCGTCGAAGGCTATGACTGTGCCGATTGTGGCAAGCCGCAGAAAGACATTAGCCTGGACAAAATAAGAGGATCACTTTATTAGCTAGAAAAACCCTGATACCTTTAACAAACCTTAGCTGGACACCCAATCGAGCGAACGTGCTGGCGTGGACTTTTTCCTTCCCCCTGCGTTTGGTGTTTGCCGCTATATGTGCTCTCATAGGATACAATATAGTAAGGGAAAGACTACTCATGGTATAGCTCACGCTCAGGGGCTGGCTCGTCTCTCTCCGAGTATTGTGCATGGACTATCGGGAAAATGACAAAATGTGAGTGGATACACTAAAGTTGTGACAGAAAGTTAAAGGTGTGCCAAAACGTGAGCAAAGTGGGGTCGGTATCGCCAGTAGGTGTACCAAGTGAAACCCGCGTCAGTAAGTGAGGAATTTAGGGAACACACGTCACAATGTGTGCTCCAAATGATTGAATGGCTGAAACAAGGTGGGCCGGACTTAAACCCAAAACCTGTTGTATACTAGTGTTCGACATGCGTATGAGGACCCAAATCTTACACTCTTGTGGAATAGCACACTAAGTATCAGACGACATTGCCTGAACAGACTCAGCGAATACCGAGAGGAGGCGCGTGCCTCGATGGCTCGTGTTTCGCTCTCGCGTGCCTCCAAGACATATCGGCAACCCGACCGGCGACAGTCAGCGGGCGGCACACGCCGGCGACCAGGAGTAGCCGGTGGCACGCGGCTACTGAAGCAGCAGTAGGAAGGACAGGTACTGCTGCCGCAGGAGCTCGTAGATAAGGATAGTTTGAGGACTCTTTGACTAATCCCACTTCGCAACTTGGTATACAGCGCGCAGTACGTCATAACTCTTAAGTCCCAAAGCCACTTATTACGACTGAGGGACGCAAAATGACGGAGGACATCGACGACATCGCTGATGGATTGGACAGCGGTGATGAGGAAATAACTATTCAAGTCGGAATGACTTTTGATACTGCTTCACATGCTCTTCATGCTGTTCAAGACTACGCCTTATCTCATGGGAGGTCTGTACAGTACGAGTTTTACGTGCGTGTCTATACTCAGTACTGCGACCTCTGCAGCATAACATGGTTTCATGCAATATCAGTGTCTGGTGAGCCACAAGAATACACCGCTCCACGCTAGCCCCCTGAGTCAGAATAATTAGCGCGAGTTAACCTGACTTTCTCCTTGAGTCAGAATAACTCGCGCGAATTATTCTGACTTTCTCCTTGAGTCAGAATAACTCGCGCGAATTATTCTGACTTTCTACCCGATTCAGATTAAGTCGCGCGAGTTAATCTGAATTATCTGAGTCTGATTCGTTTTGAACGGCTGGTTCCGATGGCCAATCCCAAATTAAGGGCGCGATGTCCAAGCGCACGTGCACCCAGCAGACGCTTCGCGAGAGCTAAACGTCAAGGAGCCTACCCTGCGGGGATAAAAACAACAGTATTGGGATAAACTAGACTGGGGGTTCTGTGATTCCCGGTATCGTCTCCCAATTGGGATTGGCCAACAAGGGATTTGCTGAATGCCAAGTTGCGACAGTAAGTGAGTCGGTACGAAAGCTGTGTTCACCATCTTCGTCTGTGATCATTTTACACTTTCTGTCACAATTTTCATGTATCCACTCACCTGGTGTCATTTTCCCTGGACTATCCGGTTACGCGCGGCACGACTGGCAAACGTCCTTTTCACGTAGGTCTATACCAAATGATTTATACTTACTACAACCCCGCTCATATGACCTCAGCTTACGGCATACTTCTCATTCGAACCTGGCATGTCGTCGCGCTGTACGTCTTCAGCGTAGCAGTGAATGCGTCTCACGTCCCGTGCGTCTCGCTAATGAGATGTGACACCGAAGTATGCACGTCTTCTCTGCTTCGTCGGAGGACTCCGCGTTTGATTCTGGGTGGGATCCAGCCTCGTTCTCGAAGGCATACTCTTCCGGCGCTTCGTTAACTGCTGCGGATTGGCACTTCTTCGCTCTCATTGTGGCTCTGCTGGTCCTGGCACGACGATGTCGCGTGTTGTGGAGCTCGGAGATTTCTGAATGAGCCGTAGCCACAAAAGCTGACACGTAATATAACGTTTGCATCAAGGCTATCGAACGGCGTGTTTTCGAGGCTTCCATTAACCGGGTCTCTATAAGCAATTCCTAAGATTGTGATATACTGACGGCTTCTCTTGTTGTGTAATAGTCACTCTCATCTTGATGCACTTACCAAAACGCAGTATAGTCGCCACTCCCCTTTTCAAATTTGCAGGGCTCTCTCTTTTCGGTCAAAGTAGCACGATTTCGAAAATACCACCCGCTCATCCGGATACCTCCTTATTTTCTCTGACATAAATTTTAGAGCGTCATTTTTAAAAAACGAACTCGTAAAAAATCTTAGCTACATAGGACGTTTTTGGTAGGCGCGGTAGCCGCCTCTGCTACCGTGGTTCCGAATTGGTCGGACCAACAAACGGGATTCATTAAAGTAACACCGGTAGTGATCAGTAGCACTGGAAGCGCCTTTTCGTAAATTACGCGTAATTTACTTTGAGGAAGATCGCCTCCATGAAAGGTCGGATTCTCCACTCGTGAATTCATCCTGAAAAGGCGGCTCATCATTTCGAATCTTCCTGCTCGAGCTCAAGTCTGGAGAAATCTATGACCAGGTAAGCTCGATCAAGCTCATGTCTGACGGTAATTACTAAGATTTAGTTTGTGTGCGGAGTGAAGGACTGCGTGACTGCTGTAGATGACCAAGTGATTGCGAGGATGTGGAACTAACTTGGCTCAATCATTCCGTTACCTCGGGCGAGGGCGAGCAAACGCGAGCGCGAGCCTCCCTCCCTCCATACACGCTCTGCCAACGCTCGCCGATCTGGCGGGGCTGTTGTAGCGACCGAGCGCTGCAACCCGTATATTGTCTAGACACGGTGCCTGATGATTACTAACGCGCGAGTGGCTTCCCAATTCTAGCCTATTAATAAGGGTTCACCTTCAACTGTCTGCATGCTATCGTGGAATAAACATGTATGTGTGGAGGATTTTCGATTGCACAAATGATGTTTTGTTTGTGAACAGCTCTTGAGAAGGATCTTTTACAGATTTTGCTGTGTCGGTTACAGCTTTGGAAAATAAATTTATTCGAGCGGTCGCTTGCGACTCTTGGTTGAAAACGATTTGAAGCGGCCAACTGGATGTACACGCCAACACATACTCTTCATTATCGAATTTGTCAAACCTATTGGTGGTGGCTGTACTGTGGTTGGGTGCGCAGCTCCACGACAGTAATATGCACGACACCAAGGCGCTGCTGGTGTCAAGCGCTGCCAGACACAGTCGTGTCCTCGCCGCTCCGTCACATAGTGTCGGATGCTCGAGGTTAGCCAGTTTATTAGTTTTAAAGAGGTGTTTGCGCAGCGGCGAAAGAATCTCGACAGACATTGTCGTGGGCTTGACACGCAGTACGCGGCTACTTATACCAAGGCGGTGAACACGTACCCACAGAGCTATAGTCCAAAACGTTTGATGGCAAGAGCACGTTGTGGAGTTCTCGGCGGTTGGCAAGATCTTGGCGGCCGCGACTGTTGGCTAGCTTGCAAGACAGCTTTGGTCATTTAAATATTTTACCGTAAAAAAGGTGTCAGTGATACTGATAGGTAACACTGCCAGTGCTCAATATTGTGAGCTCTACTCCAATTTGCGGATCGCGGCTGCTTCAATAGACCATGACCTTTCGACGGCCAATTACAGACCTATTATATTGACTATACGAATATGCAGTCTTTCACTCTTTTCGAGCTAGTTCTGAAGCTTCCGCATTCCTCGGAGGGCAAGGTGCGTGCTGCCTTCTAGCTTGCTACCTAACATCATGCGCTCTCAAAGTCGTACCAAGACCGTTCTCAGCCAACACGAGGATCTCCGAGATTGACGCCTCCGTCGTCAAACGAAAAGGCCCGCTGGGTACAGGAAGATCACCAAGGCTGACGTCCTTTCGCGCTGGACAAGCATCCGACCGTAGCACACAGTAGAATACCAACGATTGACGTCGGCTGTGTCACATCTTGCCCCAGTCTCAGCTATGAGACGGTCACCGCGCCGTACACCTCCGACAGCAGCGCCGGGTGAACATTCACTGCCTTCCTGCTGAAATTTCTGTACTAGCTAGGTACCTTCAAATTTCGCTAGAGTGAATCATCGCCACGACGCTCTTCCTGATCGATACGGTTATTGCCACGTCCTGGGATACTGACGCGGCTGACGTAGAGGCTTCTTCGTTCTATTTCCGCTAAATGTTCGCCCGATTATCAATTTAGCAATATACCCAGTTGCGTATAATGGATTCTCCTTTGCAGACATTCTGCGCAAAATGGGAACGTGCCGGCTCTCATGCAAAGGGCCGAGTAGTCGAAAATGAGAGCGAATGGTCGGTGGCTGTACCATCAATGGAGGATTGGACCAAACTTATGCAGCTCAAGTCGAAAAGACACATCGTAGACTACACAAAGTCGCAGCACCAGCTGAAACATGGCTTACAGCTGTGAATGGCGAGGCTGTAGTCCTTGGTGTATGAGTCCGGAGCTCGAGCCCTTGACAAAGCTGTACTTGCCGTGTGGTGTCGAGCAAATGCGGCGGCTTGCACAAGAGGGAGCTACTTTATGATAGGTTATTACCCCTTAGTTCCCGCATGTTGGACCGCTCAACATAACGGGTGTATCTTGTTTTTGGGCATCTATGTTATGTTGGAGGACCAACATAAGCGAAAGTCATACTTGTTTTTTGTATTGGAACAGATCTATTGAGATCGGCATACTGAAGTCAAAGTAGTATTATGGGTTCAAGACGAGCCATTGCACAGGGCTCGGGGTTTTGGATCAAAAGTGTGACAAAGTAAAAGCACGCCATTCCCGTTTAAACTGGTGGCCGCCAGCCCAAATCTCTCCTCATCCTTCAATTTCGCAGCTTGCACGTAAGACCAAAAGCGATGGTCGCTACGGCAGGTAAAGGGCAACTCGGGCGGACACCACGGACCACGGAGCCAGGACACACTGCAGGAGAGACAAAGGAGCGACACGCGTAGCTGCTGACCAAGCTCAGCGATCGACACCGCCGCCATCTTCTTCGGGACAGCGCAGCGCTGAGCCGATTTGTGGCGCTTGCAGAGCGCAAAGTGGTGGCACCACGTCATCGTGACGGTACTGCTCATGCGTGCCTATACATTGATGAAAGCGGTAGTGCTGACTCTGTTGTGTTGTAGGTGCTC
>NW_003303720.1:1065252-1107294 GCF_000142945.1 Phytophthora infestans T30-4 | reverse complement strand
GTTTGTATGCAGACTCGAAGTGTATTGTGAGGCCAAGACGCCTTTCCGGGCACCAGTACCTGAGGACAACAGCTGTGGAGAAGCCGCTGTGGTCCGGAACATGAATTCTTTGTGCCCGCCTAGTTCTACAAGCCCCTGGCGCTTAGTGGTCACGGATAGATTCTATACCTCGGTGGGCCTGGCGCTAGAACTCCTCCATCGACGAATGTACCTGACTGGCACCATACAAACAGATCGCACTGGATATGCGGATGGAGCGGTTACGTCGAAGAAGTATAAGCAAGTGAATGGTCGAAAAGAGGTAGTTCCTCCTCAGGGCACGGTGAAGATAGCAGAGAGCAAGATGTTCCCAGCAATCACGGCGCTCATGTGGATGGATCGTAACCCGGTCCACATGCTCTCCAGCGGAGGCAGCCGAGTCACTGGGACTGTAATGCGTCGTGTGCACGGAGAGATGACCCCAGTACCTGCTCCGGAGTTGGTACGGGACTACCATCGCTGGATGGGTGGCGTCGATATACACGACCAGCTCCGGATGCAGCGCTACAGCGTCCAGCTCAGTTACAAGACGAGAAAGTACTATAAAACCCTGTTCTTCGGGTTGTTCGACATGACGCTCGTAAACGCCTTCATCGTGTTTCGCCACTACCGGCAGACGAACAACCTGAGCGCGGCGAAACACTTCCAGCTCTTCGAGACCTTGATGGACCAGCTTCTGGCCGTGGATTCTATTGAGGCCTTCGATACTATCGCGCAAGCAGCTCGAGCCCAAGCCTGGACTGCTGCGTCTCCAGCCAGATCAGATTCGAGCAGACAAACAGATCCAGACGATGTTATCGCTAATGGGTATACACTGGATGAGAATCCGGACACCGTAGACGGAGAGCACGGACTGAAGCGACGCCACCGATCCTGCAAAGTATGCGCGCTATTCAAGGTCAAGCCGCGGAAGTACACGAAATACTTCTGTCCCGGGTGCACTACAGGAAATCGCATGTGTAACGTAGCTCGTGAAGGACGAGCTAAGACGTGTTTCCACGTATGGCATACGGACTGGAACAACGGGAACGACATTCCCCAGCGCCTGCTGATGGGCCACAAAGTCCGCGACCGACCACCTTCACGTCACCCTGGCAAGAAGCGACGTCGGCGCAGCGCAGATGTCGAGAGCACCGTTCAAAGCGACCGCGAAGAAGCTGAAAACGACTTGGACAACGAAGCGGAGGCGAGTGACGCCTAGGAAGCCTTTTCTGAGTGTTTTTAGTTTGTTTTCGTTGCTGGGGCACGTTTTTCTATTGGCTCTAGCTTTTCAAGGCAGTGGTGTTAGACGCGTGCCATGATGCAGAAACATGGCCTTCAAATAAATAGGGCATTTCTTATGTTGCCCAGTCATCTTAAACTATTTTGACAATCACTAGAGCCAACATAAGATGCTGGTAAGTTGGATTCGTCTTTTTTTACTGGAGGTATCCTGTACTATCCACAGGACAAAACCGGGCGGATTCTGAAGCATACAAACTCCCATATTAATTTATGTTGGACCTCCAGCATAATAACAAAATATACTTCCCACTTTTGTCACGGGAAGTAAGGGGTTAACCAGCGAGACACTATTTTTAGCCAATCACATGTGTCCGTGGATTACTGGGCCATTTCGCTGAAACAAACAAACCGACCCAAAAGCGCTAATATTTGGCGGAATTCACAATAACGAGTGCCCTCACAAACGCCTTATCTCCAAAACCGTACCCGCAGGTCAACAGCGAAAGCGAGCGTTGATGAACGGTATTAATTCCAGCTTTGTAATTACTTTGTACCGAAGCACTGCCCGTATAAAACGCCTCCGCGCTCTAAACACACTTTATTACTTCTAGGTTAAAACTCCCGTTGAGGTCAACTGCTGGAGATGCTCTTAGTTTCGTAAGCGTATTTCGTTTGACGCGGTCTCAAATACGGTGCCTTGATATCATAATTTGGTTTGCTAACAAACAGTGGTAGTTGATGGAGCACGAGCCTTTACAGAGTGGATCAAAAGCGTGGCCCAGATGACGAAGAAGTGCGCGATCAAGCTCTCGAACATGTCATGATCATGGATTACGTGGCTCAATCAAGTCAGGAGGCCAAGTGCTGCTATTCGAAGAACTCATTCGATTTAGCGACCAAGGTTGGCTACGCGGTGGATGTATGACGGCAGCTACAAATCGAATTGCTGCACGACCCAGTGTATATATTGCAAATCCAACCCTTGCGGTTTGCTATACCAGAACAGCGCAACAGGTTTGTGGATACCAAGAACTTCATTTAAAGCAAGTGTGATGAGAGCTCGGTGATGTTTTGCCCCATGCATGTGAAGGTCAACATTTTACATTGGGGTGGGGCCATTTTTGAGAACAAGAGACGATCTGTATAGATCTACGACCCCTTCCAAAACAAGGACAGCGAAGCGGCTCTGGAACGCATTGTGAAAAATGTGTGTATGCCCTGATCGACCCAGCTTCTGAACTAGGATTTCGCCGCTACCGAGCGTGGCATCAACGTGACAGTTACTGTTGTGGTGTGTACGTTACACACTGGTTGTATTATTACGTGGAGAACTACGTTTCGACGCCTGGAAAAGCGGTTTCGACTAAACGGGGCATCTGTCGAAGAAGAAGCTAAAGGAAGCTCGCTACTAGCTCATCGTCTACAAAACGCTTAGTGTTGAAAAGGACGGTAAACATTATTTTTTTTGCTTCGGCCTAACTTGCAGCAAAGACTCAGTTTACGATGTAAACAAAGTGTCAAAACAAGAGTTCGTAAGCGAGCTTGTCGACTACCACTGCCACGTCTTATTCTGGCGCACAAAACGTCAACAGTGGAGGTCAGTGTCAAACCCGATTCTATTTAAAATTCAGGGTTGGTTCATTCAGTTGCAACAAGCGTCGATCATTGGTCTAAATAGAAAATGTACTCATTTGATCTTGGCATAAAGGCTGACAGGAAGTCGAAAACACCATCATATCGCATAAAATACTTTATCTAGCAGGCTCACGCGATTGATTCACACTCGACTCGATCAGCCGTCCATCCAAATCTACAGTAGAGTCCACAGCATTACCCGAGATCTTAATGCCTGAATAGCATTTTTTTTAGAGTTACCGGTGTAAGATTGATGTGGTGATGCAGCAAAACATTAAAAAGAACAGACACAGGATTGAGATCGCCTTACTGGCACCATGCAGTATGGTAGCGACACAACAAACTGTGTCAGCACCGTTCGATCTGGTCACCACTGCACGGGTCTGATTAGCACAATACCCAGCACAACACGATAGGACACCAGCGGGAAGCACGCAAATAGGGTGCGGCTGAGGTGAATCTGGCCGGAGGCCAGCGGTGACCAGTGTGCAGTGTGAGCCACATCATTCCAGCACAGCAAACGCGATCGAGTATGCCACCGCGAGCTAGCTGGCGAGAGCTCGCCATCGATGTGGACGCCGTCGGGACCGATGTGGTGTTCGCGAAGCTAAAGTCATTCGACATTGAAAAGTCGCAAGTCATGGGGTGTACTATCTACCCTGGAGGAGACTATAAGATGCGCTATTGTCTATTGGAGTGCAGCTCAGCTGCATGCAAAGAGGCGAGCCCCGTAAAGTGCCCCTGGCGGGGGAAGGTGGTCACGTGCTTGGAGTCCGAGCACGCTTCCGTCTACGACTCGGGAGAGCACAACACGGTCTCCTCCACCTCCTCACCAATGCGCAAGAAGCTGACCCAGCCTCAGAAGGTTTTCGTCCGGGACCTGGCCGAGAACCACCTGAGGCCCATGCGCATCAGGCACGCGCTGGCCCGCAAATTCGCTACCCCTCTGGAGGAGCCCCCCCCTTTCAAGACCGTTCCAAACTTTGTAAACCACTACGCCCGCCCGCGGTTAGAGAACCATGCGAGTCGAGGACTTAAAGAGGCGGATTCGCTAGCAAGCGTACGACCACCTGAAGGACATGACGGAGCCCTTTACGTTCACGTTAGAGCTGGACAACGAAGGATTGCCCCTCGTCGGGAACGGCTCGGACAGAAAGCCGTTCTTAGTCGGCATCTCGACGAAGGCTCTAATTCTACCCCTAATGGTGCCGCCAGAGAGCTTCATACTGCACCTGGACGGCACCTACAAGACGAACAGGATGGACTACCTCGTGCTGATAGTGTGGGTGTCCGACCGCTCGCGCCGCTTCCATTTGGTGGCTATGTTCATTATGTCTCAAGAAACGGAGTCTATTTTTCCGGAATGCGCTTTTATCGCTATGGCGACTGTTGGATGACGGACAAGCACCTGACGGTGGAATACGCGATGGCTGACGGCGACAGAGCCCAATTTAATGCTCTGCCGTCGGTATTTGGCGAGAATCCACGCTTTTGATTCCTGATGTGCTTCTTCCATGTGCTGAAGCACATCCAGGAGCGGGTTAAGATGTTTTCCTTGGACTCGCAAGCTCGTGTCGTGACGGAACTATACGACCTGCACTTTGCTCGGGACCAAGCGCACTATATGGGGATGCTGCGTGCTGTTCTCCACCGCTGGATGACCGAAGCGACCCTAACAGCATTTGCGCAGTACTTCTACGGACAATGGGTCGTGGGGCCCTTCGCGAAGTGGCAGCGCTTCGACGAACCCGGCGGAGACGTTCAACGCGCTGTTGAAGCGCGACTACACCTTGTGCCGTTGCCTAAAGATGGGAACGTTGTTGGTCGAGCTCAGTGGCTGCTGCCAGGACCAATCCAGTAGCGCCAGAGCCTTCGAGTATGCCGTGATTACAGCACCGACCCTCGCACGTAGGGTCTCCGAAATGGTGCGAGAGGGGTTACTAGGTCTCGCACCAGACCAACATGTTGAGTACGTGCGCTCAGGAGAATGCTCTATCCTGCGCGTGATTTCGCTGCCTGCCCGCCGAGTTTCATTTGCCCCAAACAGACACAGTGAGGAGGCGATTGCTGTGTCGGCGCAGATGGGCAGCAACTACGCGCGAAAAGAGTACGAGGGGAAGGGGGGCCGTAGACGGTTGGCCCGTGAACATCCAATGGCAAAGCTGCCCGTGCGACTACTTCTTTGGTTTTGGCGCCTGTGTGCACGTGCTGTATGCACTGCGCGTAACTGCGCACGTCGATAGCAGCGGGCGTGAGGTGTTGGTAAGTCGTAGGAAGATATAGCATGGCGCAGTGGCTGTACTTCCCGAACTGGGGCGGCCTCGTGATGTGGATGCTGCCCTGAGCTTCGAGTGATCCAGCGCACACAAACCTTTTAAGCTGCCGCAGAGCGAGCTTATTAGTATAGTCTTTTTCTGTAGTGCAATAGGAATGCGAGCAGACACTAGAACATCTCACAGCGTGTTGATATTTACAGAGCGCTAGCTAAAGAGAACTGCGGGCACTTGACGAGATACACCGATAGATGTTCTTACTCGTCACCACTTTTTTCTCCCGTTCTGCTCGGCTCCTTCCAGCAAAGGTCACAGGCGCATTAGAACCACCGCTCGTTGCCGTAGTGCACGGTGATCTGAGCACCTACCTGCACATTCTTAATAATCTTCACGAGCACCCGGACGCGAAAACGCGTCTGCTGCTCCAAAAAGGTGGCATTCGACTCGCAGGAGTGAGAGATGAAGCGTGTAATAGAGCCACATCGGAAGGCGTCAGCGTAGACGTAGTTATTGTTCACGGATCTGATGTTGTAGAGCAGCGTGTATCCTGTGTTTGTCTTCACGGCCTGTGGTGGTTGCTCCCTCTGACAGCTCTCCACAGTACTCACCCAGTATGTCTCCGAAATCGAGATCCGTGGTCGTGTACACGCCAAAAACCACCCGTCCGGTATCGAACAGCTTCAGCGAGCTTAGAGTGCGAGGTGCGTTACTGAAATGGCGCCCAGTTTGCAGTATTGGGGTATGCAGAAGGACGCCGATGCCACGTTTGTGCAGGTATCCCAAAAGCAGTCACCGACGCACTTGCACGAGTCATAGCTCCCAATATCTGGGAACTTCACCCCGTTGCGCTTGCACGTGGTGATCCTCTCAATCTCTGCTGGCCATGTTACAGTCTTACATAGAGCTCGATACTGCAGCAGCGATCATGCCGCTGCTCTTTTCGGGTGATACAAGGTCAATTGTCTCTCTCACCGCTGACGTTCCAGAGTTGCCCTCACATGAAGAATATTCACCTGACACCGTAGATCCTCCTGCAAATACCGCATCCGGAGTAGAGACGCGGGGTGCTAGGTGGCACGACGTGGCTTCGGTTTGTCTGCGTGATCAAGGAGCTGCTTGCACTGCTCGGTGGCGTTTCCAGCACGATCTCCTCTGGTACATGCTCACGTTCTCCACGAACGGCCTCATATCTCGCTGCGACAGCCGCTTGTAGGGCACTATTCAGCGCAATGGACCTCGTTGGTGCGGGAAAGTGTCTGAAACCAACTCAAACGCCCGAAACTTACGCCACTTTGAGTTGACGGGTGCCAACGGGGGGTGCCGAGGCAGTCGGCCACCTTCTTGACCATCATGTTCGCTGGTATCGGCTCCTCGGTGCTTACAGTGGCGGGGAAGCCGACGTCGTCGCCGTCGTCGACACAGGCGACGACGGCGCGACGTTACCCTCGGCGGTCGCCGCAGACAAAGGCACGGGAGAAATACTCTATCGTGTCCTAAACGTGGAGCGCCTTCGGTGGCAGCTCCGACGCGCTGAGGCCCGGCATCGCCCTGTGGTGTGCGCTGGACGCCGCAGGTGAGTTGCTGGTCAGGGACCCTAGGGCTTCTGGGGCTTTCTGGACAATGAAGCGAGCCACTCAAAGATCCACTGGTGCCACAATTCGTGGTCACATTCGTGTCACAAATGCAAACCCTGATGCACATGTTTTGCGTGCTCATCCACCTTTCTGTGCAAGGCTGTGCAGCCAAGCACCGGGGCAGCGAACCCTGCCCTGTCCGTGCGTAATGTGGGCGATGGGCTACTGTGTTGATCAGATTCTAACCTGTGTTTGTTATATTTTCTCCACAGGATTTCGGAGGTCAGATTCAACCGGTCTATGTCGAAAGAGCTAATCAAAAATGTGTCTGGGTTTTGAGACCCTCATAATTAGGATACATTTTGAAGTGCTGTGACCTGAATATCTGTTTCTTCAATGTTGATAGTCCTGTTAAAAACTATCGAGCAGGAGCTCTCTGGATACGTATTTACCGTTATTGCAGACCTCGTTAACCCCTTGAAACCGGAAGGATTTTCACCATTGTATGCTGTATATACAGCGTATTAACATACATATTTTTGTATACTCAAGGGGAAGGGTGCGGGAAAGTACTGGACTCCCGCTAGTGTTATAGACACTAGTGCTGTATATACGGCAGTGCATAAATGGCTCTAGCTCGTACATATACAGCATCTCATGAGCTATGCGCTTGACAAATATGTGGAGTTTTGCGTGTGTAGCACGAATAACGGTCTATGTTGCACTTCGATCAGTCAGTTGGCCTCAAGAATATCTCTAAAAATCCGAAAACAGTAATAGAGGCAGGACAACTAACTGACCTATACTGAAAGTAAGTCAAGGTAATACACTTGTCCTGCAATCCGGTGATGACGTCCTGTACGCCAGCCAATGAAATCACTTCGGACCAAATATGTGTCGTTTCTGCCTCCTGTCATCAAACCGCGGTGAGCAAGTGGACTTGAGTGCTTGCCTGATCAAACCATAAACTGTCTCACTTCTGGATCCAACCACGTTTTATTCAACTCTCCAAGACCAAACCTACTCAGAATCAACGCGACGGCGCTTGGCAGGCGATTTTCCGGGCGATCCTGCGGTCTTTGGCGCACGTACGCGGATCCTGCCTCTCAAGACCTCCGGAATGGCCTTGCCGTTCTTGTACTCCTTATGCCAGACGTCCCAGCAGCTCAACATCTTGTCACTCACGATCCACTTCGGCTTTACGCAAAGATATATAGGCCCGGGGAAGTCGCAGCCGTCACAGAAGTATGTCGAAGTAGCTCCGCGCTTGCCATTTGGTGTTTTGAGTGTACAGACCTTGCAGTTTTCTGGACACGCTTTCGCTGGCCGGAGTGATCTCGCCATTCTTCACTTTGCTTAGCCACATGACCAGTAGAATCAGGTTCCTCAACTCCACCGCCTTCGTTAGCAGAAGCTGCTTCGTCTACCACGCATACAGGTTAACTCAGCCGTATGTACAGCTTAACCAAAGCGGTAGATACAGCACAATGACTTACCCGGTTGAAACGTGTTTTCCTCGTACATGTCGTCCACTGTGAGAGCAAGAAGATCCTGGTGCAGTTTGCACATGTACTGCACGTGTGTCAGAGGCTTGATCTTCATATTCTTGCAGTAAGCGCGATGCACAATGAAGCCGTTGGTGATCGCTAAATCAACAAGGCCCAAGAACAGGGACTTGTAGTATTTTCGGAACTTGATCGAGCGCTGGACAGAGTATCGTTGTAGGCGGAGTTGATCATGGACATCAACTCCGCCCATGTAGCGATGATAATCCCTGATTACCTTAGGGCACGCCACGTAGTTTTGCTCTCCAGTCTTCTCGCGTCGTTGCACACGATCCAACGCAATGTTTCCTCCCACCGAGAGAAAGTGGACAGGTTTGCTGTCCCACCAGCAAATTGATGTCATCCCTTTCACAAGCTTTGGCCGTGCGAACGACAAGGTGCCTCGTGGAATGGTCTTGGGCCTTGAATTCTTCTTCGTCTTTACGTATTGGCAGAAACCCCGACGGTTAGTCATGATAGTGCCAATAGTATAGAAACCCATGAGTAGCAGCTGCACAGCTAACACGATCGAAGTGTAAAATCGATCAACCACCACGAGTCGCATTGACCCATGGTTTGAATGAGTTTTACCAAAAACGGCTCGCATGTTACGCACAACAGCGGCAGGACCTGACTGCATGTCGACCGCGCCGTTCTCAGCATTATGCTGCTTCCTACCGCAGTAGACTTCAAAGCTGTACATCACGACATGAATATACGGCATAAGTGGCCCAGCTAATACAGCAAAACATGTTTACCTCCGTACCGAATGCAATAAGCAGAGTGTGCACAGCAAAGCATAAATAGCTTGGTGCCCCATTTGTGGGGCTTATCTTTCATATACACGCGGGTGCGATTGTAAGACGACCGCCACGGAAGCATCGCTTCATCAAAAGCCAGCTCAGCGGGGGGGATAAACGCACGTACAAACGTCTTCTGCAAAACGGTCACCACCGAACGTATTTTCCAAGCACGGTCACGTGTAGCACGGGGGCTTGATTGCTGTTGAAATGGAGGTTTCGGGTGATTTCCATAAAGCGATCACGGGGGAGGAAGCGTCCGAAAATACCACGAGAGATTGCTCCAAAATCACCCCAGCGCCAGTGATTGGCGAGCTTCTCACGATTTGGTGACACGGTGCGCGCTATCAATAGTCCAATGTAGATGCACAGCTCGTGTGGCATTATTGGCTTCACCGATAGAAATTGTTGTCGGATGTCTCGCCGGGTCTTCGTCTTCGTAGTTGACACGGGTCGACCGGAGCTCCTATTCTTCTGTTCCCGTTCTTCCTTCCTCTCAAAATACGCGTCGACTCGGCTATCCAGTTGTTCATGCATGGAGAAGTTGCTACATTCCGCAATGTGCTGCCAAATCGCCACCGGCATGAACAGGAAAAAGAGGGAAATAGGGGATCCTTCGCGTCTCATCGCTGATTGGGTGGGCCCGTGATGACCGCTCCACAAACCAGGATACTCGTTAGCATCCGAGACAGGCGTGTATGGATTTTCCAAAAACCCGGTGACGTCGGAAGTTTCAACATCATGCCATCCCGTCTTCGAGACCTCTTTCAACGCGGGGCCGACGACTTCACCAGCAAGAATTTGTTCTTGCCCTCCGAGCGTGCTTAGAACTTGTCCGCGAAGAACCGCTCTTCTTGATCGTACAGCTCCTCGTCTTCTTCATCAGCAGAGTCGGAAGCAGATGAATCGGAATCACTTCCATACATTTGACTCAAATCATCTCCTTCGGACTCGCTGCCCGAGTCTAGCACGTGATAGCCCTTGTTTCCGTGGGGGTCAGTGTTGATATTGCCGTTGTCGTCGACAATGATGTCTATTGTTGAGCTCCCGTCTAAAACAGTATATACGACATACATATACAGGTTAGTTGAAAAGAGTATCGTGTATATACAACTTGATCTGGACATACCTGGTTGCCCCGATTCAATATCGTCTTGGCTTTGATGAGAATCAAACACAGCTTCTTTCAATACAACGCAAAATACAAGTTAGGAATATTGTTGTATCATGTATATACACCACACTAGACCACGCTTACCGTTAGTCTCCGCTGGATCAAATATCTCCAGCAGGGTAGCACTGCTTGTCTGCGCGGACGACATGTTGGTGGACTCGGTAGCTGTATATACAGCCCAACAACACAGTATATACAGCATTTAGAACACGTACTAGCAATAAGCGCATGTGGGCAAAGCAACATACCCGACTTGGACACCTTGGACGAGACCGGCATGGACGACTTGGTCGCGGACAACTTGCATGACTTAGACGTGGACATCGCAGACGAGTTGGACGCGGGCGACTTGGTCGACGCGGACGGCGTGGACTTCTTGGAGGCAGAAGCCTTAGTCGCGGACGACGTGGTCGACGCGGACGGCGTGGACTTCTTGGAGGCAGGCGCCTTGGGCGTCTTGACAGTGGGCGTCTCCGGCTTCTTCGAGATTATGTTCGGCGGTTTGGTTGCAGGTGGCTTCGCAGGTTCGGCCACGGTTTCCTGCCTCGCGACTGTCCGTACAAGAAGATCATTAGTGCGAGGTAAAATACTGATTTACCCAGACTTCCATCGTACCGTCAAGCGTGTAGCTCACAACCGCCTGCTCTTTCAGCAAGTAGTCGACTCCATCCGCCCCGTTCTTCCACCGCGTCTCGATGCCGCGTGGGGCCTTCGACGTCCAACCAGCAGCGGCGAATGTCTCCCATGCGGCCTTGAACGTCGCGCTTGCCACCCCCGTATCTGGTACAGTATCGTTTCCCGTGATCGGGGCGCTTCCACGCGTGCTGACCATTGCTTCCCACTCGCCCGCGAAATTCTAAACTGAGTGGAGAGGGGAATTGGCGCGAAAGTTACCTACGGAAATCTATTGTTGTGCGAAATGATTGCTTTAAATCTCCAAATATCTATTTCCAAAAATCGAGAAATGAGGAGCTGTTCTTTAATCACCTAACCTGAAAGGATGGGCTCACATGCACTTCTCTTGTACGATATTTGAATTTTGAAGTTTGTATACGCTTTTACAGAAATCAAGTCCATTGGCGTTATGCTGTATTTACAGCCTAACGGTCACATAGCCGACACATCGTAACGCAGCTTATACAGCTACCGGTTTCAAGGGGTTAAACCAGCACAAAAACATACTCTGGCTTATCGTAATAATGTTAAGCTAACAGTGCCGCAATACATAAGGAAATGCTAGACCCTATCTCAGAAAAAGTGCATACTGAACAAGAACGACATTTAAACAACCTTATGTGTATTCAAGTTTCACAAAATTTGTAAGAAAATAACGTTTATTCAGTGAATGAGTTTAGAAGCGCAGCACTTTCGAATAATATCCAGAGCTTGCCAAAAAACGCACGGCATTAGTGTTTTACAGCTGAGCTTTTAGCTGTGAGTTAACATCATTGTAAGCAATATAAAAAAAGAGAATTCGATTAGGTATGAAATCTAATTAGTCAGCTCTAGAGGATATAATCTAGTTGTTTGTAAGCGTCGTTTTGTCCAGGGTTGGTTGGTACCGGTATTCACTTTTTACAGCTCCCACGCTGAATAGTTTGTACGAGACCAACCGCGATCTCCTCGACAAACTGAAAGAACGCCCCGTGTCCTCCTGTCTCAAAGAACAAAGTGTGAACGTGGTCTCCCTTCAAACGTTCAACCAGAGTCACAGAGTTTTCAGGCGGGATCATAATATCTTGCTTCCCTGTGATGATGAGGATCGGGAAGCCGGCCTTGGCCACAAGTTCCAATCGCTCGTCCGATACCCAGTGCGTCAAGCACGCCACGCCTTGAGCGACCAGCGCGTGCAAAGGGGGAAAAGCATTTTCGCATTGTGGCGTTGAGTGATACGCCTTCAGTACATCTTGCACTGTCAGCCCGTCACGGCCACCAATAGGGTTATCCAGAATGACACTCGGGTAGAGCAGCTCCATGGCACATTGCATCGAGCCCAACACGGCCCCCAAGAAAGGTTTCCACATCCTCGGGTGCGGCAGATACGCCCCACGTGTCGTGACCAAGAGTGACAGCGAGCGCACACGCTCTGGTACTGTAGCTGCCAGCTCGGTAGCAATCATGCCACCCATGCTGTAGACACACAAACGCAAAGTCAAAACCAAGTATCTCAATAAAACCCAACACGATTCTCACGCTACCTGCCGCCAACGACGTGCGCCGAGTCCCAGCCAACATAGTCCAGCAAGCTCACTGTATCCTGTGCCATTGCACTCGTCGTATAGCGGGCGAACGGCGCATCGCTCCCCCCTGCTCCGCGATTGTCGAAACTGAGAATTTTGAGCTTCCTGCCATGAGCCTTTGTATTCCACTTGTCCAACAAGATATCGATGGAGGGTGCCCAACCCTCCTTCGTCATCGTGTACCCGGTGATCAGCACCACGCGTTCCTCCGGGAAATCTTCCGTCCCCGCTTCACTATCGCTGCTTACGATAGCGTACTCTAAAGTAAGCCCTGAGGGCAGAGTCGCCCTCTGGATACGCTCCTTGGTAAAGTGCTTCGGAGCCGAGCGCAATGCTGCGATGTGGCGCTCCGAGTGGATGCCCAAACCAGCAAACGTGGGAATCTCCTCCATCTTCATAATTTCTTTTCGTCTGGCAATCTGCGCGGGGGCCGTTACTGGTAGTGTGATGCGGAAGTCGCTAAATCAACAATGACAGTGGAACTGATCGGCAACACTGAAGTATTCGCAATTACGCGCAAGTAAAATGCGCGTAATTGCGAACACTGAGTGTGAACCGCTTAGAAACGGATGTTGCTGTGGTTTCGGCTTAGGAAATATTTGTGCGAGAACGATTCCGACTCTTGACCGACCGAAAAAAAACATGTACTTGCCTACGCAGACTCGGTAGTGGCCGTGGTGGTTGCGATATGCAAAAGACCAAGGCGCTGTTGGTTTCAAGCGCAGTCGAACTGACCCTACGGAGACTGTTGAGTCCTCGCCGCTCATTCGAAGGTCAGCATATTGGCGTCGAAGAGCAGGTTGCGTACGGCTCCGAGTGGCGACAGAAGCTCGGTCAGGTGGCGTCGCATATTGGCGTCGAACTTCGCCGTATGCAACCTGCTCTTTGACTCGATGAGCAGGTTGCGTACGGCTCCGAGCGGCGACAGAAGATCGAACAGGCGGCGTCATGGGCTTGGCACGCACACACCAAGCAACACTAAGGCGGTGAACACGTACGGCGCAAGAACGACAGCCTAATTTTTTTAATGGCAAGAATGTACATTTCGTTCAGATAATCCTCTCGATCGTGATATTCTAAATAGTGATACACTCCAGATAGGGTGATCAACGACTTACAAACTCATCTCGTTCCACTGAATCAGAAGTGGTAAGTGATTGAACTTCAAAATTATCACTTAATAAAAGTCCTTAACTAAGGAAAGGAATTATACAAGGAAGGATGGTCATTGGCAGTAATTTTCGCTGCTTGAAGCCTTGTTTCGCTGATCAGGCGTGGTACTGCAGTCATAGATCTACAGGTGCTGTGCGCTGGAGAGGCAAATTCGGGCTGCTTAGAAAAGAGTGGTCGATCGCATTGTGCTGAGCTTGAGAGCGAAGATGGTTTGACTTTGCTTGGCACCGCAAGCCAACTTGACCAGCCTCCTCTTCCTGCTATGCATGGAGGTATGGGTGCATCTAACGCTTGCACACAGCCTCTAATGCATGTGCGAGTCGCACCGGTTAAGCAAGCACAAACCTACAGTACATCTTTGATCTGGTTTTACAAATTGGTTCACTCTGATATGTGATACATGTACCTTCATTTGAGATAAATTACCAAAGCTATCACAGCTGAGAGGATTGTCTGTATCTTGAACGGTGCTTAAGTCGCCGTTTATCGTACTTCGTACTTAAGCTGTCTCTCGCTCAAAATATGAATACGTGCTGGGCCAACCTGGCGTTTTCTTTACTCAAACCATTTTTACAGGCGTGCAGTGAAGCTGACGATGTCTGCCTGTTCGCACTGACAGACGGTTATAAGTGTTATGCTAGCGGCCCCGCTCGATTGCAAGTGTATATTGGTATATCGGTTTTTCAAAGATTTTTCAGGCTCGCTCTGAAGCTGAAGTCGAAGCATGTAACGCCAACTCTCAAATGACCTATTTTAGCCTCGAGAACCTCGTTCTCGTGGTTTTACCAATTCGCGATAAATCGGACCTTGGCTCTCCAGCTGTGGATAGCGGCACAGCTATCTATTAATACCAGTCTAGTACCAACATTAAATAAAAAACGAGAATACTTTGCGACAGTCACCAGATTGACACACATTGATCAGCCACAATCTGTGGACTAAATAACCGTGTTTTATATAATATCACTACAAAGAGGAATGTCTGCAGTACTAATATCGGTACTTAATACAACTCGAGATCCGTAAATGATACCGAGTTTGACGGGGACTATGGCAGCGAGATATTACTTCTTTAAAAACCGATATTCCGTTTGAATACCGATATCAACCATCTCCCGCCAAAAGCATCAGTGCGCGTGGAATCGGTTCAACATGGAGGACGAGGACTTTGTGGCCGACTCGGACGAAGACGAGCAGGAGATGCTGGAGGTTCTAGCGATGGCGGAGGAGCGACTCGCGCGTCAGAGACTCGAGGCGGGCGGCCACGAGCAGACCGAATGGCAAGCGGAACCAAAAGCTCAAGACCAGGAACAAAGAGCGACCATCGTGGTGGCACCACAGCACCTTGAAACAGTTGAAGACTATGAGAATGTCCAATTCGGAACAAGTGAAGATCGAGAACAAGACGCAGGAATGGAGACAAATGAAGAGCAAGAGCACGACGATGAAGAAGAGACAGATAATGAACAAGACGACAGTGATGAGACAGAAGGCGTGCTGGAGGTGGGGACGTTAGTGGAGGTGGAGTCTCGCACATGGCCCGGAATCAACAAACAGGGAGGTGCTGGGCGAATTACTCGCGTCCACATAGAGAAGTCAAATGACGGGAAAGGCGAAGAGATATTCTACGACGTGCGCTACGTTGTGGAGGGCGGCTTCGAAAGACACATTGAGCGCGAGTATGTGCACTCGTCCGATTTCTTAAATAGGCACTCCAACCGGAAGCAAATTGGCAGGGAGTACTATCACGGTTCGTTGCATGATTGCTCGATTGGTCCAGTGCTCCTAAGGATGCTAACGTGTTTTTTTTTTCATTGCTGTTCGTTTGTGACATCAGATGATTATATCAATAAGCCTCATGAGCAGAAGCAGAGAGAAGCAGAGAGAAAGCGCGCGCAGGTGATGACACACCCTGAACAAGCGGAAACACGCGAACCGCAACGCAGGAAGAGGAAGCGCTCACAACGGTCGACTCGTACTGAACGAGCTCCTGACAAACCGGACGAGGACCCGCCATCTAGTGGCGACGAGAGGGAAGACAAACGCGTCGTACCCAAGATTGACGAGGATATGTTCGTTCTGTCGGAGAGAAACAGGAGCTCGCTAGAAGCGTCGAGTCGACCACCTACGGACACTGAAGCCCCAAGTCCTCGTGTGAAGCAATCTGTTGTAAAGCAGCGACGACGACTTCGCATACTGGACAGCAGTGACGACGACAGTAGCGATGGTGACGATCCAGGCGACAACCGGAGCCATAGTCCAGACCAGTCTGAGCATTTACAGCGGAATGCCGTGCGATCTATTGATTTGCTTGCTGGTGGAGGAAGTGCTCCAGACACTGGGGGGAAGTCTGTCGACCAACAGCAAAGACGGCAAAGGAAGAAGCGTAAAGCCAGCCGTCGGCGCTACGTTGGAGGATATGAACACAACGAAGAAGATCCTGATGGCACGTTTATTCAACCAGAAGGAAACCCCGATGAACTTCCCGCAGATGTCGTCCGAGAAACAGGCATTCGGCTGAAAAAGACAAAAGACGGGTTGATGAAACAGCTTCAGGAGGTTTTCGCGCAGCAGCAGAAAAATATGGCCGACTTTCACGTGGAGCAGAAAACGGTGGATCGAGAACTGAAGAACTTGTCAGAGATGCCGTTGAGTGATCTTCAAGATCTCCATCGTAAGGTTAGTGGTTGGTGCTGCACGTTGGCGATTATGCTCCTGAGATCACCTAAGTCTTGCTATGAGCTCAGGTATTCAACTTGGAGAAAGTTTTCTTGACGAAGACCTTAGTTAACGCCGGTGAAGATGTGATGGACTCCATCTCTAATAAACTTGACAGCCATGGCAAGGCGGTATGTAGCTCTGCTGTTGATCTGCTGTATGTTATGTCGGGAACAACGACACTAAGTCGTACGCTTTGTTTGATGTTTAGCCTGTCGGATTTGAGCAACTAGACACTGATATCGGTGTTTGGAAGGGGAAATTAAAAGATTGCTCTCGTTGGGTTAACACAGTCAAGGATGCTGTTGAGGGGGCATTTGCGCGGCGAAATGCACAAGTCCCGATCGTGCAAGTTGCACAGGCAGAATACTCATCGGACAGCAGCTACTCAGCCGACGATTTCGACGCAGACGACCTCCCCAACGATACAGCTGCCGTTGATGCAGCTCCAGACAATATCGACCTCTCGTTTGACTACGAAGTCGACAATGCAAGCAATTCACGGAAGCAAAAACGACAACCCAGTCGCGTGTTGAAGGTCCGAGAACCTCGACCCGATGTCCTGAAGACGAGTCACCGGAAAAAAGTCGCGAGAAGTACAACGCTGGATGACTATTTCCCTCAACAAGGACCAAGCAACAGCTTCAGGTCGAATTTCCGGCTTACTGGAAGACAAAAGAAGATTCTTCCGTCGGATCCTCGCTTCGATTGGGTCAGAATTGCCCGCAAGAAGCAGCAGCGCGCTGGAAGTGGAATTCGAGACCGATCGACTGGGCCGTCATCTGTTGATTTGTCCAATAGGCATGGAAGTGTACACGCAGTCCATGAAGCACGTTCGACAAACGTGTCACGCCGAGAAGATAGAATTTCTGTCCAAGCTCAACGAATCCAACTTCGTAACGAAAGATTCCGTGCCCAGCCAAAGCAACAGCGGCCACGTGAGTCGATTGTCGCTCGATCTGCCCCACAAACCATGCGAAGTATCTCTCAAGCTGTGTATCCACCGGGCATCGCATTCGACGACGTTACCCCAGCGACACGACTGCGACCAGCAGCCACTGTTAATGCTACTATCCACCGGAGCAACCCTGAAATCGACTGGGAAGCCATTTTCGAGGTTGTGGTCGATGATCCCGATTCATCCGCTGGTGAGGATGTTAATGCTCCAATTTCTCGTCAGGAACAAGAAGCACTTCTGGCATTTGGCTATCCAGTTTGCGGACCCCTGGCCCCACGGCATCTCTTCTCCGACGAGGAATATGAACTCGAAGACTGCGACAACTTTCGAGCTCTCTTCACAAGACGAGTATCTCGCCTTCGACAACTTGTGAATGATCTCCGGCTTCAAGAGAACATTTTCATGGACTCCCTTTCGAGAGGAGGTCTAGGCGCTGTCGATGATGAGGGCTATGCAGGGACTTCTGAGTGGATTGTACTGGTCTCACTCGAGGAGGCTTACCACAGGGCTATCGCTAGCTTTGCAGTCCAGTTGTTTCTGACCCTTGAAGGAGTTTCTCCGTCGACCTTGCCAAGCTGCCTCAAAGTTATCTTGGAGGAGATTACAGCGCTTATTCGACAGCTCCCCGACTGCGACTCATTGTTTAACGGGTGCAAAGCGTATTTCTATTTCTTCGAGGTGGCTTCCAGAGACGCAGCAACAACGCCCTTCTTGACAGCAGTCTCGCGTACGTACTGGTATTGCCTTAATGTGCTCGTAGCTCTTCGATCTGTGTCTGACCGTCTAGTCAGATCATACGAGACGATCAAGCAAGAGGTAGAGGATGCTTTTAGGAGAGTATTGCCGGTCAACAGGTTCATTCTGGCCGTCGTGCTCTTCTTGTTTGATTTGTACATCTACCTCCCGTCATCTCATCGTATGGAGGAGAATAGAGTCGACGGCTTACAGGGCGGTTCCTCCCCAGCATTGTCACTGTGGATGTTGGTTCGTGGTTGCTGCTCAAGTCCCACAGGAGTGGATCAGCCCGGTCACGAGTCATTATCTGGGAAAGAAAAACACTTTTGGGCGATGCTGCAAGCTGTGTATCGACAGCGCTATTTCGATGAGTTAGCGCGGTGTTTCGCTCGAAGTGAATCTTGCGGAGGATACTTACGAGATTTTGAGCGGAGTGCTACGGGTGCTGGCAAAACTGAAGACTGCGACGAGGTTTTTGAAAGTCAGCTACTGGCTTTAGAAGCTACCTGGGATCTACTTGGTGTTTTGACTCGAATCTATGCCCTTCCGGATGACGACAAGCACGAGGACGCTGTGTGAGTAGGCCAATCAGTCAAGTTGTTGTCTTGAGTATGTGCTGAAAGTGTGTTGCGTGGCAGATGTGACGCAAAGTGGGCTGTTGTTAAAGACCTCCTCCAGCCGGGCAAGCCAGATTTCCTTCCATTCAACTTGTCTCCTAGCCAGGCGTCGAATTTGCAGCCAGGATACCGTCAGTGCGCCAGTAAGTCCCCATTACCTATGATATTTATCGGGTTTTACGCAGAGAACTTACTTGGTGCATACGACAGATCTGTACAAGCAGCACGTACTGAAGCGTATCACAACGTTCTCAAAGCAGTGGCATCCATCCAAAGGTTTGTCTGCTTTACCAGTCGACTTTGACCCGCTTAACGCTAATGCTTGCTGGCTGGCACAATGACTCTGTAGAGGTCGTGGAGATTATTCTGCGCGAGCTGTGGGGAAACAATGTATCACACCGCCCAGATGATATCGTTGAGCTTCCCCAAATCTTGAAACAGTTTATCATTCGATGCAAAGAGCTTGGTAACTCAAGACTTCGACTTGCTGCGTTTGCTGGAGAACACAGCGACGACGGAGACTTAACAACTGCTCTCTGCACAATCATCTGGGTAAGAAGTGGATTGAAAGTCTTAAGCGCGTTTACAGCACTAACAATTGTGATGTGGCTTTGCCAATAAACAGATTCAGCTGTTGAAACTTGAAAAGCGCGTCCATCGGATTCGTTTCCGTCGCGTTGTTCTCAACGCAATTCCAGATCAACAGGCTCCCACCGGAACGCCACTATCAGCTCGTGAAGCAGTGCCACAAAGCTCACGTATAGATTGGAACTGGGGAAAAGAGCCCACACTAGCCAGTGTACAGCCAGCTCAACAACCCGAAGCACCACCACAGCGATCTCCAAGGGCTTCTAAGATCGGACAGGTTCGCCATCCTGTCCATAACACATTTCTTTTCTCCTTGATTTGACTCTGACCTCGAACTATGCGTGACTCTGATGGTGCTATTTAGGAACGACTGAGCACGTCAGTACTACTCGTATTCGCAATACTGGGAATTTGTATGGAATGCGGCGACGAACAGCATTTTCCAGGCGAGCGACCCGCGAAAGACGTCAGATACTTGGAGCGAGAGGTGGATTTTTACTGCAAGGAGATTCTGCGATGCACATCAGGGAAGTCTGAGTGTGAGGTTTTAACGGCTCAAGCCCTCTTTACACTTGGCGCTGTGCTCTTGGAGAAGAACTCGACTGAATTTCCCACAATATTCTGGCGTCTCAATGAACGACTGGTATCGTCCGTGAATAAGCTGCAAACCACCCCCCTCCCATCTCCCACGCCGAAGCAGTCAACTGGTACAGTCATCAAAACTAGTGAGGCACTACATGAGCGTCGGCGTCGGCTCCAAAGTAAGTCGTGTGTACCTTATTTAACAATCGGCACTGACAACGTCTCGTTGTGTTTAGACGCAGCAATGTCCTCACTCTACCAAATGCGTGATCTGATCAGGAAGATGCTCGAGATGCCTTCATCGGGTATACGAGTCGGACCAGCGTTTGGCGCTGCTGTTGAAAAGAGTCTTGAACATGTTTTTAGCTCTGGATTGGAGGCATGCTTGACTGCTGCAACCCAAAAGATCATTACTGCTACCGATCTGAAGATTGCGATGGAGATATTCCAGCTTGTGCTCCCTCGAGCGCCAGATGAGCCAAAGCAGTGTTTCGCACTGATTTCAGGGTTTGACAGTGATTTGGATGCTGCACTGGCGGAAGCAGACATGGAGCTGCTTTCGGGACGTGGCCCTAGTGTTACTCCAGCATGGACCATAGAGAAATGCAGACCTAAAGTGGCTCAATTGGTCACGAGCAAGTTGCGAGTGGCTGTACAGCAGCTTGTGCTGAATTACCCCTCGACGGATGGTCCAACATTCCACGAACTCTACGCGATTGACTTGCTCGGGAGGGTTATTTCTGCGTGCACAGCTCATTTTTTCTGGAATTATTTGACGTCTACGACCGCCAAGCCCCGAAATCTTGCACCTCGCGTGCTAGGTGCTGCACTGAAGTATAACCCCAAGAAGGAATGGCTAAGAAATGAGTTCCTGAGAGAAAATGGATCAGATCAAGAACTGTGTACCGCGTGGCTGTTGGGAACGCTTGACGTTGCGGCGTTAAACTCTACTCCAATCGTGTTTAAGCTGGAGGATGTTCCATTCGGGGTGAGTCAAGAATCTACGCTCAACCAGAGTCGTATTCGTGATTCAGACTACTGGGTCATGTTGACGGACGGCATCATGTATCATCTACTCCGCAGTGACTCGGTAGGATTTGGGTCAATGGATCCACAGATACTGAAGCTGTTACGTGACGTAGCATCCACATGCAAATTTCGTTCATCGGTGCGTGCGAACGGAGCAGGACTTCACGACGTCGCCACATTGTACGATCTCCATTTGGATGTATTCCAGTCATTTTGTAAAAGTGCTGGCAACACTTGGAGTACGCTCGCTGCTTCTCGCACGACCGATCGGCAGGAGATGAACCAGTTTCGAATCAAGATGGTGAACGCTCCGACTGGAATCTTCGTCTCATTCCTCGAGTAAGTGCTGCTGTCAGATCCGACACGCTGGCTATTTTTCTTATTTTGAAATATTAACCTTTCGTATGTTGCAGGGCCTACAAGCTGAATTTCCGTCGAGCTTGTAAAGAGATCGACCATTGGAATCACAGCTGGCATATGTATGGCAAGTTGTTTCTCCGGCAGGCTGGCGTGAATACCACAGGAGGACGATCGTATCACGAAATGGACGACACGATTAAATCGTTTGACGAGAGACTTACGGGACTGACCACGATGTTTCGCTTCATGTATCAATGCATTGATGCATTGCTGTTCTACTGTGGCGAGATGGCGATTGGAGAAAATAATCTCTTCTTTAGCGCGATGGAGCTGCTATTTCGTCAAGTCAATAGCGCCGAGTACCCTCTAGCAATTAAGTTACTGGAAGATCAACGACGACAGGTCCGACGAGATGGAGCTCGAAGTGTGAATGACGAGCTTCGGAAAGGCTTTTGTTCGGCCTCGATGCGGTTTGTGGACAGTGTTCAGCTCTTTTTCGCTCGTCAGAAGTACCCCAGCTTGTTACATTGGTTTGCACAGGTATGTTGCAGCTTTAGACTTTGTGTTATTACTATCCAATAGTACTAAGTAGAACTGTGCACTGTATTGAAGACGTCAGAGATTTACCAGACGTTCAAGGCCGGATGGAAAAAATCTCATCTAAGAACGCTACTCGTGAATATTTTGGATCCTGATGGACCTCTGGGAATTCACAATTATTACCCAGACGACGAGGCTTCCAAAGGCGCCACCGTAGATATTGATGTGAAGACAGTTCGACGAGAAGCATTTTATTTGTCGTGTGGCCTCTTCAACTGTAGATGCACGAGGTCATTCGAGCATTCACGAGCTCAACCGCGACTTACGTCTTGTAAACGTCTCCAGCAACTCCGGAAGTTTGTATTGGATGATTTCGCGCGGGAAACCTTCTCCTTCGTGCTAGAAGAAGACGTTACTACGTTGCTGGAAACGATGGTGCCTTTATGTCAGTTCGTGCGCGCTGTTCTCAATCACGCCAACTTGAACCTGAAAAACGGAAGTGCTGATGAACTTGATGCTACAAGTGACGAGGACAGTCTGGCTCCCTTTGATTTTCAGCTGAGTGAGCTCCACTTTTGCCTCGAATGGATAGTGGAATGCATGATCAAGCTCGTACCTGGCGAAGAAGCTGTGAGCAGCATTATCTGGTACGTCTTTTTTATGGTCCGAGCGTCTCCAACGCCTTGCTAACTCATTCTGTTGCTGACTTGTTATAGCTGTGTCTTGTTGACCGAGTTGTGCGGAATTGTGTGTGAAGCGATCACATTCAACGACAGCCGGCCGATGTTGGAGCTGGTTGATTTGGTTGAGCTTGTGCTCTCTTACCTGCAGACCGTCTATGTGGCATTATCCAAGCGGACAACAGCTACGATCGGTACACTGTTTACTGTCGGTACTGAGTTACCAGTGTCGGCAAAGCTAAGTGCGTACCGATTCGCTCCTTCTGCTTTCCGTGATCTAAAGGTTGATCATCGATTCAAGCAAATTTCGGGCCATCAAATGGACTCGTACGGGATTCGGTTGGCTCGAGCTTCAACTGACCTCCTTACTGCTATCGGGCGCGTGGCTCAGCACTGCAAGACATCGTCGGACGAGCGACTTCGAGGACGTACAACAATATCGCTGTGACGCTTCGAAATGTACTAGCCCAAATGATTAATTGTAGTTATTATCCGGAACGATGTGATTTTTCTTGAGAAGCCCCAGACCATAGCCAAGATATTTTGACCCTGGGCGAGTTTCTCTGTGCACAAAACGACGATATTATGAGCATACGTGAGCTTTGCAAGTGTTTCTCGTCTCAGCGCATCAAGATCAAATCGTACGGCGAGTCGCGTTCGTCTCTTGGTATGGCGGGAGTTCTGCAATAAGCAATGGTGTAAGTCCACTAACTAGACAACCCAATGCTGAATAACTCTCACCGATTCTTTGGCGTCGTCGTCGCTGTACACTGAAAACAATCGCGGCTTACGATAGGCGTCGGATCGAGTGGCGGTATTGCTGTAGCATGGGCAGGAGGAAGTGAGCCAGCCGAGTGTACAGGTTTCAAGCGAGAGGCTGGCTGCATATTTGAAATGCTGGCTGTGCTGGCGTGCGCTCGATTCCAAATTTGATCTCGTCGATATCTCCGAACAGCGCGATCATGTAGCCCAACAGGCTTCATCAAAGGCACTGGACGAGGACGGAGACTTGCAAGTCCATTCGCGGGATTGTCGATGTCTATTGCGAGCCCTCGCTACTTCGACATTCCAAATTTGCAACACCGGAAATTATTAGCGAAGCTGCTGTGAAGACCGCTTTATCGAGGTTACCGTTAGTGCTGCTTCCTTGGAGCTTGCGTCTACAACGACTCTTGTTAGAACGCTCTACCTCTCCATTTTTCGGTAAGAGTTGATCTGAGTACCTCGTGCCAATTGCGTAAGGCGGAATTGCGAAGCGTGGAGATCCATCATGACTTGTTCGTATCTCTCGATCCACATGCGGACCTCGCGATCTTTGACAGATAACTTACTGGGATAATTTCAGACGAGTTAGGACAAACTCACGTTCGAGTTGGGTGTTCGCACCGTTTGCAGTCCAGCAACTTGAGCTGCGTGCTTTCAAGATCCTGATGAGTGATGAGAAAGTCTTGCTCAGCTTTCTGCAGATATGCGGCGACGTTATCAAGACACCGGTAGTTTCAGTAGATCACGAATTTAGTAGATCAAACCTGTAGCAGCTTGGCACTACATTTCGCTGTGGCACGTAGACCAACCAGCTCCGCATCTTTGTGAGCGATTTCTACGTTCACCTGGATGATACCTCGTGTAGCGGCAGACTAGCAAGCCCGCATACATTGTCATGAGATACCTTCTTCCTTGAAGCGAGCCAAAGAGAACGTACCATTTCGGTCGTCATAGCCTCCAGCCTCTTGTCTTTTGCATAGATCTCTTCCAGATCCTGTAATCTCTGCACACGCTCTTCTCGGAGCTCCATCAACAATCGATTTGTTTGTCGGTTCTTCAAAATTGTCTCTCTTTCCAACGCTAGAGTTAGCCACGTAGCTTCAGGTTTGTAAGATGCACGCACTTTTCTTCGCGTTCTTCTTCGAGCGCTACTTGTACTTTATCCAGCTGTTCTTCTAATGCTCTGCATACAGTACTCCGCTTTAATTCACCAAAAAATATTCACGCTGCAAGCGTACCACTCTTACCTAATTCGCCCTAGCTGAGCTGCAAAGCATAGACGATTAGCTCGGCATCGGTATAGCAATGCACTCAACACCACTCACACGTATTCTTGAGCTTCTGCATCTCTAGTGCATCCTGAAGTTTAAGAATCCTCTCCTAATGTAGTTGTTAGTATTCAGACGAGCAGAAAAACATGTCAACGCACCTCATACTGCTTCGCCTGCATCCTTCACCGCGCAGCTCGCTAAAAGTACGTTTTTTCAGTTACGATAAAATCTAAAGAAACATTTTTTATTTGAAGCAAGAGGATTATATAATAAAAGTACGCTTATTAATAACGGATATATTCCGGCTACTATAATACCCTCTGCCCGAAAAGTACCCATCCATGTGTATTAGCCTAGATGTAGCGTGATGTTGATAACTCGCTGTCATTGACCGCAGCCTGACCACCACCCACTTCAGTGTGGCTCCTGCAGCATCTCATTCTACAAAATGCCATCAAGATCCCCTATCAGTATCTGCAGTGGATTAACGACGAAGGCATTAAGCACTTCCGTGCAAAAAGGTAAAAAGCTGGATGGGGGCAGCGTGCGACGGTGGTGGCTCGATCGCGGAAAGATATTCGCTACCCAGGAAGTCTGTGACGAATTTGAAGGGGCCTTTAGTTATGAAATTAATTATTGGTCAGAACTTCTACAATTTCGGTCTGCTACTGAATTCCAATGAGACCAGGACGAATCAAAGCCCTTCACGACAAATCTTGGCATTTCGAGACGCTAGGACAAGTGGAGTGGTACCCACAGTTGCGACGTTGTAACAAAGGAGAAACGAGAGTCCAGTGGTAGCAGCTGAAAATCAGTATTGTGCATTCTAAATGGATCTGTTATCAAAAATACACGATTACCGCTACATGACAGCTTGAAATTTGAATTGAACGACCCAGACTGTTACAGCTTCAAAAATATCCAAATATTGTTAGTGTTACCCACAACAACAGCTCGTTGACATCGCAACTGAGCAGACAGAGAAAAGCGACTGATTGGATTTAAAACCGTTTCGAGAAGCTTAGAATGATGAAATTTTTTATTTACTGCTGACATTAGGTAAGTTTTATTAGAATTCAAGTTGGAAACTTGGCATATTATCCGGAGCTATCCATAATGTTTACGAGCGTGACTTCTGAGCTTGCTCCACACCGTAATCGCTCGTATGCATACAGTAAAACGTTTTCTCTTTCCCGGACTGTCTACCAATAACCCCACAAGGACGGGACATTTTCAAACTGGTTGGGAAAAGTTGCAGACATGGTGCAGTTTCGACCAAACACATTACTCCAGACATTAAACATACTGTCTAATATTAATTTCTTAATCGCGCCCTACCACTCCGATCCATTTTCCTTGTCCCCTTTAAGTGCGTCGTGTTGTCCTACTTGTCCAATTTCTTACACTTAGAAGAGATGGTAATTCAAAAACAAGACAAACTGTTGTGACGAAATGAAGGGGCCTTTATGTAAAAAAACATTATTATTGGTCAGAACTCCTACAATTATGGTCTGCTTCTGAATACCAATGAGACCAGACTCATTTAAGACGAATCAAAGCCCTTCACGACAAAACTTGGCATTTCGAGACGCTAGGCCAAGTGGAGTGGTACCCACAGTAGAGAACTTTCGAAGACCAAAAAATCAGTGATTTGAGTTCCAGTTTCAGCTAATGATAGTACCGTAATCGCGGAAGGGCTGAAACTCAACTCTATCGCTGGTTAGGGTAGAGCAAAAGGGGCTTCTAGCTCAACTACCTTTTCAGTTTGAGTGGAGCGCCAGAGGCACAGTGCCGACCAAGATGGTGTTCGTGGCGCCCAAACTGACGGCCGACCAAGCTTCAATTATCATATGCAGCGCCTGGGCAGCGGCTAGAGGCAAGCGGCGGCGATTCCTGGCCATAATGTTCGCTCTCAGAGAGAACCATTGCTTTCGTCTTCTCGAGCGTGGTCCTCGTATCAATTTCGACAGCCACTTCGACCTAGACATGGATGACGCTACAGCCCGTATTCGCTACAACTTCACTATTGGGGAACTTCAGTGTTTGTCTATCAAGCTACGGCTACCCCAGCCACTACTACTTACACCGACCGGTGACACTCTCCCCAGCGTTGAGGCTCTCGTAGTGGTCTGCCGCAGGCTTTCCGAGCCGTCCAAGCTTTTTACTGTAGCCAATGAGTTTGGGCGGTGAACTGCTGCTTACAGCCGTATCTGCAAGGAGACTGTCGCTATTCTTTACAATGAGCATGCAGATCGACTATATTTCGCTCACAGTATCGTAGTCAATCGTCTTGACGACTATTGCGAAGTAATCGCAATGAAAAGGGCCCCACTTCGTTCATGCTGGAAGTTTATTGATGGTATTAAGCAATACATTGCGCGACCTAGCACACGCAGCAACCCAGCCTCCTCTTTCGAGAACCTGCCGCGCTCTGTCTACAACGGCCACCCTAGACTGTAACGACGCCGGACGGCCTACTTTCTGTGTTTTTGGCCCTGTGGAAGGAAGGCGCCACGATTTAACTATGCTGAGCATGAGCGGATAGCTGGAAGTGTTGGGACACGACAGTTATTTTAAAGGTAGAGTCATTTATGGCGACCCTGCATACGGCACCAACGACTATCTTTGCTGCCCGTTTGCTCCGAGTGAGTCAGGGAGTCTCCAAGCAATATTTTACTTCCGCATGAGCAGTGTTCGTGAAGCAGTGGAATGGGGGTTCTGTCGAGTGAAGATATTGTGGTCTTTTGTAAATTGGGACAAGAAAATGAGAGTACGCCAAACACCGGTTGGACAGCTATTTATGATAAGCTGCTTTGCTAACAAACTGTCATACTTGCATACAGCCCCGTGGAAATAAAATTTCAATGTACTTTGGAATGAAACCTCCATCATTAGAGTTTTATCTCTGTAGCTAAACAAAGATATAACGACTCAAGTTGTAATTCGTTTTATTCATAGCTATTTGCAAAAGCTTGAGCATGAATTCTTGGTAGGAAACGTTCTCGCTGCTGCTCAGCTGCTTCCCGTCGCGCCTCTCTATCTTGATTAGCAGCCATGCGTTTCTCTTCAAACTCCAGTCTTTTGAGTGCCTCTTCCCTCTCAAACTGCAGCCGCTCTCGCAAGTACTCGTACTTGGAACTGGCGTCACCGATCGAGCGCTCGATGGCAGAGGCAATCCCGTCAGCGACGGCTCCTAGCTTCTCACGATTGCTGACTTTCTGGACACGATGAGCTCCAGATGTCGCCGCTCTCTTCCGGCCGGATCCAGGAGATTCTCCTGAGCAGCGGTGACTAGCACTGTCGTCACTTTGCTGCTCGGTCGAATCTCCGCCCACAGCAGCGCTGACGCCGCCATCATCTCCCTGGTCATCCTCCTCCCCGTCGTCCATCTGGTCCATCTCTCCCATAGCCAGCCTCCATCAGCTCTGCCGACGTCTCAATTCCTTGTTCTTCGCTCTTTCCTTGGCTTTTTCTTCATCATCCAGCTCCTTCCAATTGCCCATACGGCTTACGATGTCTTGTAGCAGTACGACGCGCTCTCGGTACTCTTCAGTGGTGCCAGAGGCCCGCACAGAAGCTCTCTGTGCCTCCCGGAACATACGCACTAGCCGACCAAAGCGAGTACGCAGGGCAGGGCCGTCCTTCTTCAAAAGTCCGTTAACAGCGCGGTATTTTTTTTGCTATAATCTCAAAGGCCTTCATGAATCCATTTGCTGTGCCCACGGCAGCCTCCCATGGCTTCACTAGGCTTGCACAGCGGAGCAAAATAAGGCCATTAGTCACTGTAAAGTTTTTACGTACACTGGGCGACGTGTCCGTGGGCAAGGCAAGCGGTGTGACTGCATAAGTCTCCCGGTCTGGCATCGCTTCTTCCACTGTCACTGCCGTTAGCCTGTAACTCGTCGAGCTGAAGCTGAGACAGTTCAAAACGCACCTTTGGTTGATAAGGATTCTAGTTTCAGTTTGCATAAAAAGGTGTTGTACTGAAACTGAGCCTCAAATCTAGTGTGCTTCGAAAGTTCTCTAGTTGCGACGTTGTAACAAAGGAGAAACGAGAGTCCAGTGGTAGCAGCTGAAAATCAGTATTGTGCATTCTAAATGGATCTGTTATCAAAAATACACGATTACTACTACATGACAGCTTGAGATTTGAATTGAACGACTCAGACTGTTACAGCTTCAAAAATATCCAAATATTGTTAGTGTTACCCCACAACAACAGCTCATTGACATTGCAACTGAGCAGACAGAGAAAAGCGACTGATTGGATTTAAAACCGTTTCGAGAAGCTTAGAATGATGAAATTTTTTATTTACTGCTGACATTAGGTAAGTTTTATTAGAAATTAAGCTGGAAACTTGGCATATTATCCGGAGCTATCCATAATGTTTACGAGCGTGACTTCTGAGCTTGCTCTCACACCGTAATTGCTCGTATGCAAACAGTAAAACGTTTCTTCTTTCCCAGACTGTACCAATTACTCCACAAGGACGGATTATTTTCAAACTGGTTGGGAAAAGTTGCAGACATGGTGCAGTTTCGACCAAACACATTACCCCAGACATTAAACATACTGTCTAATATTAATTTCTTAATAGCGCCCTACCACTCCGATCCATTGAACTTGTCCCCTTTAATTCCTCCGCTACCAACGTCGTAACTTGCGACTTTGTGAAGGGGGAAAGTAGTAAGTTACGACGTAGAATGAGGTTTAAACAGCAAATGGCTCGAAAAAACGAAGACCATACTGAAAACAAGTTTAAATTTACGAGAAAAAGTATAAGCTGGGAGAGGCCAAATCTGGACCGGATAAAGAAAGGGTGTGTGTGTGCTGCAGATCGCTCTCATGTGATGAGTCCTCAGATCAGGTCAGTGGCTGGTGGCCATTCCAGAATTAGCCAGCATGGCAAGAATCCGGTCAAGCGCGACTACCAGAGAGACAGCGGTCGCCGACGCTGTGCGGGCCGTTGACTTCAAGCACCTTTGTCGACAGCTTTGGGCAGCGGGCTGGACGTCTAAGCGCCCTTCAGAACTTTCAAACAAGTGGAGGTACTCCTCGCCCAGCGGACAGTCATTCGCTGGTATGTCAAGTTTCCTTTATTTCATCGGGTGTATCTCTACTAATATCTACGCAGGTGAATGTGATGTGGTAATCTTCGTGATTGAGTCCATCTCTCTGTGGATAGCAGTGATGACAGCAGTACGGGGGCCGACGGAGGAAGTGTGGTCGACGGAGAAATTGCAGCTGACGAGACGGTGACGGCATCCCAAATAAACACGTCCATCATGCTATCGGCGAGCACGATCGAGGACATGTTCGACTCGAGCAGTGAATCCGACATCGAGGAGACAGCCGCCCCGGTCAATGATAAAGCAGATGCTAGCAGGGTCTCAGTCGGTGACGACGGTAGCGATACCGCTGACGACATCCCGAGCGTAGACGGAGAAGGTGGACTCAGTGTGGAGGATCGCGAGAGTGCTGAGGACGATGACCGATTCGTCGTCGCTGCAAGTGACGTGAGCGTGCTAGCGGCTGATGAACTGTATGAAGGGTATGAGTCTGTTGGATCAGACGGTGTACTCCACTCTATCTCACGAAGGGCGTCCATGTTTATAGCGTCCAGGGCCAAGTGGCCGCCCAAGGTCTGGATAAAGGCAGCGTCCATACCAACTGCTACCTCCTCAGAATCATCAGCACTGCTCGGATACTCCCTCCGCGTGATAGCTTCTTCGCCGCTGCTGTTACTCTCGTCACTCCCGTCATCTGAGGTCGCGAGTGGCAGATCAGAGTATCCTGGGCTGTCGTGCGATGTGGCGTCACCAGTTCGTGAGCTACAAGACCTAGCAGACTCTCCGATGCTGCTATTTTTCTATTTTGAACCAAAATCTCTGTGGATTCGTGTAGCGAACGAGACCAATCGCTACAAGAACCAGACTGCGCATACAAGAGCTAAACGAATAAAGGCCAACCAGCGGAAACGTGGTGTATCAACCCCAGAGAGCCTGAAGCAATTTATTCGACGCTTGCGAGCAGAGCCCAAGTATGAAGCGCACGATCTTTTACACGTTATTGGGCTACTGGTCGCGAGGATATTGAACCCGATGACGCGTCGGTTATCACGGCACTGGGGGATGACGGGGGATGGGGCGCTTCCTGCTAGACACTTCGGAAGGTTTATGGCTCGCAATCGATGCACTACAATACCGAGAGACCTGCTCTTTGTCAACAACGAGGCGCCACGAGCACGAGACAGGCTCTAGAAGCTACGTCCTGTTGTGGACGCTCTACAGGCGCGCTTTCTTTCCGGTTGGTCGCTTCCAAGCAAGTTCTCCTTTGACGAAGGTGTACTTCCAGCAACTTCAAAGCGTAATTCTTCTCGAATGGTCATGCCGGACAAACCCCGTCGATACGGGACGAAGATGTTTATGGTCTGCGACTCTATCATCACCTATTGTCACAGGTGAGCTGTACTATGTATTCAAAGTCGTAACTTACGCCATGCTAAATATTTTGTGTACGTGACGTCGTAACTTCCTACTTTAGATTTGAAGTGTATGTGGGCAAGTGAGAAGCTAGTGATACGAATCAAGAAGCATTTGACAATAAGACCGGAACTGCAGCGTAGGTCCGCAATATGAAGATTGTCCTTGGCGAACGTCCACAGGGGTTCCACATTGTCGTCATCGACCGATTTTATACATCGGTAGCGCTGGCTATCCAGCTTCTCACAATGAGCATCTACGTATTGGGAACGATTCTGATCGACCGTGTGGAGTATGATAGGCGCATTGTCGAACGTCGCAAGACTCGACCTCGTCGGATTGAGCGTGGAACATTCTCTTTCTCGCGTGCTATTGAGGCTCCCACCATGCTTGCTTGCCAATGGTGGGACCGCAAGCCCGTACACTACCTAGCCACGGGCCCGGTAGTGGCTGAAGATTCTATTCATCGTAATATCAAAGGAGTGAGATCGTCTACAATCAAATGTCCAAAGCTTGTAAGCGATTACCAGCGCTGGATGGGCGGAGTTGATGTGCACAATCAGCTCCGCCTCCAGTCATACTCGATCCAGACAGCGTACCGGCTCGCGAAATACTATAAGTCGCTGTTTATGGGCTTCTTGGATTGGCGTTTGTAAACGCGTACATAACCTACAAGCAGACGTGCATGATCAAACGGCGCGTTCCAAATAATCGCGGAGACTGGTATCTTACACTTCACAAACAACTACTTCAACTGAATCCCGAAGACTTCGCCGAGCCGGTAGCCCAAACGCCCTCCCCAGCATCGCGCTCACGAAAGCGCCGTCGGCAAAAAGGTCACGTTCATCTCCGGTTTGATGACTGGGTGACGATGTCGGGTGTTCAAAAGCGCCGCCAAAGAGCATGCAAGGTCTGTGCGCTTCTCAGAGGCGAACGCAAGAAGTCGTTCCAGACTACTTATTATTGCGAGGACTGCTCTCAGTCCGATGCAAAGTGCTTCCTTTGCCCAAAGGCACGTCGTTCCTACGCTGGTTTGCCCAAGACTTGCTACCAAATCTGGCATGAAGATTTTGTGAGTGGGGTTTCAATTCCTGAGATTCTGGGCAAGCGCATTGTGCTCCGTCGTGTAGGTAAGGTTGGCTCTAGAAATCCCACTCGCCGTGAGCTTCTCGTCACCTTGGGCAATGAGGCTGATTCTGAGCGTCTACACGCCGGCGAAGTAGAAGAAACGGAAGCGACAGTATGAGATAACTTGAAGAGTGCACGCATTTTGCGTTCCGATCAGCTTGCACATCATGAGCTGCTGCTACATAAATTGTCTTTTTAGCTCATAAAGCCGTAAGTTATGGGGCTTGAGACCGCTAGTGTACTTGGTAAGTCTTAACACTGACGACTTCAAATCCAAAATCCCCCAAAACCTTATACACCCATCCCTATGAATCATGACGTGGACAGGGCACGTCCATAGTGAAATCAATACATAAATGAAGTCGTAAGTTACGACGTAAAATAGGCGGTTCCTGCAGGGGATTTCTGGTAATGGAGGGGTTTAGTGGCTCGTGTTGTTCTACTTGTTCAATTATTTACACTTAAAAGAGATGGTAATTCAAAAACAAGACAAACTGTTGTGACGAAATGAAGGGGCCTTTATGTTTTAAAACATTATTATTGGTCAGAACTCCTACAATTATGGTCTGCTTCTGAATACCAATGAGACCCGACTAATTTAAGACGAATCAAAGCCCTTCACGACAAAACTTGGCATTTCGAGACGCTAGGACAAGTAGAGTGGTACCCACAGTTGCGACGTTGTAACAAAGGAGAAACGAGAGTCCAGTGGTAGCAGCTGAAAATCAGTATTGTGCATTCTAAATGGATCTGTTATCAAAAATACATGATTACCGCTACATGACAGCTTGAAATTTGAATTGAACGACTCAGACTGTTACAGCTTTAAAAATATCCAAATATTGTTAGTGTTACCCACAACAACAGCTCGTTGACATCGCAACTGAGCAGACAGAGAAAAGCGACTGATTGGATTTAAAACCGTTTCGAGAAGCTTAGAATGATGAAATTTTTTATTTACTGCTGACATTAGGTTAGTTTTATTAGAATTCAAGTTGGAAACTTGGCATATTATCCGGAGCTATCCATAATGTTTACGATCGTGACTTCTGAGCTTACCGAAGTATCGTAGTCCTAGGGAACGTTTACTCCTAAGGGTCACCAACGAACCAACCAATCGGATCCTTCGATTGTAATACAGATGGCTCCATTACTTACGATAAGGTTCATTCTAATTTTACTTCGGCGGAAGCTAAAAGAACGGAGCCCAACACCACAAAGAAAACGGAAGGCCGTCGAAAAGTATGGTTCGCCCTCGCATCAATGGACCAGGAAAGAAGCGGAAGACCTATCAACGTAGGGCAGTAGAGTATGCGCATAAGAGAGACGTCCTCGACTACATTGACAGCGGTCACAGCCTTGACGAGACAATTTCACAGTTCTACGGCGACTTAAGTGGCTCCGACATTCGTGCTAAGAAAAAACAAATTCACAAGTGGAGCAAGCAGGCTCCAACTATACGTGCTGCATGTGATTCTGGGCGGGGGTGCCACCGAAATCTGCGCGGACTTGGTGAAGCGACTGTGCTCACCAAGGAGGCTGAACGCGCTATCGTAGTGTGGGTGAATTCGCTGCGGAAAGATGGTGCCCCTGTCTCCCGTCTCATGCTTCAACTGCAGGCAAAAGTACCGCCGCGTTACACGTACGTATGCCAACCGGCAGATATTTCGTGGAATAACCCCCTAAAAACTAGGTTGCGAGGTCTGTGGATCAACCGGCTGAGAGACCAACTTGTTGCGTATCGAGCCAAGGAGAAGCAGCGCCAGGAGAAAAGGGACAAACTCCAGAGAGATATTTTTCGTGTGCGCAAGGATCTAGTGCAAGAGAAAGCAGAGTCTGAAGTTGAGCGACTTCGGAAACAGCATACAGAAGAGCCCTTTAAATTGGAGCCCCCAAAAAGAGAAGACATTACGGAGTGGATATCAAAATGCTGGAACGAGCTTTCAGAAAAGACAATTGTTAGTGGATTTGCAAAAGTAGGCATATTGGCTGATACTCGCCGTGCTGAGCAAGATTTTGACTCATATCCGGGACATATTGATAGCGAGCTTGTCCAAGAGCTGGAAAAATGCAATTTAACTGATGGTCATGTCGACTCTGACGATGATATAGAGTCTGAAGCTGGTACCGGTAGTGATAGCGGTAGCGAATGTTAAATACAGTAATTTGCAGTGAATGCTTCGGTAAAACTATGATTTGCATTCATATGTCGGTGCTCACGATTTGCATCCTTTGCTATTGAAGTGACGCCTAGGACTACGATAATTCGGTACTCCACACCGTAATCGCTCGTGTGCATATAGTAAAACGTTTCCTCTTTCCCAGACTGTACCAATAACCCCACAAGGACGAGACATTTTCAAACTGGTTGGGAAAGTTGCAGACATGGTGCAGTTTCGACCAAACACATTACTCCAGACATTAAACATACTGTCTAATATTAATTTCTTAATCGCACCCTACCACTCTGATCTATTTTCCTTGTCCCCTTTAAGTGCTTCTGATCTGTGTTCTCGGCGTTCACGACCAAGTATGAGGGACAAAGTAAATTGCAAAGTGATTGAATATGTAGAGATCGATACCTGGCACTACTCCTCCTGCGCCCTTGTCTGTTTGCCTCCTTGATGAGGGCTTGCACAGCCTCTCCTCGGAGCACCATGAACTTTGGCTGCATCTCATGCGTCCAAATATACGATCCCAGACTTGATATCTCACCAGCTGGTCCATCGCCACTGGGGGATCATCAAGCCACACAGAAATCCTTAGGCTTTAGCTTCGTTCTCCGCTCCCAGCCTAGGATATCAGGCTTAGTATATCACCCGCTGGTCCATCGCCACTGGGAAGCCACCAAGCACTGCATACAGTACACGCAAAGTTAATGATCACGCCTGTTCGCCACCTGATGCCCATCATCTGGGGGCATCATATCAGCCGGCGGCAGATTACTTCCCCCTCCACAAGAGCGTCAGCGTCGGCGTCGGCGTTGCCGCTGTCTTGGGCGTGCTTGAGCCTCCAGCATCGCCACGACATCGGAGTTATCGTGGTGGGCCTCACAGTAGCGCTCGAGTAGGACTGGAACGTCTGCAGAGAGTGACGAGTAGCTCTCCCACGTATTTTCGAGCTCGTCGAGGCCGAGCCATTTGACCTCGACCTCCCATTGCCGAGTACTGGAATTGAGTCTTACACCCCGGAACGCTTCGACACAGTGCCCTCCCTGAGAATGCAGCGCGTACTGCAGCAGATCTTCCATGACCTCTCGGTCCGCCTCCGCATAGAGGCGAATTCGGGAGCCATGGTGTGTTGTGATGCGTTGGGGTGGATTAAGGTCCTCGACCTCGAAGATCCACGCGATGACAGCTCGAGCAATCCGCTTAGGTCCTTGCCACTTGATCGCTAGCTTGTTGGCCATATGAAGCACCCCTGCCACTAAAACGAAGTCGCCAACAGCGAAATTGGGCGGGCTTGGACCGGGCCGCTCGGCGTGCTCGCGCCTGGATACGCCGTTGATCACTGGTGTTCGCCACCTCACGGTGCATATCTTCCAGAGCACGTGCCATTTCGGTCAGGTGTTGCTGCTGCTTGGCCCAGAGAGTCTCAGCGTCCATCGAAACGACCTTTTTATCAGAAAAATTGTCGCGACCGGGGTCACTGCAAACAGACCTGTGAACGCAGTGAGCGGGGCAATACCACCGAGTCGGTCGGAAGCTTTGCTGGTTCAAGGCGACTTGAACTAGCCCGAGCACGCCTGACCCTTTGGACGGTGCCAGCCTACGCTCGCTAAGAATTGAACGCATGCATTGATAAGCGAAGTCGGTTCACGACTTCGATTGTCCCGTTCGCCCAGGGGCAATATGCTGTTGCGAAGTGATGATTAGCTCCCACTGCAGCTGCGATCTGCTCGATCACCTGGCTCATGAAATGGATACCTTGGTCCGAAACCCACTGCGGCACCACACCATAACGGTTGAACCACGCAAGTAGAGCCACAGCACACGCGCTAGCGTCCGGTGTTTCACTCGGTACAGCTCCACAAAACCGCTGAAGTCGTCTTTCATCGCCAACACGTATTTGTAGCCAGTGTCTTCGTCCACCGGCAGCGAGAGAAAATCTAAGTGTAGGACCTCGTTAGGCTTTGTTGCATGAATCGCTGGTCCAAACGGTCGAGGCTCACGTCCGTTTCGGGTGGCCACACAATGTATACAGTCTTGTACGAAGCGAGTGACATCAGCGCTCAGTGTACGCCACCAACACCAGTCTGCGACCGCTTCCATCGTGGTTTTAGCGTCACGGTGGCCGCTAACACCAGCGTGGGCAACAACACAAATGCGATGGATGAGGCCCGTTGACACCTCCGGTATCCACACCAGGTTTCCACCCAGCACGAAGCACTCTTGTTCGTCGCTCCACTGCACCTGGGCAGAACGGTCATCTTGCTCCCGCTGAATCGTGCGGATCTCGTCCATTATCGGCCAGTCGAACTCGGACGAAGCCAGCGGCGAGATAGGCGGGACAACCACAACTTGGTTGACATTAGCAGCGATGCCTTCAGGTTTGTTGACACCACAGCCCCAACGACTCAGCATATCAGCCCATACGTTATCGGCTCCCTTGACATGCTCGATCACGTACTTGTACGAAGTCATAACCATGGACCATCGCTGAAGCTTGTCAGCCTGGTAGCGCTGCATCGGTCCGTCACTTGCGGACGGGTTAAACATGTACACGAGGTTACGATGGTCCGTAAACAAGTGGAAGCCGCCAGGTCGCAAAAGCAGGTACTCCAAGCGCTTCGCCGCCTCAACAATTGCGAAAGCCTCCTTCTCAATTGTCGGCCAGCGTAGTTGAGCACCCGTAAATTTGCCAATGAGAAATGCTAGGGGCTTGTGATCCTGTTGGTCGGGCGGTTTCGCCAAGTCGTTTTCATCCACTGCAGTACAGACGGCCGCCGAGAAGTCTTGCGACGCATCGGTGTACAAGGCGACGGCGGTGTTCGGGTCAGGATGTGCCAGTGAAACCATGGCAAGTAGTGCGTTGCGGAGCTGCTGAAGAGCCTCTGTATGTTGAGGTCCCCACCCTAGCTCCACGAGAGAAATTCGGCCCAACTGCTTTGACTTCAGCCCACCTGCACGCTTGGCCGCGTCGTCCACCACACGCAGCAACGGGGGTCCACTAACTCGCTGTAGCCGGCGATGTTCTGCCGCATCCAGTTTGTGTCACAAAGGAACTGCTGGAGCTGCCCAGCATTTACCGGATCGGGCATGGAGACCAGTCCTTGCACTCGAGACGGGCAATGCTTCACACCTTCAGCGCTAACGAGCTTTCCGCACCAACGTGCCTCACGAAGAAAGAAATGACACTTGCCTGGGTGTAGCTTAAGTCCGAAAGACTTACAGGCCGACAACACGCGTTCCAACACCTCCAGCAAAGTCACGTGGTCCTCCGCGTATCCCAAAATATCATCCAGCCAGGCCAGGATACCATGATAGAGGAGTGGTTGGAATACCTCCTCCACCACATGTTGACAATACGCCACCGAGTCCGTGCCTCCCATGAGAACGCGCGTGGGCGTGATTATCCCACGGTGCGTCACAATAGAGAACATCTCCTGCGAGTCAGGATGCAGCGGAAGCTGCCAGTAACCACGAAACCAGTCGAGCGTAAAGTAGCACATCGTGCCTTCCAGCAATCCCAGGGCCGCATCGAGTATGGGCATCGGCCACTGGATGGGATCCGCTCGCTCATTCACTCTCCTTGTGTCGACCGTCATCCGATAGGTTCCCGGTGTGCTCTTCGACACAATCCGAGGTGGTGACGCCCAACGGCTACGCGGATTTACATACACCAGTCCCGCATCGAGTAGTTCGCCGACATGCTGCTCCAAATACTCCATGGGAGCCGGCGGATACCGGCGTGCATTGGTACGAACAGGAGTAGCTCCTTCACGGAGGCGCACGCGCAGCGGTTCTACCCGCCCTGGGGGATCATGACCGAAGGAAGTCCGAAAAACATCTTGATACTCCAGTAATAGCAGCCTCAGTTGTTCGACCTCAGCTTCCCCTAGACCGGCGAGGGCAGATTCTTCCACACGCTCCTGTAGGATCGCAGCGACCTGGTCACCTTGTTTCCATCCAGCTCCGGCGTCGCAACTCTCAGTCCGTTGCGTCAAGACGGGCTGAGTCCGAGAGAGAATTATCACGAATGAGGTTGATCGACGCGCTCCCTTCTCCGCCACCTAGCTCCTGCAAATCCCACTCCTGCCGAGTGTCACACGCTCCGGCCAGAATAGCATCAGCCGAATATGTTGAAGGAATGATTTGCGCAGAGTTGTTAGGGCAGTACAGAACTGAATGAGGACAAAAGTAGAGAGGATTAGGCGGCCATAGTGAAGAGGAAGTCTTGAATGTAGAAGGAGAAGACGCTTGTGTGGTAGAGTTCGTAAAAGAGGAAGTGGTGATTTAGATAGTCTGGTGTCCTGGAGGGGAGTTATTCTCCACCAACCAGTCCAGTTATATAAGAAATCTCTATATGATATAGCACAATTATATTCCCCTAGATAGTCAGTATCACATCGGAGATGGTTACTTCAACAGCCTCCCACATCGAGGAATGTGTATGATGCTCTATCTGTCAGGTGCACCACAGGTGGCTGTTAATAACAGTCCTGTGCGTACATGAACATTTACAAGAGGTAGATCTTGTTTTGATATTGACATTCTTTTTTCTTTGACTTCTATTGTCAGATTTGTCGTTTTGTTACCAGTTTTGGCAGGGGTTGTACAGATTTCTTGTTTTATTGTTATTTTGGCTACTCAGGAAAACCGTAGAGGATTAAACCTGTTCACCATAGTAGGATGTCGTTGTTAGCGCTTTTGTTGCACGCGTTTTGAAGAAAGCTACTCAAGAAAACCTTTCATTTTGAGGTGTCAAAACCTGTTCGCTGTATTGTTGGCTACTCAGGAAACCTTTGAGGATACACCTGTTCACCGTGTTGATATTTAGATATTTTGTGAAAGTTGTGTTAAACTTTTGTTCATTAAACTGCCAGTTTTGTGCTCTTTAGTTTGTGGATATTTCTTCACACTTTGAAATTTCGTATTTGCTGTTTGTTATTATTGTGATTGCTTTTACTTTTTTGTGGAGAGTTTATAGTTTTCAAATATTTTTAAAGAAAGGCTACAGCTTTCAAAGCATAAAAACATCTAACAGTGTCATTGGTAGTGTACATGTACGCATCTTGTTTGCAGGCTCTCATCGTTGGGGCTATTTTTCTCCCTAGAGGCTCATGGAGTTGTTTCTCATTTCGAAGATTTTTATTTTGTTTATACTTCGCAAGTGCAAGCAATAGGTTTTGTAAAACTATTCGATTCCATTGAAAATGAAACTAATGCAGTAAAACTATAGTTGCTTTCTGTAGACAGAGGCTTGTGTAGGCTTGTCTTAAAGTCATTAAGTATTGAAGATTTTTTCTTTATGCTGGAAATGTTTGAAACTTTTGCCGCAATAAATTTTTTAAGTTTGGTGAATTGAATGAATTGGTTTCGGCGTTGTTGCCTCCCAGTTTCATACATTTCTGGGCGTATTTCTTAACTTGGTTAAAATACCAGACACATGTTTTGTATGGGACAATTGCCCCATTTTCATTTTTATCTCTTTCTTGGTTTTTTTAAGTATATTTTTATTTTACAGGTCCAAAATGTAGTGGATTACCTGTTCTCAACAAGCCGTAGATCTGCATTTAGTAGACTGCTGCAGCTTTGCATTAAGCGAGGTTTTAGCTGTGCCATTCCTCCTTGTAGCTCGAGATGCACATATTTAAAATGGTATTTCATTAAGTACACATATACTAGTAGTAAATACACAGCTTGTAGCTGGAATAATTTTTGCACAGCTTTATAGCTCGCAAGTGGGGCATTTGGCCTCCCAGTATGGCGTGACACTACAGCAATGCTGCTGGTGCGTGAGGGCGGTATTTAGTTCTTCGCCTTAAATATGTACTACATGTACTTGTACATCATCAAATGCATGTACGTGTATGTGTACGTGTACGTGTACGTGTATGTGTACGTGTACGCGTACATGTACGTAGAGCACAAGGCACTGTGGCCTTCTAGTACGGCTTTTCAACCAGACAGCGCTATGGCTGGTCTGGCATCATGGCCTCACAACTCGGCAATGGCCGGTGTGGCACGGAATGTATGTGTCTCGTGCGGCGCTACAGCTCCATGGCTGGCGCGGGGGTTTCATGAACTCCCAGCATGGCGAATAACTACGCATGCTGTGCTACAGCACAGTGGCTGGAGCCAAGTTGGCAACGTGGCCTCACGCGAGTTGGTGTCCGTCGGCGATTTTCTCTCCGATCTCCTTCATGAGCCTTGGGGCTTGGAGGCGCATCGTCTTACCGCTTTCAGCTCGTCAGTACCCTGGCGAAGCGTTGGGCTGATAACCTGTTGAAGGAATGATTTGCGCAGAGTTGTTAGGGCAGTACAGAACTGAATGAGGACAAAAGTAGAGAGGATTAGGCGGCCATAGTGAAGAGGGAGTCTTGAATGTAGAAGGAGAAGACGCTTGTGTGGTAGAGTTCGTAAAAGAGGAAGTGGTGATTTAGATAGTCTGGTGTCCTGGAGGGGAGTTATTCTCCACCAACCAGTCCAGTTATATAAGAAATCTCTATATGATATAGCACAATTATATTCCCCTAGATAGTCAGTATCACATCGGAGATGGTTACTTCAACAGAATACCCGAGGTGCTCCATTACGGGTCTCGACAGGACCAGCACGGACTTGCTCTTTTCTTCTTCAAACACCCATGCCCGCGTATTGCGAAGAAGCAAGGGACCTGCCGTCGTGCGCAGTTGAATCACATTGAAGATAACACGTTGCGTCACGTCGAAGCAGCTACCATCAAACGTAGCCAACTGCCGAGGCGGACACTGCGCCTCTCGCACTGCAGCACCACTCCGCAGCAATTGGTCAACCAAACCCCGGCTCGCCACATTCACGTCCGCCCCGGAATCCAGCAGGACATCATGAATGTCGAGAACATTCTCCGCCCTAGCCATGCATGCGCTGCCCGGATCGATCGGAGCTTCTTCGAGGCGAAGCGCTTTGATAGCATGTACAGGGGCGGATACCTTCGCCTCCACCGGGGGATTTCCTGGCCTTGCCTCCCTCCATTTACGTAGAAGGTCTTCTGCCTCGCCGGCTGCTGCATGGGGACAGTCCTTAGCGCGATGAGCCTCGCTGCCACACTTCAAGCAGGTCCGCTTGCGAGGAGGCGGCTTGCTCTCTTCGGTGCGTGGAGACGTTCCGGCGGGCTTCTCGGGCTTCCTCCCGCTCGACTTCGCCACCGAGACAGAGGACTGGCTAGCGGGTTCCCACCGTAGATATTCCTTACAGCTGGCACGAAGCCACTTGATAAAAGCGACGACATCCTTCAGCAGGGGCTTGTTTGACTCGCGCGCCAGCTCGTTCTTCACGGTCTTGTTGAACTGCTCTGGGGCCAGGGCATCCATCAGGTAATGGACGATCTTCTTCGGCTCGCTCTCAACCATCCACTCCATGTTCTCGGTCTCGAGCACTTGGTACATTGCGTGTGCAAGCTTTGAGTCAGCATCGGTAAGACTCACATCCATCACCAGCTTGCGGCTCATGAGCATCTTGACCTTGTCGAAGTCTTGTTCGCCCGTAATCCTTCCTTCCCATACCGGTAAGTAGTTGATCCAATCGGCTTCTGTTATCGCGTCGATTTGTTTACAGATGTCGAGCATAGCGATCAGACGGCGGCGCTCATCCTCGACACACGCACCAACTGGCATTCGGAATGGACGAAAGAACGCCGTTTCGAGGGCGGACAGCTGCCGGCAATAGGCTTCGTACTTCTTCATGAAGCCTTGTTTTTCTTGAGCCGTCG
>NW_003303720.1:991694-1062283 GCF_000142945.1 Phytophthora infestans T30-4 | reverse complement strand
GTAGTCTCACTTGAGCCTCATGTTCTGCACCGTCCACGCGGCCGCTTACGTCTTCCATGTCCACATCTAAGTCAACGCCACATTCTCGACGAGGCAGCGAAAAGGGGCCTCCAGCGTTGCTCACAACGTGAGTGCTAGGGCGACGGATAGATCCTCCTCCAGCTGCAGCTTGCTCAGCGGTTGCTGGAGCTGGAGTTCCGGTTTCTTCGGTACCGGGTACCACCACAGTAGTCTCCACAGCCGCTTGTTCAGCAGGCCCAGGTGGCGGGGCGTCTTGATCAGGAATGGTGAACCCAGCCATTGCGGTTCAGGCACCAGATGACTTGCACAGTCACGAAAGGGTCGATTTGCACAGTCGACGCGTAGCTTGCTCAGCGGGTCGCTTGCACAGCGGAGTTTCTTGTCATTTAGTACTAAAGCTAGCTTTGATCTGTGTCCTCGGCGGTCACGACCAAGTATGAGGGACAAAGTAAATTGCAAAGTGATTGAATATAAAGAGATCGATACCTGGCACTACTCCTGCTACGCCCTTGTCTGTTTGCCTCCTTGATGAGAGCTTGCACAGCCTCTCCTTGGAGCACCATGGACTTTGGCTGCATCTCATGCGTCCAAATATACGATCTCAGACTTGATATCTCACCCGCTGGTCCATCGCCACTGGGGGATCATCAAGCCACACAGAAATACTTAGGCTTTAGCTTCGTTCTCCGCTCCCAGCCTAGGATATCAGGCTTAGTATATCACCCGCTGGTCCATCGCCACTGGGAAGCCACCAAGCACTGCATACAGTACGCGCAAAGTTAATGATCACGCCTGTTCGCCACCTGATGCCCATCATCTGGGGGCATCATATCAGCCGGCGGCAGATTAGCTTCGTGCTGTCCTACTTGTCCAATTTCTTACAGTTAGAAGAGATGGTAATTCAAAAACAAGACAAACTGTTGTGACGAAATGAAGGGGCCTTTATGTAAAACAGCCATTATTCGTTGTCCAGAACTCCTACAATTATGGTCAGCTTCGGAATACCCAATGAGACCAGACTCAATTAAGACGAATCAAAGCCCTTTCACGACAAAACTTGGCATTTCGAGACGCTAGGACAAGTGGGAGTGGTACCCACAGGTGCGACGTTGTAACAAAGGAGAAACGAGAGTCCAGTTGTAACGGGGTACAATCCAGTGTGCCCTATGTTACATAAAGAGTGACCCGTCACTCTTGAGGACACCTGGTACACGGTACCAGGTGCTCTCGGAACCAGTCAGTGCATGACTAATTAGCTCCACTAAAGGTAACCTCTAGTTTGTATGTGACCCAAGCTTATCTTGCTTATAAATACATCAGTCTTAAATCTACTCCTCTAAGTAGCAAACCGTTCCCACTGAGGCCGGGAACACGTGGACTTACGTTCACTCGGGTAATTAATACCCTTAAGCACTTCCTCTGTGCAAGGTGCTGTGTGACCCCGTCACACTTGGTAGCACTCGTAGTCAATCCAGCACCATCGCGGGTAGATTGAACTACCTGAATCCTCTGTGCGCTCAACGTTTGAGCCAAAATGGACCGAAGCGAGTTTCCTCGCTTGAACGACTCACAGTATGAGTCTGTTCGGAAGATGGGAGGCATCTTTGGACAAGATGTCCTTCGCAGCTTGGCGGCGGCGACGCCTGCCGAGCAACAAGAACGCGCGACTGCGTTTGAGACCTGCGAGCGTGGTCTTATCGCTCACGTCCGCGGGAGCTTGGAGGCCTCGATGGCCGCTCCCCAGGCAACCAGGCCTAAGCCGGTATGGCTGAAGGTCCCCGCGTTTGAGGGGTAGAAGGGAGAGAACCTTCACTTCTGGGTCCGTGAGGTGGAGATCGCCATGAAGGCGGGTCTCATCTCGGACGAGCCAGCTCGGGTGGCGTTTGCCCTGTCCAACCTTGGTGGACGTGCCAAGCACTGGGCATACACCAGGGAGACGACATCTCCTGGATGCTTTGCATCCTGGGCTCAGCTGTAAGAGCAGCTTCGAGCCGCGTTCCTACCGGCGAACAATGTGTTCCGCCAGCGCTCACGCTTTCTCGCGTGTAAGCAGGATAAACGTGAGCTGCAGGAGTACGCGCAAGAGATGCGCACGTTGGTGGCATCTCTGGCAGGGAATCCTCTGCCTGAAGACATTAAGACAACAGTCTTCATGGACAGCCTGAAGGTCGGTCCTGCTCGCACCCAGCTATTCCGGGTGCAAGCGACAACTATGGAGGAGGCGATTCGAATCGCCCTCCAAGAAGAGTACAGCCACAAGCAGGCTGGTACTCCTCGGGAAGAGGAACATCGCCACGATAAAAATGGCGTTCCTCGGGAGGCGGAGCATCGCAGCAATGACGCTGTTGCTCCTGCTGTCACGCAGCCCGTTGATACCGGTGCGTACAGCGAGCCCGAACCCATGGACTTAAGCTCAGCCGAGAGCTTGGTCCGCTGCTATGGATGCGGCGGACATGGATACTACCAGCGTGTGTGTCCCTCGCTAGTCCTCGGGAAGAAGACGGCCCGTGGGCCTCAAGACCAATGGCGCAGGCTACGGTCAGGTGGACGAAGACTCCCCGGCCACCAGTAGAGGCGCTATGCCCTACTGAAGAGCGCTAAGCCTTCGTGATGGGTGTGCAGGTTGTGCGCACCACGGAACTTAGCCCAGAGAGACGTGGTTCTCTCAAACCGGTGAAGGGCAGTGATGGGCTGCCGGTAGTACACTCGGTGTACGGGGGTACGGTACCCCTTGAACGTTTGATTAGTTCTGGGGCGTTGATACGCCGCCGGAATGTCGCTTGACATAACGACATTCGACTGCACTCTACGTCAGAGTGGCGGTCATGGGCTGGTCCTTGATGGACTAGTCTTTGGTACGGTGAAGGAAGTACCAATGGTCCTCAACGGACCTGAACGTTTCGGCTCGATGAACTCGCGCACCGCGGTGTCGCTCACAGTTCTCGCCATGAACACATGGCTGTGCCGAACATAAGGCACAGCCCGGACTTTGTGTGCAGACTGAGAAGGCCTACCAGTCCAGGTCTATGACGGAGCATTGTGAGTCATGTTCCCACCTCCGTCATGACTGGGGCGTCTGATACAGACCGCCAGGACGCAGAAGCGTCACGGAGCTGTCAACCCGCTGACAGCTCTGCGTACAGCAAGACCATGCTCCGCTGCGGCGATACCACGGGCGTGGGTCTTTGCCCGGCGTGTGGACCTGCTACACCAGCAGCGTCCAACGCCGAAGGTCGTCGCGCCGCACGGGCTTCGATCAGTGGTAGTATGCCTTTAAGCGCTGACCTTAAGGGTAACTGACGGACGGGCACCGCCGGGAGTGGAGCCTGCGGCTTAATTGGAAGGCGCTGAATGCGCTTCCTGTGTGGGTAACACAGTACCACACGCAGTCGCCCAGACTATAACTGAAGAGGAAGGCATTGTCCATGCTTCCTGTGTCGGTAACACAGTGCCACACGAGGTCTCGAGTGCCTCTGATGTCGTCAACGAGACATCACGACGTGGGTAACGAAGTGCCACGTCACGTCAGCCGCCGCAAGTCGGGTCTGAACCTTGTTCAGGCCGACGTCGCTTCAAGCGACTCGGAGTCCAGGGCTCGGACTCCTCTGACTCGGTCGGTGGACACCAGCTCTGTCCGGTGTGTGGGCGGGTTTGCCACGCCAGCCGATCCCAACACCGAAGGTCGTCGCGCCGTATGCGCTTCGACAGTAGTGGTGCCTAAGGGCATTCACCAGGTGGGTAACATAGGTCCACACTGCGGGTAACAAGTTCCGTAACCAGCGAAGCTGCTTAAGGAGACCGACATTCGGTGCTCCGAGCGTGGGTAACAAAGTTCCACGCAAGGTCACTCAGACCATAACTGATACGGAAGTCGCTGTATGCGCTTCCGGTGTGGGTAACAGAGTTCCACACCCAAGGCGAGTAACATAGCGCCGCACACAGAGCCATTGGCTCGAGGCGCGAGGTTGTCTTGGCCTCGCCGGACGTGAGCAACTCGCTCGACGTCAAGTCGCGCAGACCAAAACTGCTGACGCGAAGGCTGAATGCCTTCGGTCGACACGGCCGACGCGGTCGACCATATCGACGCAGTGCACATGGCGGAGAGCCGTTGCGCCTGCCAGTGGCTATTAGAAGCCACGAGAGACTCAGTAGTCTCGAGGTTAAGTGGGGGAGAGGCTCGGAAATACCTTTCCTCCCTGACTTTGCAAGAGGCAGGTAGCCGTCGTGCTGTCAGTGGCTATCACAAGCAACGAGAGACTCAATAGTCTCGAGTGTAAGTGGGGGAGAGGCTCGGAAAATACCTTTCCTCCCTGGTCTTGAGGTAAGACCAGGTTCCTTACGGAACCAGGCGTCGATGTACATCGACTGCAGGCTGGAGGCGAACAGCCGGGCTAGAGCTGCGGTAGCTCTGGCCGAACAAGACATAGTGGCGAAGAAAGCCACTGGCGCAAGGTGCCTCGGAATCGCTGAGCGAATCAGCAGTGTTGGGGTTGCAAGCAACCACACACGAGGCGAAGCGCGGGCCTAGTGCAATCAACGCACTGGTCCCTTGGTCATGAACGACCTGTCGAGTAGGGTGAACGGAACGTCTCACCCGCCGACAAAGCGGTTACGGTACGTGATGTACGCAACGCGCCGGGTATAATGGGCCGTGGAGCCATAACCCAAGTGTGGTGCACGAGTGCACACACAACTGACCAGGTGGTGGTCGAGGCAACGCACGCAGTCGTAACTGGTGCCGCGCCGAGCATGACACCGTGGTGATGGCTGCTTGCCTCACCATGGGTTGGTACCCGTGAGTACTCGGTGTCAATGCCAGACACCAATGCCGCAGTGGCATAGTGGTGAGATGTGCCCCACCACGGTCGAGTACCATCAAGGTACATGGTGTCTGTGACAGACACTGGTATAGGTGCAAAGGATATGCACCATACCACGACCCGATGCGCTCTGGACACTGTGAGTCAACGCACGTACCGTGCATCGGCACTGGCTGCTGTCGAGCGGCCTGCCAGGAGTTCCACGTAATGAACTCGTCGTGCATGACACACATGACGTGCACGGAGCACTTATGGTAGCTGTGGTACGCGTCGTACACAGCGTACCTCGTGTACGGGCCCATGGACCTGTACACTGTGCTTGCACATGCGTCGTGCATGATGCGAGCACTGGCCATGAATCTGCTCAGGCGACAGCACAGCAGAAGCTGTTGCCGCTAAACATGGCAACCTTGGGGTGGGCGTACCGCACCAAAGGTTATTACCGTACGGTACATGGTGTCGATGGGAGACACCTACACCACGGTTGTGTACCGCCACGGTACACGGTGTCGATGAAGGACACCTTCGCGCCGTTGGTATGGTGACCAAGACGCGAAGAGAGCGTGGCGTGGCAGAAGCTCCGCCCGCAAGGATGGATCCTTGCTGGAGCCAAAGGCATGGCCCGAGGTGAGCTGAAAGCTCTCTCTAGTGCTGGGGAAGGTGTTGCCCTTCTCGGTGTCGTCCCTCGCGGGAGACACCATGCTCCGAACGCGTTCGCGAGGACTATCGTTTCCTCTGGTGCGAACTGTGGACGAATGCCACACGTTCGGATGCTATTGCACCCTGTGCCAAAGCACTGTACGCACGCTAGCGCAGGAGCTAAGGCAGCTCTGAGTGTAGGCTTTGCGGCCAACACAGTTGTGAGCATAGGGATGCAAATCCCAGTGAGCTTTGGCAGCACAAGTCACTGGGTGTGACTGAGAGCCGCGCCAGTCTCGTGGCTGCTCAGTGTGAGAATTCACATTTTGGTGTTTTAATTCTCTCACTTCTGATTGGAGAATCAGTTGTGATTGGAGAATCAGGTGATTCTCAGTTAAGTGCGGGAGGATGTAACGGGGTACAATCCAGTGTGCCCCATGTTACATAAAGAGTGACCCGTCACTCTTGTGGACACCTGGTACACGGTACCAGGTGCTCTCGGAACCAGTCAGTGCATGACTACTTAGCTTCACTAAAGGTAACCTCTAGTTTGTATGTGACCCAAGCTTATCTTACTTATAAATACATCAGTCTTAAATCTACTCCTCTAAGTAGCAAACCGTTCCCACTGAGGCCGGGAACACGTGGACTTACGTTCACTCGGGTAATTAATACCCTTAAGCACTTCCTCTGTGCAAGGTGCTGTGTGACCCCGTCACACCAGTGGTAGCAGCTGAAAATCAGTATTGTGCATTCTAAATGGATTTGTTATCAAAAATACATGATTACCGCTACATGACAGCTTGAAATTTGAATTGAACGACTCAGACTGTTACAGCTTCAAAAATATTCAAATATTGTTAGTGCTACCCACAACAACAACTCATTGACATCGCAACTGAGCAGACAGAGAAAAGCGACTAATTAGATTTAAAACCGTTTCGAGAAGCTTAGAATGATGAAATTTTTTATTTACTGCTGACATTAGGTAAGTTTTATTAGAATTCAAGTTGGAAACTTGGCATATTATCCGGAGCTATCCATAATGTTTACGAGCATGACTTCTGAGCTTACTCCACACCGTAATCGCTCGTGTGCTTACAGTTAAACGTTTCCTCTTTCCCGGACTGTCTCTTTACTGTACACATGTATAGCTCTGAGCTACTTTCCGAGATACACTCGAGACCGTTTTGAGTTTTTACATGTACGAGAGGTGCAAACTATTTTATAGCATCAGATACTTCTTTAGTCCCAATATCCACGCTTCCTCGTTTTGTGCTTTGAGGATCCGCTCAAAAATGGGTGCTCTAAGTGCGATCAACTTCGTGGTTGTCATGTGATCGATAGAAAGAAGGAGAAAAATGAATATGCCGCCTCACAGGCAGACTGCACGTAGCTTGTATCCAATAAGAGAAAGGAAAGCTACGATCACCACAACAGTCCAGGGATTCGGAAGTGGCCACAGCATGCCGCCAGGATGTAAGCTATATCTCGCTTGACATGCACCAAATCGTGATTCATCCACAGTAGCCGCGTGATGGCTACAAGTTCGTCATCCAGCCGCCACTGCTCCCACTTCTCCATGAATAAAAAGATAGAAGCTTGATAGGGAGGAAGCAAATGACGGCGACGGCCTTCTCTTTCAACGCAACACGGGTTGCGCTCATTTTGAGCTTATTGTGATCCGATAAATTGCTGCCTTCGCACAGCGGTCGCATAGCATCAGATACTTCTTTAGTCCCAAGATCCACGCTTCCTCGTTTCAGCAGATCCCGTCGTTTCGTTGAGCGGTCGAGCTGTGGCGCTCTTCGTGGTCAACGATACGCTCCACAATCCAGCGCGCATCACCCACCGAGTCAATTATCGGTGGTGGGCCTTCACGATGATACGGCGTACGCCCTGTACGTTCAGGGCGAGGTGGAGGCAGCTTCGAACCGTGCGTTCAAGACACGGCGCTACAGCTACTCCACTTGCATTCTTCCGCGTCGTGCGGAAGCGACAAAAGTGGTTCTTCATCGTGTCAAGTGTGTCTACCAATAACCCCACAAGGACGGGACATTTTCAAACTGGGTGGGAAAAGTTGGAGACATGGTGCAGTTTGGATTTAAAACCGTTTTTGAGAAGCTTAGAATGATTAAATATTTTATTTACTGCTGACATTAGGTAAATTTTATTAGAATTTATCTAAAAAAGGAGCTCAGTATTTTAAGTTTCAGCATTATTTGTACATAATGTTTACTGCACCCGATTGCGAAATTGAGTCTCGTGCAATGGACTCCTGAGCCTGCTCCATAGGTTTTTATTTCACTTCTCAAACTGCTGGCTCGATTGCAAGTCTCCAGAAAAATCGCAATTTTCTAAACTTCACGCGTTCGACCATGCACTTCTACCACGTCGTGCTGCTCACGCTTCTCGCAGTCGCTGCTATTAGCATCGATGCTCTTGCATCTGCGGAGGTTTCCAAGCTAGCGGCTATCAAAATCACACCAACCATTCGCTACAACGATGGAAAACTGCTGCGAAGACTTAATTTGGGATACAATGACCTTGACACCGAGGATAGAGATATATCCTCACTCATCAGGCGGGCGCAAGTGTATTACTGGACAAAAATGGGGAAGTCGAAAGACTATGTCAAGGAGGCGCTTGGACTGAAAGGAACTGAGCTGAAGAAGAATCCGAAATACAAGTACTACGAGGAGTTTAAAATTAACTCAAGACGTCCCATGGCTGTGGACAACTTAGAAACACGCCAGGTAAAGAAGTGGCTATACGATTAGGTCCCACCACAGGGGGCCAGGTCAGAGCTGGGGTTGAATGCAATCCCTGCCAAGCAACTCATGAATAATGCTGAGTACAGGATGTACCTGCGATATGCGACCGAGTTTGACGATCAATATTTCCAGCGTGTCAAGAAGAGCGACAAGCTCACAAATATCACCCCCAGCCCATCTCCAGCAGAGATGGAGGCAAGAATTCGAATTTGGGTCAAAGCAAAGCGACCGAATTGGTACGTTGAAAAACTGCTTGGGGTGGAGAACAATAGTCAATTCAAGGAGTTAAGTAGAGAGTATCAACTCTTTTTGAAGCTGCAAGAGGCCAAGAAATAGAAGTGAGCCTAGCTTTTCTAGGTGGGACGGTGGCCGCGATACTAACGCCATTATTAGATTCTGGTAGGGGCATCGATCTAAATGAATTGGAAATGCTCGTTTCGTAGAATACTGCGAGTCAAAGAAAAATATCACATGCTCTCAGAAAATCTTCAGTAATTAGGTTTGGTACACACGGATCATGGCTCGATGCACTGGATTAAATCCTCGAGAACCACAAGAAGAGCACGGCGTGCAGAAACCCATGGAGGTATTGGTGTACTTTTTTTTAAGTACTGGTATTCGCTGTGAGAAATTTGGCGCGTATCTGACATGCTAAAGTGCTTTAAAGGGCACTTTACCTCGACTGCAACAAGAGCGCACCCACAAAAGGCATTTCATTGCACTTTGAAAGTCTTGAAACTAGGGTATTGAATATTAACTAAGACAGAAAATATTAAGGTCCACACTGGTCGATCTATCTGAAAAAAAATATGTTTAAGAGTCCAGCATCGACATTAGACACAAGTTTTGTATAAAAAATTCCAGAGCTTCACGCTGATTGACGACAAAGGCGACAGTCCCCTTGTAATGGAATAATGATTCCTACGGAAAGTGATACATTCCTGATGGTACAGTCACAAAAGCGCGAATTTCTGTTGTACTGGTATACTGTTAAATACCGGTAGCTGACACCTGATTACTAGTACTACTATTAATATATGTAGTAGTAGCCTACAAGTACGCTGGGCTCGTACTTAAGAAAATAGTTATAAAAAGGTATCTCATGACAATGGAGCTCTACCAAAACCTACACAAACTCGATTTTTGCGTCTGACAAAGCCGTGACGTATTTGTTGTCACAAATCGGTAGTAAAATGCTGAGGCGTTTTTCTCGTCTCCACAAAATGTGTCGACGCAAAATCGTTCGTACCTCATTTCTGGTACAGCTATCGGTATCCAGTCAAGCCCACTTCTAGTTTTGCTTTGGGACACAACAGCTCACACAATGAGCCGCCGTACTGCTGGAAGAGGACGGGGCTTCACTACGCCTCAGGTTGAACGTACGTAATGCGTCACAAATAGGATCTCATGATTGATTTTAACGCTGCTTTCACTATTGCAGGCCTCTTATCTCTCGTCGAGCAGATTCTCCCTCTCGGATCGGCTCAATGGGATGATGTCCACTACGCATACAATCGGAACCTGCCTGCTGAGTGGCCGCAGCGCGACTCAGAGTCGTTACGTCGCAAGTTCTACGCGTTGAAGAATGCTAAAAAGCCAACAGGTGAGTGAGGCCTGTGTGTGCTGTAATACCATCATTCATCTTTATACGTATACTTTGCTATGTAGGGGATCCGTCGTGTCCCCCAGAGATTCGACGAGCGAAGCATGTCTTTAGAGAAATCGAGGGCAAGTGCAGTGTGTTGCAGCTAGATGATGACGAACAAGAAACCATTTCATCGGAGCCGCTTGCCACCGAGACCCACAATCTCGCATCTGATTCGTGCCTAACAGCAGCCATTTCCGGAGGAGGCAGTATGAACCCCTACTTCGGCATCGATGCAGGTGAGATTGGTGGGAATGTTGAGGAAACATTCGACGAGCAAGAAGATGGAGCTAGCGCGGGCTCTGACGCCTCTCTAAGTGAACCGACTGCGAAGCCTAAATCGAGTACTGGACAAGGTAATTAAGCACATGATGATTTAATGTTTTGGTGGATTTCTTGTTTTTACTAATTGATAATACAATTGGCATGTGGTAGATCTCAAAGCTTCCGCACGCACCGGCAAAACACCAGTGGAATTAGCGCAAATGAGTAAGACGTTGAAACGACAGCGTGACGAGAACGTGACTATGTCACATACAGCAAAGACACGTCTGAAAATTGACGGCATGCTACAGCAGCTTACGCAGCCAAACACGGAGCTGCCGCAGATGCTCTTTGCCATGGAAGAGCGTGCCCATCAACGCGAACTTCAATATCGTCAGGAAAAGGAGGCCCGTGAAGAAAAACGTGAAGCTGAGCGACTTCGTGCTCAAGAGGCACGAGAGATTCGTGAGACCGAGCGTGCCGAACGCGAATCGCAACGTCACGAAATGCTCATGACTATGCTTGCTGCTGTAATTGGTAAGAAGTAGATTTGACTACACAGAATTACGCTACAGCGAATAGAGATGCAAACTGAAGCCGAGCAAGTTTTTTTTTTATTGAAAGACTGAACGAATCTGACTAATGCCAGTACGGCGCACGCGAAAGTTATAAAGCCTGTAAATGTTGTCCAGACGGATTTGGCTTTTGTCTGCATTGTATGGAAGCGGAAGTAGAAGCCGGCGATAGCATTTTGAAGCCGACCCCATTCCCCATTCAGCAGCTTGGCGAAGTGATGTAATGGCTTTGTGTAGAGCCATTAAAGCCAAGTGGCATTCGGGCGACGCACGCTCCAGGTCGCCGTCCTTTAGTGGGATAATGATCTTCCCAACTGCCTCATTAGCTACAGGAAAAGCAGAGTCAGCAGCGACACCAGTTCCAGGAACGGTAAACGCAGGGTTTGATAGCTTTGCTTGCAGCTGCCGGCTCGTTTCGCCGTCATTCCAGGAGCCTGGGCAATTATGACGGCCCCATACCAAGGTTCCGTCGACACCATAGCAGAGAGTACCGGTCACCAAAGTACTGTGTAGCCAACCTGCCAGTATAAAAGACTGAATATTAGCACCAGTTTGCAAATAGATATACATTGTACGTACCATTGTAGTGAGCGTTCGGAAGGTCCGCATTTGTAGGTTCTTGCACGCGATAATTCTTGCCATCGACGAACCCCCAAATTCCTTGGATTAGTGGCTCTCTAGCTTGCGTGAGCCTTGCCCACTCCACTTGTTACTCCTTAGAGGGGAAGCGAATGCTGGCGTCGGGCAGAACCTTCCGACTCGCACACAGCGCGGCCTCTGCATTAGCTAGGACTCGAGATAGGGTAGCTTGAGGGACACCAAAAAGTTCGCACAGCGTCTTGTTCTCTATGGCTGCTGTATAGAAGTGCAATATACAAGCTAACACAGCGTGCTTAGAAATGAACTTTGGGGGCCGCCCTGGCTTGCCCACGCCGCTTTTAACTACGTAATGCACGCTAAACACCTGTAGCAAGCAATCAAATGCCTCATGATCAAGGGAGACAACTGATATAAAGCTCCCACGATCTCGACTAGCATACAACGTGTGCCAGGGCGATTTAGCAGGATCAATTAGCGCTGCAACTGTTAGAACATTACGATCAAAAGAGTACATACAACGCAGCCGTAGAATCAACATCACCTGCTTCTTTAAACGCGCATTCCGGTGCTCGCTCGCTAGCACAAGTCGCTGGGCCCTAGCCATCAAAAAGGTGAATGGCCCGCGTACATGTACCCATAACGTTAAAAGTGTTGATTTTGGTATGATAGCAGACATATCACAAATTCGACATATATTTTAACACATTTCGCTTTTAAATTTGTGTTTGTGATTGCATTTGTGTAGGTCTTGGTAGAGTTCCAATGTATGCGGGCTTGCTAGTCTGCCACTACACAAGGTATCAACCAGGTGAACGTAGAAATCGCTCACAAAGATGCGGAGCTGGTTGGCCTACGTGCCACAGCGAAGTGTAGTGCCAAGCTGCTACAGGTTTGATCTACTAAATTCGTGATCTACTGAAACTGCCGGTGTCTTGATAACGTCGCCGCATATCTGCAGAAAGCTGAGCAAGACTTTCTCATCACTCATCAGGATCTTGAGAGCACGCAGCTCAAGTTGCTGGACTGCAAACGGTGCGAACACCCAACTCGAACGTGAGTTTGTCCTAACTCGTCTGAAATTATCCCAGTAAGTTATCTGTCAAAGATCGCGAGGTCCGCATGTGGATCGAGAGATACGAACAAGTCATGATGGATCTCCACGCTTCGCAATTCCGCCTTACGCAATTGGCACGAGGTACTCAGATCAACTCTTACCGAAAAATGGAGAGGTAGAGCGTTCTAACAAGAGTCGTTGTAGACGCAAGCTCCAAGGAAGCAGCACTAACGGTAACCTCGATAAAGCGGTCTTCACAGCAGCTTCGCTAATAATTTCCGGTGTTGCAAATTTGGAATGTCGAAGTAGCGAGGGCTCGCAATAGACATCGACAATCCCGCGAATGGACTTGCAAGTCTCCGTCCTCGTCCAGTGCCTTTGATGAAGCCTGTTGGGCTACATGATCGCGCTGTTCGGAGATATCGACGAGATCAAATTTGGAATCGAGCGCACGCCAGCACAGCCAGCATTTCAAATATGCAGCCAGCCTCTTGCTTGAAACCTGTACACTCGGCTGGCTCACTTCCTCATGCCCATGCTACAGCAATACCGCCACTCGATCCGACGCCTATCGTAAGCCGCGATTGTTTCCACTGTACAGCGACGACGACGCCTGCCAAGGCAAAGAATCGGTGAGAGTTATTCAACATTGGGCTGTCTAGTTAATGGACTTACACCATTGCTTATTGCAGAACTCCCGCCATACCAAGAGACGAACGCGACTCGCCGTACGAATTGATCTTGATGCGCTGAGACGGGAAACACTTGCAAAGCTCACGTATGCTCATAATATCGTCGGTTTGTGTACAGAGAAACCCACCCAGGGTCAAAATATCTTGGCTATGGTCTGGGGCTTCTCAAGAAAAATCACATCGTTCCGGATAATAACTACAATCATAAAAAACTAGCCGAGCGCCGCCGCGTAGCGGCGGTAGTTTAGGTTTAGCTCTACTTGCCGCCTCCGCTTCGCTTCGGCGGGATATTTATTTCAAAAGATATGAAATCCTATGTACTTTATGAATTTCATAATTCTGGGTTTAATTTAGACCAGTCGCTACAAAATGCTGGTAAGCCGTGCAATTATTTCTACAAAATACTGAGCCCCTAGCATCACACTTTCCATGCTTAAAAATGATCATTCTGGTGATCTTGACACAGTTTCTTTATTATTGTTGGCTACTACATAAGTACTGGCGTGACATTCGTCAGTCATCGCTATTTTCATGAGGTTTGATAGGTTTACCTAGAGAGCATCATACAGTCCGTGTTGACTCGGGCACATGCTTGCCGTGTCGTGCTGGCATTAACGGCGAGTATGTGCCCAACACAAGAATCACCAGCACTTCAAATAGCATGTCTACAAACGATATTGAATATATTTAGCTTGGCGTCGTGCTCGATATCATGGGCCGTTCTGAGGCGCTGTGAAACTTAGCCCGCATCAATCCAAAGGACAGTAATGATCTATCCAGGTTGCACTTCTTACTCTCTTGTACTGCCTATTTGAGCTTGTAAGTAACTAAAAATTGCTAACTTCTCTCACAAAACTCACTGAAAGCTATAAGTGCTTCTTAGTGTCGCGTGTTTTGAGAACGTGGTTCACCCCGTAGATCTTGGCATCGTGTATTTAACCACTTGCCTTTCCGTAGTCTCATTCGGCCCCGTATAATATCGTGTTTTGGAACGTTTCCGTTACCCCGTACTACAGGTTGGGTGTTGTTTTCTTTAATGACCCATGCTCTTTCGTGCTCTTCCCGGCTTCGTGGTTCCTGCTCACCCATGGCCCACGCTGCTCAGCGGTTATGTCCTCTCTCTTGTGGGTTCATGCGCTTTAGTACGGCCTTTACGTAAATGCTAACTTTTCTCTGTTCTCAAACGTTTATATGGGTTGCACTGGTTTCATGGTACATACTATTTCGTGGCCGTTAGCCTCCCATCGCCGGTGCTCTAGCCGAAGTGTGCTATTCCGTAGTTTGGTGACTTCATGCAGTCGTGTTGTTTCGTCGCCCGTGTATCGTGCTCTCCAGGTGAGGTTCCATCGACTGCGGTATCACGCTATCGTGCAATCACGGTGTGGTAATGCTGTTTATGGTGTTGTGCTCACGTAGTGTATCTGCGTTGTCCGTGTTATCGTGTTCTACAATGGCAACGTGCTCCACAGTGTGCAGTCGTGGTCACCCCAAGCGCCCACCTCCCCGTTTATTTCGTGGCTGACCCGCCGTTCGTGCAATCTAGTTCTAATGTAGTACTGTCCTCCGTGGCTCGGTAAGCTCAGGTTCAACACTGGTATCGTTCTCCGCGGCACGGTGATTTTACGTCTATAGCTCTGCGGCTGCGTTCGCCCACGGCTTAGTGGCACAGCCCATGCTATCGTGCTAGCTTGTGGTGTCGCGGCTGGTCTGTCGTCCGTGAGGCTGTTAGCTTCCGTAGTATCATACTCCGGGACTCGGTGAGCTCCAATTCTACCTTAATATCATTCTCCAATGCTAGGATGATCTTTCGTTCATGGTATACCGCGGCTTCATGCTTGGTTGGGCGACTGTGCTCCGTGTTCTACCGTGGTGCTATGGGAGAGTTGCTGTCAGGGCACTCTTACCGCTACGTGCTTCGAGCGTGCGTACTCTTCCGTAGCCACCCTTTTTAGCATGCTGGTGTGTCTACATAATTAGTTCCTTTCCGTGGCCCGTACGCTCCCGTCATATTCTTGTCCTTCTGTCCTTTTCATGGCTGTGTGCTCTTCCGCCTGTCACGCTACCCATACAACTTTGTGGTTTGCATCAGCTAAGTCTTCTGTCACCGTCCACCCTTCCGTGCTTCATGTTGCTCTTCTATCCCATCGTGTACATAGTGTGGGTCGGTGTTACTTCGTTTTCGTGTTCTTGCTTAGTCACGTGCCTCCGCGCTAACTTAATCACAAACGCTGTTCCCATTTTTCTGTACGCTACATATATATGTTGGAAAGTTTGCACAATAACACTACTACAAAAGAAGATGGTACTTTTTACCGGGTGCAGTGTGGGGTGCAGGGGTGTAAGCTACAATAGTCATATTTTAAAGTTTTCACATTATTAATTATATTAATACAACTGTTATTTATTATTAAACGCTGATATAATTATTATGTGTACTACTACTACAAATGACCGCAAGCAAAAATATGAAATGCCTTGATAGTAGTACTAAGAAAAAAATTATTGTAAGTTAAATTAGTACAGCAGTACTACGAAGCCTAAAACATCATTCTATATCCAATAAGTACTAAAGTTTCGATTGAGGCCGAAATATAAGTCACCAAAGCCTACACTTTTTTCAGCAGCTCCTACGGCGATATAGTACGTGTGTGCTTATCGGCGCCTTTTAAGTATGCTAACTAACGCGTACACAGGCAGCGCCCTTTGCGTGGCCTTGCATACCGCAGCTGAAAATGAGAGCAAAATGAAACTTAAGCGGCGCATTTAAGTACGATGTGTAGTCCACATAAAGTGTGTAAAAAAAACAATACCGATTTTAGCCAATGCCTTCGCTGCGCTCGACAGCTCTTGAGCGAATCGAGGCCGCCTTCGCTGCGCTCGGCAGCCAGTAGAACGCGCGTATTAGCGTTACATTTTAGAACCCTAGCCCGTTACGGACGGACGTACGAACAGACACACGTCAGACTCCACTAGGGGGGGTAAGACTAGCCGTTCGCCGCCGCTACGCGGCGGAGGTGGCAGGTTTTAGTCCAAGGAGAAATGGGTTCCCGCCTTCGCTACGCTCCGGCGTAAACATGATTTATGTAAACGTGATGTATTAAATGCATATGAAATTGAACATTCCTACTCTCAACCAAAGATCTGCCTGTAGACAATGTTCTGGGCATAGACCCCATCCTCCTCCTCCAGCCTTGGGTCCTCGACCAGCGCCTTGAATCTTGATCTTGAAGTAACTCGCGACATCGCAACGTACAGCTGCCCGTGGGAGAAGTAAGGCGTAGCAAGATACAGCCCCAAGTACTGCACCGTTTGTCCTTGCGCCTTGTTAATCGTCATAGCAAAGGCCGGTTGGACAGGAAACTGCTTGCGTCTCAATTGAAATGGAAAGCTTCGAATGTCTCCATCACTGATGAAAACAATGCGGGGAATCAAAACATGTTGCCCTTGTCGCTCACCTGTCATGATTGTGGCGTGGATGACATGTGGCTTAAGGGCCACGATTCGAAGCCGTGCTCCGTTGCACAACCCTAGATCTGGTTTTAAGTTCCGCATCATCATGATAGGCATTCCTACCTTGAGAGTCAGCTTGTGGGGAGACATTCCACTAATATTCATCGAGTGGAGTACCTCCTGCTCGAAGAAATTGCCGTCACCGTCGTCTTGAACAGAGTCGGAAGACATGTATTCCCGCGCCTGTCCAGTTAATCGATCGGTCACCACTTCATTGATGCGGTGCACGATTGCGTTCGTGGTCGTGAGGATCGTTCGGTTAGCGAAATACTCGTCGGTAGCAACCTCGGGGTTATTAATCTCGCCATACATCTCGTCGATGATCCGATCCATGCCTCTTGGAATAACGCCCGGACGAATTTCCTGGTCCTCGTCCTCTGGCACAGGAGGATTTTCAATCAGCATATCGCGCGGGATCTTCATGTAATCGCTTCCTAGGGAAGGAGTTACATCATGCCTTCCCTCCCCGACTTGCAGCAGGAACTCGGAGAACGCAGCCATTTCCTCAGCAGTGTCTGCAGTATCAGCTGTGCGCACTCGCATGTTTTCCGTAAGCTGGAACGTCTGGAATTGGGGCCACAGCCTAGACGACTTGAGGCAAGCGTCAATTGTCTCGACGGGTGTTCCATTCTTAACGACCGGAAGAATCTGACGGAAATCTCCCGAAAGTACAAACACTTTCCCCCCAAAAGGCTCGGTATCGTTATCAAGTATGTCCCGCAGTGTTCTGTCTACTGCCTCGAATGCGTGGCGATGGGCCATAGGTGCTTCGTCCCAAATAATCAAATTTGCATGCTTGATCAGCTCCTGAATATGGGAGTTCTTCCTGATACCGCACGTCGAGCTCTCGTTCAATTTCAAAGGGATCTTGAATGTAGAATGCGCTGTCCTACCACCCATAAGTAAGAGCGAGCCAATACCGCTAGACGCCACAGCGATGGCGATTTTCCCCGAGAGTCTGACTTTGGCTAGTATGTTTCGAAGCAGTGTAGATTTTCCAGTACCACCCGGGCCATCCACAAAAAATAGTTTCTTGCCTTCCTCCGGGCATTCAACCGCTTCAATAATCTGGTCGTAAACCACCCGCTGACTTTCGTTTAGCTGATCTTCTGTGCTTACAATTGCCTCCAAAGCTGACGCATCGTATCCAGTGAGCTCACGTCGTAGTAATCCGTTTTGGCGAAGCGCTTCACGAATCAATGTTGGGAACGACCCCAACTGAGGAAGCTCGTCGAAGTCAGCTACCGCATATCCACTCGCTTGAAGTAGTTGATGAATGCTCATCAGCGTTTCAAATTCGACCAACGCCGACTTAAAGGGGTCCATCAAAGCCTGATGTTTGCGTGCGAAGTCTTGGGAAAGATCCGCGAAAAACCGATCCCATAGAACACCAACATTTGCTGGAGCTGAATACACCAAAATGGTGACGAAGAGCTGGCGTAGTTGATACGGCATTTGGAACTCAGCCGCTTCCCTCAAACACGAAACCCACTCGTTGTCATTCTCTAAGTAGCCAGCCTTCCGCGCCGCAATTTGGAATGTTGGGCAGACAATCCCGTTAACGGTTCTCAAGTCTTCAAACGACGTTAAACCTCTACGCTGCCAGAGCAGTAGCCGAAGGTAGAACCGCTCCATATCTCGAGGAGACACGTGAATCATGCGACCAACAGCAGCTTGATACTGTTTCCGGCGAACCCACCTTTTCGGTTGCCCTTTCTCCGGCGCTTTCCAGCAGAACTCTTTGGGGATATCCTGATACAACATTGTCCTGGCAATATGATTCTGAGGCTCTTCACTCGCACACAACTCAAAGAATCTGGTCAGCATCGTGTGACTTCCACGTTCCAAAACCGCCTCCGGGTTTTCCGTCTCGCGAAAGCAAATTGTCTGGCCTGACTCGAGATGAACCGTTAGCTGTGTCACCGCATGGGTTTTCCCCTGAATTGTGAAATCGAGCAGGTGCATGCAAGCTTCCACCGGAGAAATGTACCGGGCGCTCAAGAAACGTAGAATCTCATTTGGTTCTCGACGCGCACTCTTCTGCCCTTCTCGGACTTCTTCCACAGTGAGTATAGCCGTGTCGGGTCCTTTGTACAAATACTTGTACAGGTATTTAACCGCAGTAATATCCGTGCACACTTCCACATTGATGTGGCAGTTGTACTTCTGGGATAAGTACGGGTTGTACGGTACAACCCACTGGTTGATCGTAGCATTGTCGTATTCTCTGCCTTTGAACTTTAGAACACCTTCTTGCCGTCGACGTCGTCTGTACACTGGATATCCGTTGGCATTGGCTTGTGTAACTTCTGCTAAGGGCTTCGGATATCCTTTGGTGCACTTGCCGTCCTTCATACACGCGCAGGAAGGGTTTGCAGGCCCGCATGGACCATGGAGCATGCATAATATGACCGTCTCATACAGCTGAGGGTTTGTATCCTTATCTGGGATCTCAACGCATACCATCTTGTCTACGATCTCGCGGGTTCGAGGTTTGTCTTCGTCAGCCAAAATAATCCGTACGTGAGCGTGGGGGAGCTCTCGTTTTTGAAACTCGACAACGTAAATCCGCGCGCGCACTCGCCCCAGAACGCCTTGGTTTAAATCGTCAAGCATCGCTTGCAGTTTCTGCTGCCACACGCGAGCCACGATGTCTGGTCGATCTTGAGCTGTCTGGGTCTCGGAAGGTATCGCTTCAAGAATCTCGTCCCACTTAGGGTTGCACGTTTCAGTGAGGAAGACGTCGGGCCGTCCATACTCGCGTACAATTGCCATCGAATCTTCATACGACTTGTACATGGACCGCGGGCTACCCAGGTGCGAAGCCGGTAGTATGATACGCTTGCCAACCTGATTAAGAAAGTGGGTTGGTCGTTCTCTGTTGCCTTCGTCCCGATCCGGGTGCACCAATCTGTTCTGGGCCCGGTCGTATTCCGACAGCAGTACTTCTCCTTCCGCCAGAGCCCAAGTATCTTCGTTGAGCAAAGCGTCTTGAACACACCCCTGTATTGATCGGCGCGTAGTGTTTTCTGATTGTCGGCAACCCAGCGAAGCTGTTCTTGCTCACAATTTGCACGCTGATCTACACACCACTGCTGAAAAAAACGTCCACCTTGGTGAAGAGCGGACTGATCATCCACTTTCTAATGAAGGCGGAACGCTACGTGTTCACGAAGCGACATCGCCTTCTTGTTTCGATATTCAGCACCATTCGCGAACTCGTCTGTGTAGGTCCATCCCTTCTCTCCATATGGAAGGAGAAGCGGGTATTGGAGTGGATCGTAATCGGCGTGAGTCTCATACAAACGTAGCAGCCTTTGATCGCGTGTAAAGAGAAGTAGATCCCGAGGCTGAGCCAGGTTGCCATCCTCAATGAGAGTCGCAGCCACTTCAGACACAGTGGGGCGGTTATGCGTCCTCGGTCGCGAGGAATTGTCGTGCAGACGGAACACCAAGTTTACTGGAGCCTCCGTGTTGTGTTGACGCACCTGCTGCCCAAAGTGGAGGAACCGTTGCGCTAATGGGTTGTGCTCTGCCATCATTTTCTCGATGTCTAGTAGTGTAACACGATCCAGATCCGCGAATATACCAAGACGTCGCTCCGCGCGGCGTTGCATGTCTGGATCCACAATGTAGATCTACGCAAACTTGGGTGCTACCCGCGCACCTGTCCGACGGTCTATGTGGGGAAGGAGGGACCCTAGGTAGTGGTCCATAGCCCCTTGAATGCGATATGTGTACACCCCGTGTGTACCCGCAACGCTCTCGTCTTGATGTACATTTTGAAACGATCGGTTTGAGCACGAAGCACCAATCGACGCAAATGCGAAGGCTTGGTTGTAGGCACGGATTTGACGGCGAAACGCGGGATCTCCGTACAGCTGAAGCAGTTTTGGTGGCGCGGGGTGCAGTGGAGGCAGCTTTACCCTGCCTCCCAGACAGCATGATATCGCAGACTCGCCTGGCCACTTCCAAGCATTGCAGATCGGACAAACTGTTGTAGCCGGGAGCTTGTGTCGCCCGTTGACCACGTGATCACCCGGTATCATGGACGCGTCGAAGTCTGCGAGGGAAATAAGAGCGTGGCCATGACGGACGCATTGGCGTCGAGTGCGCACCCGCTCGAGTTCTTGCTGGCGTTCTTCCGCTGTCATCCGATATCGCCGATTCGCTTCCTGTTGACGATGTAGCTCCCGTTCGGTTTCTTGCTCATGTTCAGACTGCTCCGCTCTGTGCCCGGCGTGCTGCTCCCTGTCAGTCTCTCGAATCGCAGCTCGTTCGTTCACATTGAGTAGCTCTCTATGGACAGAGCGTGATAGTGTGTTTACCTCCCGCTCGAGGTCGCGGTTTTCCTGGCTCAAACCCGCACGCCTTTCTTGAAGGCGGGCTCTGTCTTGCTCGCGGCGCTCCTGATGTTCTTCTCCGCGCACTCGAGCCCTACGGACACGTTTGCGCTCAGCGTCTTTCTTTCTCGCACGGTACTGCTGCGAGAGAGACATGTTAGCTCGTCTCGTGCGAGCTCTTTGTGCATCACTGGAATGTTCGCGATCTGTCTGAGCCAGTGTTCTGTTAGCTCGTCTTTCGCGAGCTCGTTGCGCAGCTGACACCGGAATCGCTTCTTGAACAGGAGCTGGAGGTATTAAAAGCACTGCCAATGAAGCCACCTCGGTAGCTCCCGCTTGATACGCTGCCTCCATCTGGGCCGCAAACCGGCGCTGATGTACCGCAGGGTCGGACTCTTCCGTCTTTTCCTCCTGCTCTTCAATATGATCAGCTGGAACTTCCGTCGCTTCCGTGACTTTGGTCTCGTCTTGGTGCACGCTGAGGGCCTTCAGCTCTTTGTTCAAGTCGTAGCGTTCACTTCCTGCGCTTGGTCTGACGTCGTTTTCGTGCATCCTTTTCCTCTTGCATGGGTGTCGCGTTGATTCGTTCGTTCTCGCGCAGGGCCTCCTCGAGTTCCTCGCGCGTCCTCTTTCGCTTACTCCGACCCATAGTTCTGCGAACACGAAAACGTGACGCGTTAGACAATGTCTAAGTACACCGCACGTAGCAGTAGGTTTTCATAGAGTAGTGTGTTGAAATTTGCGTACTACCCAGGATTGCTTGCTCCCATCAAGGTTATCTCCGATACTTATCCCACAGTCACGGGCCGTGAGGCCCGGAGCGGTTTTAGTTTGCAAATTGTGCACTTTCTGATGAAGGCGGAACGCTACGTGTTCACGAAGCGACATCGCCTTCTTGTTTCGATATTCAGCACCATTCGCGAACTCGTCTGTGTAGGTCCATCCCTTCTCTCCGTATGGAAGGAGAAGCGGGTATTGGAGTGGATCGTAATCGGCGTGAGTCTCATACAAACGTAGCAGCCTTTGATCGCGTGTAAAGAGAAGTAGATCCCGAGGCTGAGCCAGGTTGCCATCCTCAATGAGAGTCGCAGCCACTTCAGACACAGTGGGGCGGTTATGCGTCCTCGGTCGCGAGGAATTGTCGTGCAGACGGAACACCAAGTCTACTGGAGCCTCCGTGTTGTGTTGACGCACCTGCTGCCCAAAGTGGAGGAACCGTTGCGCTAATGGGTTGTGCTCTGCCATCATTTTCTCGATGTCTAGTAGTGTAACACGATCCAGATCCGCGAATATACCAAGACGTCGCTCCGCGCGGCGTTGCATGTCTGGATCCACAATGTAGATCTGCGCAAACTTGGGTGCTACCCGCGCGTCTGTCCGACGGTCTATGTGGGGAAGGAGGGACCCTAGGTAGTGGCCCATAGCCCCTTGAATGCGATATGTGTACACCCCGTGTGTACCCGCAACGCTCTCGTCTTGATGTACATTTTGAAACGATCGGTTTGAGCACGAAGCACCAATCGGCGTAAACGCGAAAGCTTGGTTGTAGGCACGGATTTGACGGCGAAACTCGGGATCTCCGTACAGCTGAAGCAGTTTTGGTGGCGCGGGGTGCAGTGGAGGCAGCTTTACCCTGCCTCCCAGACAGAATGATATCGCAGACTCGCCTGGCCACTTCCAAGCATTGCAGATCGGACAAACGGTTGTAGCCGGGAGCTTGTGTCGCCCGTTGACCACGTGATCACCCGGTATCATGGACGCGTCGAAGTCTGCGAGGGAAATAAGAGCGTGGCCATGATGGACGCATTGGCGTCGAGTGCGCACCCGCTCGAGTTCTTGCTGGCGTTCTTCCGCTGTCATCCGATATCGCCGATTCGCTTCCTGTTGACGATGTAGCTCCCGTTCGGTTTCTTGCTCATGTTCCGACTGCTCCGCTCTGTGCACGGCGTGCTGCTCCCTGTCAGTCTCTCGAATCGCAGCTCGTTCGTTCACATTGAGTAGCTCTCTATGGACAGAGCGTGATAGTGTGTTTACCTCCCGCTCGAGGTCGCGGTTTTCCTGGCTCAAACCCGCACGCCTTTCTTGAAGGCGGGCTCTGTCTTGCTCGCGGCGTTCCTGGAGTTCTTCTCCGCGCACTCGAGCCCTACGGACACGTTTGCGCTCAGCGTCTTTCTTTCTCGCACGGTACTGCTGCGAGAGAGACATGTTAGCTCGTCTCGTGCGAGCTCTTTGTGCATCACTGGAACGTTTGCGATCTGTCTGAGCCAGTGTTCTGTTAGCTCGTCTTTCGCGAGCTCGTTGCGCAGCTGACACCGGAATCGCTTCTTGAACAGGAGCTGGAGGTATTAAAAGCACTGCCAATGAAGCCACCTCGGTAGCTCCCGCTTGATACGCTGCCTCCATCTGGGCCGCAAACCGGCGCTGATGTACCGCAGGGTCGGACTCTTCCGTCTTTTCCTCCTGCTCTTCAATATGATTAGCTGGAACTTCCGTCGCTTCCGTGACTTTGGTCTCGTCTTGGTGCACGCTGAGGGCCTTCAGCTCTTTGTTCAAGTCGTAGCGTTTCTTCCTGCGCTTGGTCTGACGTCGTTTTCGTGCATCCTTTTCCTCTTGCATGGGTGTCGCGTTAATGCGTTCGTTCTCGCGCAGGGCCTCCTCGAGTTCCTCGCGCGTCCTCTTTCGCTTACTCCGAACCATAGTTCTGCGAACACGAAAACGTGACGCGTTAGACAATGTCTAAGTACACCGCACGTAGCAGTAGTTTTTCATAAAGTAGTGTGTTGAAATTTGCGTACTACCCGGGATTGCTTGCTCCCATCAAGGTTATCTCCGATCACTTATCCCACAGTCACGGGCCGTGAGGCCCGGAGCGGTTTTAGTTTGTAAATTGTGCACTTTCTGATGAAGGCGGAACGCTACGTGTTCACGAAGCGACATCGCCTTCTTGTTTCGATATTCAGCACCATTCGCGAACTCGTCTGTGTAGGTCCATCCCTTCTCTCCATATGGAAGGAGAAGCGGGTATTGGAGTGGATCGTAATCGGCGTGAGTCTCATACAAACGTAGCAGCCTTTGATCGCGTGTAAAGAGAAGTAGATCCCGAGGCTGAGCCAGGTTGCCATCCTCAATGAGAGTCGCAGCCACTTCAGACACAGTGGGGCGGTTATGCGTCCTCGGTCGCGAGGAATTGTCGTGCAGACGGAACACCAAGTCTACTGGAGCCTCCGTGCTGTGTTGACGCACCTGCTGCCCAAAGTGGAGGAACCGTTGCGCTAATGGGTTGTGCTCTGCCATCATTTTCTCGATGTCTAGTAGTGTAACACGATCCAGATCCGCGAATATACCAAGACGTCGCTCCGCGCGGCGTTGCATGTCTGGATCCACAATGTAGATCTGCGCAAACTTGGGTGCTACCCGCGCGCCTGTCCGACGGTCTATGTGGGGAAGGAGGGACCCTAGGTAGTGGTCCATAGCCCCTTGAATGCGATATGTGTACACCCCGTGTGTACCCGCAACGCTCTCGTCTTGATGTACATTTTGAAACGATCGGTTTGAGCACGAAGCACCAATCGACGTAAACGCGAAGGCTTGGTTGTAGGCACGGATTTGACGGCGAAACTCGGGATCTCCGTACAGCTGAAGCATTTAGGTGGCGTGGGGTGGAGGCAGCTTTACCCTGCCTCCCAGACAGCATGATATCGCAGACTCGCCTGGCCACTTCCAAGCATTGCAGATCGGACAAACGGTTGTAGCCGGGAGCTTGTGTCGCCCGTTGACCACGTGATCACCCGGTATCATGGACGCGTCGAAGTCTGCGAGGGAAATAAGAGCGTGGCCATGATGGACGCATTGGCGTCGAGTGCGCACCCGCTCGAGTTCTTGCTGGCGTTCTTCCGCTGTCATCCGATATCGCCGATTCGCTTCCTGTTGACGATGTAGCTCCCGTTCGGTTTCTTGCTCATGTTCCGACTGCTCCGCTCTGTGCACGGCGTGCTGCTCCCTGTCAGTCTCTCGAATCGCAGCTCGTTCGTTCACATTGAGTAGCTCTCTATGGACAGAGCGTGATAGTGTGTTTACCTCCCGCTCGAGGTCGCGGTTTTCCTGGCTCAAACCCGCACGCCTTTCTTGAAGGCGGGCTCTGTCTTGCTCGCGGCGTTCCTGGAGTTCTTCTCCGCGCACTCGAGCCCTACGGACACGTTTGCGCTCAGCGTCTTTCTTTCTCGCACGGTACTGCTGCGAGAGAGACATGTTAGCTCGTCTCGTGCGAGCTCTTTGTGCATCACTGGAACGTTCGCGATCTGTCTGAGACAGTGTTCTGTTAGCTCGTCTTTCGCGAGCTCGTTGCGCAGCTGACACCGGAATCGCTTCTTGAACAGGAGCTGGAGGTATTAAAAGCACTGCCAATGAAGCCACCTCGGTAGCTCCCGCTTGATACGCTGCCTCCATCTGGGCCGCAAACCGGCGCTGATGTACCGCAGGGTCGGACTCTTCCGTCTTTTCCTCCTGCTCTTCAATATGATCAGCTGGAACTTCCGTCGCTTCCGTGACTTTGGTCTCGTCTTGGTGCACGCTGAGGGCCTTCAGCTCTTTGTTCAAGTCGTAGCGTTTCTTCCTGCGCTTGGTCTGACGTCGTTTTCGTGCATCCTTTTCCTCTTGCATGGGTGTCGCGTTAATGCGTTCTTTCTCGCGCAGGGCCTCCTCGAGTTCCTCGCGCGTCCTCTTTCGCTTATTCCGAACCATAGTTCTGCGAACACGAAAACGTGACGCGTTAGACAATGTCTAAGTACACCGCACGTAGCAGTAGTTTTTCATAAAGTAGTGTGTTGAAATTTGCGTACTACCCGGGATTGCTTGCTCCCATCAAGGTTATCTCCGATCACTTATCCCACAGTCACGGGCCGTGAGGCCCGGAGCGGTTTTAGTTTGCAAATTGTGCACTTTCTGATGAAGGCTGAACGCTACGTGTTCACGAAGCGACATCGCCTTCTTGTTTCGATATTCAGCACCATTCGCGAACTCGTCTGTGTAGGTCCATCCCTTCTCTCCATATGGAAGGAGAAGCGGGTATTGGAGTGGATCGTAATCGGCGTGAGTCTCATACAAACGTAGCAGCCTTTGATCGCGTGTAAAGAGAAGTAGATCCCGAGGCTGAGCCAGGTTGCCATCCTCAATGAGAGTCGCAGCCACTTCAGACACAGTGGGGCGGTTATGCGTCCTCGGTCGCGAGGAATTGTCGTGCAGACGGAACACCAAGTCTACTGGAGCCTCCGTGCTGTGTTGACGCACCTGCTGCCCAAAGTGGAGGAACCGTTGCGCTAATGGGTTGTGCTCTGCCATCATTTTCTCGATGTCTAGTAGTGTAACACGATCCAGATCCGCGAATATACCAAGACGTCGCTCCGCGCGGCGTTGCATGTCTGGATCCACAATGTAGATCTGCGCAAACTTGGGTGCTACCCGCGCGCCTGTCCGACGGTCTATGTGGGGAAGGAGGGACCCTAGGTAGTGGTCCATAGCCCCTTGAATGCGATATGTGTACACCCCGTGTGTACCCGCAACGCTCTCGTCTTGATGTACATTTTGAAACGATCGGTTTGAGCACGAAGCACCAATCGACGCAAACGCGAAGGCTTGGTTGTAGGCACGGATTTGACGGCGAAACTCGGGATCTCCGTACAGCTGAAGCATTTAGGTGGCGCGGGGTGGAGGCAGCTTTACCCTGCCTCCCAGACAGCATGATATCGCAGACTCGCCTGGCCACTTCCAAGCATTGCAGATCGGACAAACTGTTGTAGCCGGGAGCTTGTGTCGCCCGTTGACCACGTGGTCACCCGTTATCATGGACGCGTCGAAGTCTGCGAGGGAAATAAGAGCGTGGCCATGACGGACGCATTGGCGTCGAGTGCGCACCCGCTCGAGTTCTTGCTGGCGCTCTTCCGCTGTCATCCGATATCGCCGATTCGCTTCCTGCTGACGATGTAGCTCCCGTTCGGTTTCTTGCTCATGTTCAGACTGCTCCGCTCTGTGCACGGCGTGCTGCTCCCTGTCAGTCTCTCGAATCGCAGCTCGTTCGTTCACATTGAGTAGCTCTCTATGGACAGAGCGTGATAGTGTGTTTACCTCCCGCTCGAGGTCGCGGTTTTCCTGGCTCAAACCCGCACGCCTTTCTTGAAGGCGGGCTCTGTCTTGCTCGCGGCGCTCCTGATGTTCTTCTCCGCGCACTCGAGCCCTACGGACACGTTTGCGCTCAGCGTCTTTCTTTCTCGCACGGTACTGCTGCGAGAGAGACATGTTAGCTCGTCTCGTGCGAGCTCTTTGTGCATCACTGGAATGTTCGCGATCTGTCTGAGACAGTGTTCTGTTAGCTCGTCTTTCGCGAGCTCGTTGCGCAGCTGACACCGGAATCGCTTCTTGAACAGGAGCTGGAGGTATTAAAAGCACTGCCAATGAAGCCACCTCGGTAGCTCCCGCTTGATACGCTGCCTCCATCTGGGCCGCAAACCGGCGCTGATGTACCGCAGGGTCGGACTCTTCCGTCTTTTCCTCCTGCTCTTCAATATGATCAGCTGGAACTTCCGTCGCTTCCGTGACTTTGGTCTCGTCTTGGTGCACGCTGAGGGCCTTCAGCTCTTTGTTCAAGTCGTAGCGTTTCTTCCTGCGCTTGGTCTGACGTCGTTTTCGTGCATCCTTTTCCTCTTGCATGGGTGTCGCGTTAATGCGTTCGTTCTCGCGCAGGGCCTCCTCGAGTTCCTCGCGCGTCCTCTTTCGCTTACTCCGAACCATAGTTCTGCGAACACGAAAACGTGACGCGTTAGACAATGTCTAAGTACACCGCACGTAGCAGTAGTTTTTCATAAAGTAGTGTGTTGAAATTTGCGTACTACCCGGGATTGCTTGCTCCCATCAAGGTTATCTCCGATCACTTATCCCACAGTCACGGGCCGTGAGGCCCGGAGCGGTTTTAGTTTGCAAATTGTGCACTTTCTGATGAAGGCTGAACGCTACGTGTTCACGAAGCGACATCGCCTTCTTGTTTCGATATTCAGCACCATTCGCGAACTCGTCTGTGTAGGTCCATCCCTTCTCTCCATATAGAAGGAGAAGCGGGTATTGGAGTGGATCGTAATCGGCGTGAGTCTCATACAAACGTAGCAGCCTTTGATCGCGTGTAAAGAGAAGTAGATCCCGAGGCTGAGCCAGGTTGCCATCCTCAATGAGAGTCGCAGCCACTTCAGACACAGTGGGGCGGTTATGCGTCCTCGGTCGCGAGGAATTGTCGTGCAGACGGAACACCAAGTCTACTGGAGCCTCCGTGCTGTGTTGACGCACCTGCTGCCCAAAGTGGAGGAACCGTTGCGCTAATGGGTTGTGCTCTGCCATCATATTCTCGATGTCTAGTAGTGTAACACGATCCAGATCCGCGAATATACCAAGACGTCGCTCCGCGCGGCGTTGCATGTCTGGATCCACAATGTAGATCTGCGCAAACTTGGGTGCTACCCGCGCGCCTGTCCGACGGTCTATGTGGGGAAGGAGGGACCCTAGGTAGTGGTCCATAGCCCCTTGAATGCGATATGTGTACACCCCGTGTGTACCCGCAACGCTCTCGTCTTGATGTACATTTTGAAACGATCGGTTTGAGCACGAAGCACCAATCGACGTAAACGCGAAGGCTTGGTTGTAGGCACGGATTTGACGGCGAAACTCGGGATCTCCGTACAGCTGAAGCATTTAGGTGGCGCGGGGTGGAGGCAGCTTTACCCTGCCTCCCAGACAGCATGATATCGCAGACTCGCCTGGCCACTTCCAAGCATTGCAGATCGGACAAACTGTTGTAGCCGGGAGCTTGTGTCGCCCGTTGACCACGTGGTCACCCGTTATCATGGACGCGTCGAAGTCTGCGAGGGAAATAAGAGCGTGGCCATGACGGACGCATTGGCGTCGAGTGCGCACCCGCTCGAGTTCTTGCTGGCGTTCTTCCGCTGTCATCCGATATCGCCGATTCGCTTCCTGCTGACGATGTAGCTCCCGTTCGGTTTCTTGCTCATGTTCAGACTGCTCCGCTCTGTGCACGGCGTGCTGCTCCCTGTCAGTCTCTCGAATCGCAGCTCGTTCGTTCACATTGAGTAGCTCTCTATGGACAGAGCGTGATAGTGTGTTTACCTCCCGCTCGAGGTCGCGGTTTTCCTGGCTCAAACCCGCACGCCTTTCTTGAAGGCGGGCTCTGTCTTGCTCGCGGCGCTCCTGATGTTCTTCTCCGCGCACTCGAGCCCTACGGACACGTTTGCGCTCAGCGTCTTTCTTTCTCGCACGGTACTGCTGCGAGAGAGACATGTTAGCTCGTCTCGTGCGAGCTCTTTGTGCATCACTGGAACGTTCGCGATCTGTCTGAGACAGTGTTCTGTTAGCTCGTCTTTCGCGAGCTCGTTGCGCAGCTGACACCGGAATCGCTTCTTGAACAGGAGCTGGAGGTATTAAAAGCACTGCCAATGAAGCCACCTCGGTAGCTCCCGCTTGATACGCTGCCTCCATCTGGGCCGCAAACCGGCGCTGATGTACCGCAGGGTCGGACTCTTCCGTCTTTTCCTCCTGCTCTTCAATATGATCAGCTGGAACTTCCGTCGCTTCCGTGACTTTGGTCTCGTCTTGGTGCACGCTGAGGGCCTTCAGCTCTTTGTTCAAGTCGTAGCGTTTCTTCCTGCGCTTGGTCTGACGTCGTTTTCGTGCATCCTTTTCCTCTTGCATGGGTGTCGCGTTAATGCGTTCGTTCTCGCGCAGGGCCTCCTCGAGTTCCTCGCGCGTCCTCTTTCGCTTACTCCGAACCATAGTTCTGCGAACACGAAAACGTGACGCGTTAGACAATGTCTAAGTACACCGCACGTAGCAGTAGTTTTTCATAAAGTAGTGTGTTGAAATTTGCGTACTACCCGGGATTGCTTGCTCCCATCAAGGTTATCTCCGATCACTTATCCCACAGTCACGGGCCGTGAGGCCCGGAGCGGTTTTAGTTTGCAAATTGTGCAGTCGAATCTTCAGGGTTGGGCCCCCGGATAGTACAGTAGCTTTAGGTGCAATATCCTTTTGCCAAAAAGGCGGCCGTTAATTGCAAAGGCTGGTTATTGATAGGCTGTTACAGCCCCCATCCCATCTGTCGGTTAAAAGAGGCCATTTACGGTACCCCTCCTGACCAACTGCACGCACGCAATGTGCGTGCCCATCAATAACCATAACCGACCGGCTCAACTGGTTCGCTGTCGGGTTTGCGGTCAATGGACCAGGTGCCAAATGTGCTCTCGCGCAGAGTGGGCGGTGGGATAAAGCCCCAAGAACCCAGAGGGCTCTAGAGCTTAATCCCCATAGCACGGCTACCTACTTGCAGAATAAAATCCCGCAAGTTATAAGCAACCCCCTAAGCAGCCCCAGGAACCTCGGACTATCTGTGTATGTGTGTCTTGCTGGCCACTAATGTAAACTAACATGCATACACGCAGCGTACCTTGAGTAACGTGGCGTTCCGCTGCTTCCGTTTTGAAAAATGGGGGCAAAATGAAATTTGAACTGTGCATTTTAAGTACGAGGTGTAGCCCACATACAATGTGTACACCACATCATGCGATTTTAGCGAATCGAGGCCGCCTTCGCTGCGCTCGGCAGCCAGTAGAACGCGCGTATTAGCGTTACATTTTAGAACCCTAGCCCGTTACGGACGGACGTACGGACAGACCCACGTCAGACTCCACTAGGGGGGTAAGACTAGCCGTTCGCCGCCGCTACGCGGCGGAGTGAAATGGTTTGTTGGAGAAGAGGTGGCCGCAAATTTAGTGCTTCTTGGTGTCGCGTGTTTTGAAAGCGTGGTTCACCCCGTAGATCTTGGCATCGTGTATTTAACTACTTGCCTTTCCGTAGTCTCATTCGGCCCCGTATAATATCGTGGTTTGGAACGTTTCCGTTACCCCGTACTACAGGTTGGGTGTTGTTTTCTTTAATGACCCATGCTCTTTCGTGCTCTTCCCGGCTTCGTGGTTCCTGCTCACCCATGGCCCACGCTGCTCAGCGGTTATGTCCTCTCTCTTGTGGGTTCATGCGCTTTAGTACGGCCTTTACGTAAATGCTAACTTTTCTCTGTTCTCAAACGTTTATATGGGTTGCACTGGTTTCATGGTAGATACTATTTCGTGGCCGTTGGCCTTCCATCGCCGGTGCTCTAGCCGAAGTGTGCTATTCCGTCGTTTGGTGTCTCTATGCAGTCGTGTTATTCCGTCGCCCGTGTATCGTGCTCTCCTGGTGTTGCTCCGTCGTTCGTGTATCGTGCTCTCCTGGTGAGGCTCCATTGACCACGGTATCACGCTATCGTGCAATCACGGTGTGGTAATGATATTTATGGTGTTGTGCTCACGTAGTGTATCTGCGCTGTCCGTGTTATCGTGTTCTACAATGGCGAGCTCCACAGTGTGCAGTCGTGGTCACCCCAAGCGCCCACCTCCCCGTTTATTTCGTGGCTGGCCCGCCGTTCATGCAATCTAGCTCTAATGTGGTACTGTCCTCCGTGGCTCGGTAAGCTCAGGTTCAGCACTGGTATCGTTCTCCGCGGCTCGGTGATTTTTCGTCTATAGCTCAGCGGCTGCGTTCTCCCATGGCTTAGTGGCACAGCCCATGCTATCGTGCTAGCTTGTGGTGTCGCGGCTGGTCTGTCGTCCGTGTGATTGTTAGCTACCGTAGTATCGTGCTCCCTGGCTCGGTGAGATCCGGTTCTACCCTGATATCGTGCTCTAATGCTCAATGATTTCACGTTTTTGGTCTCCCGCAGCTTCATGCCTGGTCCGTCGACCGTGCTCCGTGCTCTTCCGTGGTGCTATGGGAGAGTTGCTGCCAGGGCACTCTTACCGCTACGTGTTTCGAGCGTGCGTACTCTTCCGTAGCCACCCTTTTTAGCATGATATTGTGTCTGTATATTTAATTCCCTTCCGTGGTCCGTATGCTCCCGTCATATTCTTGTTCCTCTGTCCTTTTCATAGCTGCATGCTCTTCCGTCTTTCACGCTACGCATGAAACTTCGTGGTTTGCATCGGCTAAGACTTCTATCGTCGTCCATGGCCTTCCGTGCTTCGTGTTGCTCTTCTACCCCATCATCAACACAGTGTGGGTCGGTGTTCCTTCGTGTCTCGTGTTCTTGCTGAGTCACGTGCCTCCGCGCTAACTTAATCACAAACGCTGTTCCCATTTTGTTTGATGTATGCAACTTATATTGTTGGAAAGCTCACACAATATCTTAAGGTCGCACACTACGCGCGCAAATATAAAAGAAGATGACACTTTCTCCCGGAGGCAGTGTGGGGTGCAGGGGTGTAAGCCACAATAGTCATTTTCTTTAGCTTTCACATTAATAATAATAGTAGTAAATTTGTAATTTATTATTTAGCGCTGAACTAATTATTATGTGTACTACTACTACAAATAACTGCAAGCAAAATATGAAATGCCTTGATAATAGTACTACTCAAAACAGTATTGTAATATTAATTATTAGAAAAGTACTACGAAGCCTATAACATCATTCTAAAATCAATTAGTACTAAAGTTTCGATTGAGGCCGAAATATAAGTCACCAAAGCCTACACTTTTTTCAGCAGCTCCTACGACGATAAAGTACGTGTGTGCTTATCGGCATCTTTTAAGTATGCTAACTAACGCGTACACAGGCAGCGCCCTTTGCGTGGCCTTGCATACCGCAGCTGAAAATGAAAGCAAAATGAAACTTAAGCGGCGCTTTTAAGTACGATGTGTAGTCCACATATAGTGTGTAAAAAACACAATACCGATTTAAGCCAATGGGGGCCGCCTTCGCTGCGCTCGACAGCTTTTTAGCGAATCGAGGCCGCCTTCGCTGCGCTCGGCAGCCAGTAGAACGCGCGTATTTGCGTTACATTTTAGAACCCTAGCCCGTTACGGACGGACGTACGGACAGACACACGTCCGCCTCCACTAGGGGGGTAGACTAGCCGTTCGCCGCCGCTACGCGGCGGAGTGAAATGGTTTGTTAGAGAAGAGGTGGCCGCAAATTTAGTGCTCTTGGTGTCGCGTGTTTTGAAAGCGTGGTTCACACCGTAGATCTTGGCATCGTGTATTTAACTACTTGCCTTTCCGTAGTCTCATTCGGCCCCGTATAATATCGTGGTTTGGAACGTTTCCGCTACCCCGTACTACAGGTTGGGTGTTGTTTTCTTCAATGACCCATGCTCTTTCGTGCTCTTCCCGGCTTCGTGGTTCCTGCTCACCCATGGCCCACGCTGCTCAGCGGTTATGTCCTCTCTCTTGTGGGTTCATGCGCTTTAGTACGACCTTTACGTAAATGCTAACTTTTCTCTGTTCTCAAACGTTTATATGGGTTGCACTGGTTTCATGGTAGATACTATTTCGTGGCCGTTGGCCTTCCATCGCCGGTGCTCTAGCCGAAGTGTGCTATTCCGTGGTTTGGTGTCTCCATGCAGTCGTGTTATTCCGTCGCCCGTGTATCGTGCTCTCCTGGTGTTGCTCCGTCGCCCGTGTATCGTGTTCTCCTGATGAGGCTCCATTGACCGCGGTATCACGCTATCGTGCAATCACGGTGTGGTAATGATATTTATGGTGTTGTGCTCACGTAGTGTATCTGCGTTGTCCGTGTTATCGTGTTCTACAATGGCAACGTGCTCCACAGTGTGCAGGCGTGGTCACCCCAAGCGCCCACCTCCCCGTTTATTTCGTGGCTGACCCGCCGTTCGTGCAATCTAGTTCTAATGTAGTACTGTCCTCCGTGGCTCGGTAAGCTCAGGTTCAACACTGGTATCGTTCTCCGCGGCACGGTGATTTTACGTCTATAGCTCTGCGGCTGCGTTCGCCCACGGCTTAGTGGCACAGCCCATGCTATCGTACTAGCTTGTGGTGTCGCGGCTGGTCTGTCGTCCGTGAGGCTGTTAGCTTCCGTAGTATCATACTCCGGGACTCGGTGAGCTCCAATTCTACCTTAATATCATTCTCCAATGCTATGATGATCTTTCGTTCATGGTATACCGCGGCTTCAGGTTTGGGTGGGCGACTGTGCTCCGTGTTCTACCGTGGTGCTATGGGAGAGTTGCTGTCAGGGCACTCTTACCGCTACGTGCTTCGAGCGTGCGTACTCTTCCGTAGCCACCCTTTTTAGCATGCTGGTGTGTCTACATAATTAGTTCCTTTCCGTGGCCCGTACGCTCCCGTCATATTCTTGTCCTTCTGTCCTTTTCATGGCTGTGTGCTCTTCCGCCTGTCACGCTACCCATACAACTTTAGCCCATGCTATCGTACTAGCTTGTGGTGTCGCGGCTGGTCTGTCGTCTGTGAGGCTGTTAGCTTCCGTAGTATCATACTCCGGGACTCGGTGAGCTCCAATTCTACCTTAATATCATTCTCCAATGCTAGGATGATCTTTCGTTCATGGTATACCGCGGCTTCAGGTTTGGGTGGGCGACTGTGCTCCGTGTTCTACCGTGGTGCTATGGGAGAGTTGCTGTCAGGGCACTCTTACCGCTACGTGCTTCGAGCGTGCGTACTCTTCCGTAGCCACCCTTTTTAGCATGCTGGTGTGTCTACATAATTAGTTCCTTTCCGTGGCCCGTACGCTCCCGTCATATTCTTGTCCTTCTGTCCTTTTCATGGTTGTGTGCTCTTCCGCCTGTCACGCTACCCATACAACTTTAGCCCATGCTATCGTACTAGCTTGTGGTGTCGCGGCTGGTCTGTCGTCCGTGAGGCTGTTAGCTTCCGTAGTATCATACTCCGGGACTCGGTGAGCTCCAATTCTACCTTAATATCATTCTCCAATGCTAGGATGATCTTTCGTTCATGGTATACCGCGGCTTCAGGTTTGGGTGGGCGACTGTGCTCCGTGTTCTACCGTGGTGCTATGGGAGAGTTGCTGTCAGGGCACTCTTACCGCTACGTGCTTCGAGCGTGCGTACTCTTCCGTAGCCACCCTTTTTAGCATGCTGGTGTGTCTACATAATTAGTTCCTTTCCGTGGCCCGTACGCTCCCGTCATATTCTTGTCCTTCTGTCCTTTTCATGGCTGTGTGCTCTTCCGCCTGTCACGCTACCCATACAACTTTAGCCCATGCTTTCGTACTAGCTTGTGGTGTCGCGGCTGGTCTGTCGTCCGTGAGGCTGTTAGCTTCCGTAGTATCATACTCCGGGACTCGGTGAGCTCCAATTCTACCTTAATATCATTCTCCAATGCTAGGATGATCTTTCGTTCATGGTATACCGCGGCTTCAGGTTTGGGTGGGCGACTGTGCTCCGTGTTCTACCGTGGTGCTATGGGAGAGTTGCTGTCAGGGCACTCTTACCGCTACGTGCTTCGAGCGTACGTACTCTTCCGTAGCCACCCTTTTTAGCATGCTGGTGTGTCTACATAATTAGTTCCTTTCCGTGGCCCGTACGCTCCCGTCATATTTTTGTCCTTCTGTCCTTTTCATGGCTGTGTGCTCTTCCGCCTGTCACGCTACCCATACAACTTTGTGGTTTGCATCAGCTAAGTCTTCTGTCACCGTCCACCCTTCCGTGCTTCATGTTGCTCTTCTATCCCATCGTGTACATAGTGTGGGTCGGTGTTTCTTCGTTTTCGTGTTCTTGCTTAGTCACGTGCCTCCGCGCTAACTTAATCACAAACGCTGTTCCCATTTTTATGTACGCTACATAAATATGTTGGAAAGTTTGCACAATAACACTACTACAAAAGAAGATGGTACTTTTTACCGGGTGCAGTGTGGGGTGCAGGGGTGTAAGCTACAATAGTCATATTTTAAAGTTTTCACATTATTAATTATAGTAATACAACTGTTATTTATTATTAAACGCTGATTTAATTATTATGTGTACTACTACTACAAATGACCGCAAGCAAAAATATGAAATGCCTTGATATGAGTACTAAGAAAAATTATTGTAAGTTAAATTAGTACAGCAGTACTACGAAGCCTAAAACATCATTCTATATCCAGTAAGTACTAAAGTTTCGATTGAGGCCGAAATATAAGTCACCAAAGCCTACACTTTTTTCAGCAGCTCCTACGGCGATATAGTACGTGTGTGCTTATCGGCGCCTTTTAACTAACGCGTACACAGGCAGCGCCCTTTGCGTGGCCTTGCATACCGCAGCTGAAAATGAGAGCAAAATGAAACTTAAGCGGCGCATTTAAGTACGATGTGTAGTCCACATATAGTGTGAAAAAACACAATACCGATTTAAGCCAATGGGGGCCGCCTTCGCTGCGCTCGACAGCTTTTTAGCGAATCGAGGCCGCCTTCGCTGCGCTCGGCAGCCAGTAGAACGCGCGTATTAGCGTTACATTTTAGAACCCTAGCCCGTTACGGACGGACGTACGAACAGACACACGTCAGACTCCACTAGGGGGGTAAGACTAGCCGTTCGCCGCCGCTACGCGGCGGAGGTGGCAGGTTTTAGTCCAAGGAGAAATGGGTTCCCGCCTTCGCTACGCTCCGGCGTAAACATGATTTATGTAAACGTGATGTATTAAATGCATATGAAATTGAACATTCCTACTCTCAACCAAAGATCTGCCTGTAGACAATGTTCTGGGCGTAGACCCCATCCTCCTCCTCCAGCTTTGGGTACTCGACCAGCGCCTTGAATCTTGATCTCGAAGTAGCTCGCGACATCGCAACGTACAGCTGCCCGTGGGAGAAGCAAGGCGTAGCAAGATACAGCCCCCAAGTACTGCACCCGTTTGTCCTTGCGCCTTGTTAATCGTCATAGCAAAGGCAGGTTGGACAGGAAACTGCTTGCGTCTCAAATGGAATGGAAAGCTCCGAATGTCTCCATCACTGATGAAAACAATGCGGGGAATCAAAACATGTTGCCCTTGTCGCTCACCTGTCATGATTGTGGCGTGGATGACATGTGGCTTGAGGGCCACGATTCAAAGCCGTGTTCCGTTGCACAACCCTAGATCTGGATTTAAGTTCCGCATCATCATGATAGGCATTCCTACCTTGAGAGTCAACTTGTGGGGAGGCATTCCACTAATATTCATCGAGTGGAGTACCTCCTGCTCGAAGAAATTGCCGTCACCGTCGTCTTGAACAGAGTCGGAAGACATGTATTCCCGCGCCTGTCCAGTTAATCGATCGGTCACAGCTTCATTGATGCGGTGCACGATTGCGTTCGTGGTCGTGAGGATCGTTCGGTTAGCGAAATACTCGTCGGTAGCAACCTCGGGGTTATTAATCTCGCCATACATCTCGTCGATGATCCGATCTATGCCTCTTGGAATAACGCCCGGACGAATTTCCTGGTCCTCGTCCTCTGGCACAGGAGGATTTTCAATCAGCATATCGCGCGGGATCTTCATGTAATCGCTTCCTAGGGAAGGGTTTACATCATGCCTTCCCTCCTCGACTTGCAGCAGGAACTTGGAGAACGCAGTTATTTCCTCAGCAGTGTCTGTAGTATCAGCAGTGCGCACTCGCATGTTTTCCGTAAGACGGAACGTCTGGAATTGGGGCCACAGCCTAGACGACTTGAGGCAAGCGTCAATTGTCTCGACGGGTGTTCCATTCTTAACGACCGGGAGAATCTGGCGGAAATCTTCCGAAAGTACAAACACTTTCCCCCCAAAAGGCTCGGTATCGTTATCAAGTATGTCCCGCAGTGTTCTGTCTACTGCCTCGAATGCGTGGCGATGGGCCATAGGTGCTTCGTCCCAAATAATCAAATTTGCATGCTTGATCAGCTCCTGAATATGGGAGTTCTTCCTGATACCGCACGTCGAGCTCTCGTTCAATTTCAAAGGGATCTTGAATGTAGAATGCGCTGTCCTACCACCCATAAGTAAGAGCGAGGCAATACCGCTAGACGCCACAGCGATGGCGATTTTCCCCGAGAGTCTGACTTTGGCCAGTATGTTTCGAAGCAGTGTAGATTTTCCAGTACCACCCAGTCCATCGACAAAAAATAACTTCTTGCCTTCCTTCGGGCATTCAACCGCTTCAATAATCTGGTCGTAAACCACCCGCTGACTTTCGTTTAGCTGATCTTCTGTGCTTACAATTGCCTCCAAAGCTGACGCATCGTATCCAGTGAGCTCACGTCGTAGTAATCCGTTTTGGCGAAGCGCTTCACGAATCAATGTTGGGAACGACCCCAACTGAGGAAGCTCGTCGAAGTCAGCTACCGCATACCCACTCGCTTGAAGTAGTTCTTGAATGCTCATCAGCGTTTCAAATTCGACCAACGCCGACTTAAAGGGGTCCATCGAAGCCTGATGTTTGCGTGCGAAGTCTTGGGAAAGATCCGCGAAAAACCGATCCCATAGAACACCAACATTTGCTGGAGCTGAATACACCAGAATGGTGACGAAGAGCTGGCGTAGTTGATACGGCATTTGGAACTCAGCCGCTTCCCTCAAACACGAAACCCACTCGTTGTCATTCTCCAAGTAGCCAGCCTCCCGCGCCGCAATTTGGAATGTGGGGCCGACAATCCCGTTAACCGTTCTCAAGTCTTCAAACGACGTTGGACCTCTACGCTGACAGAGCAGTAGCCGAAGGTAGAACCGCTCCATATCTCGAAGAGACACGTGAATCATGCGACCAACAGCAGCTTGATATTGTTTCCGGCGAACCCACCTTTTCGGTTGCCCTTTCTCCGGCGCTTTCCAGCAGAACTCTTTGGGGATATCCTGATACAACATTGTCCTGGCAATATGATTCTGAGGCTCTTCACTCGCACACAACGCAAAGAATCTGGTCAGCATCGTGTGACTTCCACGTTCCAAAACCGCCTCCGGGTTTTCCGTCTCGCGAAAGCAAATTGTCTGGCCTGACTCGAGATGAACCGTTAGCTGTGTCACCGCATGGGTTTTCCCCTGAATTGTGAAATCGAGCAGGTGCATGCAAGCTTCCACCGGAGAAATGTACCGGGCGCTCAAGAAACGTAGAATCTCATTTGGTTCTCGACGCGCACTCTTCTGCCCTTCTCGGACTTCTTCCACAGTGAGTATAGCCGTGTCGGGTCCTTTGTACAAATACTTGTACAGGTATTTAACCGCAGTAATATCCGTGCACACTTCCACATTGATGTGGCAGTTGTACTTCTGGGATAAGTACGGGTTGTACGGTACAACCCACTGGTTGATCGTAGCATTGTCGTATTCTCTGCCTTTGAACTTTAGAACACCTTGTTGCCGTCGACGTCGTCTGTAGACTGGATATCCATTGGCACTGGCTTGTGTAACTTCTGCTAAGGGCTTCGGATATCCTTTGGAGCACTTGCCGTCCTTCATACACGCGCAGGAAGGGTTTACAGGCCCGCATGGACCATGGAGCATGCATGACATGACCGTCTCATACAGCTGAGGGTTTGTATTCTTATTTGGGATCTCAGCGCATACCATCTTGTCTACGATCTCGCGGGTTCGAGGTTTGTCTTCGTCAGCCAAAATAATCAGTACGTGAGCGTGGGGGAGCCCTCGTTTCTGAAACTCGACAAAGTAAATCCGCGCGCGCACTCGCCCCAGAACGCCTTGGTTTAAATCGTCAAGCATCGCTTGCAGTTTCTGCTGCCACACGCGAGCCACGATGTCTGGTCGATCTTGAGCTGTCTGGGTCTCGGAAGGTATCGCTTCAAGAATCTCGTCCCACTTAGGGTTGCACGTTTCAGTGAGGAAGACGTCGGGCCGTCCATACTCGCGTACAATTGCCATCGAATCTTGATACGACTTGTACATGGACCGCGGGCTACCCAGGTGCGAAGCCGGTAGTATGATACGCTTGCCAACCTGATTAAGAAAGTGGGTTGGTCGTTCTCTGTTGCCTCCGTCCCGATCCGGGTGCACCAATCTGTTCTGGGCCCGGTCATATTCCGACAGCAGTACTTCTCCTTCCGCCAGAGCCCAAGTATCTTCGTTGAGCAAAGCGTCTTGAACACACCCCTGTATTGATCGGCGCGTAGTGTTTTCTGATTGTCGGCAACCCAGCGAAGCTGTTCTTGCTCACAATTTGCACGCTGATCTACACACCACTGCTGAAATAAACGTCCACCTTGGTGGAGAGCGGACTGATCATCCACTTTCTAATGAAGGCGGAACGCTACGTGTTCACGAAGCGACATCGCCTTCTTGTTTCGATATTCAGCACCATTCGCGAACTCGTCTGTGTAGGTCCATCCCTTCTCTCCATATGGAAGGAGAAGCGGGTATTGGAGTGGATCGTAATCGGCGTGAGTCTCATACAAACGTAGCAGCCTTTGATCGCGTGTAAAGAGAAGTAGATCCCGAGGCTGAGCCAGGTTGCCATCCTCAATGAGAGTCGCAGCCACTTCAGACAAAGTGGGGCGGTTATGCGTCCTCGGTCGCGAGGAATTGTCGTGCAGACGGAACACCAAGTCTACTGGAGCCTCCGTGTTGTGTTGACGCACCTGCTGCCCAAAGTGGAGGAACCGTTGCGCTAATGGGTTGTGCTCTGCCATCATTTTCTCGATGTCTAGTAGTGTAACACGATCCAGATCCGCGAATATACCAAGACGTCGCTCCGCGCGGCGTTGCATGTCTGGATCCACAATGTAGATCTGCGCAAACTTGGGTGCTACCCGCGCGCCTGTCCGACGGTCTATGTGGGGAAGGAGGGACCCTAGGTAGTGGCCCATAGCCCCTTGAATGCGATATGTGTACACCCCGTGTGTACCCGCAACGCTCTCGTCTTGATGTACATTTTGAAACGATCGGTTTGAGCACGAAGCACCAATCGGCGTAAACGCGAAAGCTTGGTTGTAGGCACGGATTTGACGGCGAAACTCGGGATCTCCGTACAGCTGAAGCAGTTTTGGTGGCGCGGGGTGCAGTGGAGGCAGCTTTACCCTGCCTCCCAGACAGCATGATATCGCAGACTCGCCTGGCCACTTCCAAGCATTGCAGATCGGACAAACGGTTGTAGCCGGGAGCTTGTGTCGCCCGTTGACCACGTGATCACCCGTTCTCATGGACGCGTCGAAGTCTGCGAGGGAAATAAGAGCGTGGCCATGACGGACGCATTGGCGTCGAGTGCGCACCCGCTCGAGTTCTTGCTGGCGTTCTTCCGCTGTCATCCGATATCGCCGATTCGCTTCCTGTTGACGATGTAGCTCCCGTTCGGTTTCTTGCTCATGTTCAGACTGCTCCGCTCTGTGCACGGCGTGCTGCTCCCTGTCAGTCTCTCGAAACGCAGCTCGTTCGTTCACATTGAGTAGCTCTCTATGGACAGAGCGTGATAGTGTGTTTACCTCCCGCTCGAGGTCGCGGTTTTCCTGGCTCAAACCCGCACGCCTTTCTTGAAGGCGGGCTCTGTCTTGCTCGCGGCGTTCCTGGAGTTCTTCTCCGCGCACTCGAGCCCTACGGACACGTTTGCGCTCAGCGTCTTTCTTTCTCGCACGGTACTGCTGTGAGAGAGACATGTTAGCTCGTCTCGTGCGAGCTCTTTGTGCATCACTGGAACGTTCGCGATCTGTCTGAGACAGTGTGGTTGGGTGTTGTTTTCTTTAATGACCCATGCTCTTTCGTGCTCTTCCCGGCTTCGTGGTTCCTGCTCACCCATGGCCCACGCTGCTCAGCGGTTATGTCCTCTCTCTTGTGGGTTCATGTGCTTTAGTACGGCCTTTACGTAAATGCTAACTTTTCTCTGTTCTCAAACGTTTATATGGGTTGCACGGGTTTCATGGTAGATACTATTTCGTGGCCGTTGGCCTTCCATCGCCGGTGCTCTAGCCGAAGTGTGCTATTCCGTGGTTTGGTGTCTCTATGCAGTCGTGTTGTTCCGTCGCCCGTGTATCGTGCTCTCCTGGTGTTGCTCCGTCGTTCGTGTATCGTGCTCTCCTGGTGAGGCTCCATTGACCACGGTATCACGCTATCGTGCAATCACGGTGTGGTAATGATATTTATGGTGTTGTGCTCACGTAGTGTATCTGCGCTGTCCGTGTTATCGTGTTCTACAATGGCGAGCTCCACAGTGTGCAGTCGTGGTCACCCCAAGCGCCCACCTCCCCGTTTATTTCGTGGCTGGCCCGCCGTTCGTGCAATCTAGCTCTAATGTAGTACTGTCCTCCGTGGTTCGGTAAGCTCAGGTTCAGCACTGGTATCGTTCTCTGCGGCTCGGTGATTTTTCGTCTATAGCTCAGCGGCTGCGTTCTCCCATGGCTTAGTGGCACAGCCCATGCTATCGTGCTAGCTTGTGGTGTCGCGGCTGGTCTGTCGTCCGTGTGATTGTTAGCTACCGTAGTATCGTGCTCCCTGGCTCGGTGAGATCCGGTTCTACCCTGATATCGTGCTCTAATGCTCAATGATTTCACGTTTTTGGTCTCCCGCAGCTTCATGCCTGGTCCGTCGACCGTGCTCCGTGCTCTTCCGTGGTGCTATGGGAGAGTTGCTGCCAGGGCACTCTTACCGCTACGTGTTTCGAGCGTGCGTACTCTTCCGTAGCCACCCTTTTTAGCATGATATTGTGTCTGTATATTTAGTTCCCTTCCGTGGTTCGTATGCTCCCGTCATATTCTTGTCCCTCTGTCCTTTTCATAGCTGCATGCTCTTCCGTCTTTCACGCTACGCATAAAACTTCGTGCTTTGCATCGGCTAAGACTTCTATCGTCGTCCATGGCCTTCCGTGCTTCGTGTTGCTCTTCTACCCCATCATCAACACAGTGTGGGTCGGTGTTCCTTCGTGTCTCGTGCTCTTGCTGAGTAACGTGCCTCCGCGCTAGCTTAATCACAAACGCTGTTCCCATTTTGTTTGATGTATGCAACTTATATTGTTGGAAAGCTCACACAATATCTTAAGGTCGCACACTACGCGCGCAAATATAAAAGAAGATGACACTTTCTCCCGGAGGCAGTGTGGGGTGCAGGGGTGTAAGCCACAATAGTCATTTTCTTTAGCTTTCACATTAATAATAATAGTAGTAAATTTGTAATTTATTATCTAGCGCTGATCTAATTATTATGTGTACTACTACTACAAATAACTGCAAGCAAAATATGAAATGTCTTGATAATAGTACTACTCAAAACAGTATTGTAATATTAATTATTAGAAAAGTACTACGAAGCCTATAACATCATTCTAAAATCAATTAGTACTAAAGTTTCGATTGAGGCCGAAATATAAGTCACCAAAGCCTACACTTTTTTCAGCAGCTCCTACGACGATATAGTACGTGTGTGCTTATCGGCGCCTTTTAAGTATGCTAACTAACGCGTACACAGGCAGCGCCCTTTGCGTGGCCTTGCATACCGCAGCTGAAAATGAGAGCAAAATGAAACTTAAGCGGCGCTTTTAAGTACGATGTGTAGTCCACATATAGTGTGTAAAAAACACAATACCGATTTAAGCCAATGGGGGCCGCCTTCGCTGCGCTCGACAGCTTTTTAGCGAATCGAGGCCGCCTTCGCTGCGCCCGAAGCCAGTAGAACGCCCGCATTTGCGTTACATTTTAGAACCCTAGCCCGTTACGGACGGACGTACGGACAGACCCACGTCAGACTCCACTAGGGGGGTAAGACTAGCCGTTCGCCGCCGCTACGCGGCGGAGTGAAATGGTTTGTTGGAGAAGAGGTGGCCGCAAATTTAGTGCTCTTGGTGTCGCGTGTTTTGAAAGCGTGGTTCACCCCGTAGATCTTGGCATCGTGTATTTAACTACTTGCCTTTCCGTAGTCTCATTCGGCCCCGTATAATATCGTGGTTTGGAACGTTTCCGTTACCCCGTACTACAGGTTGGGTGTTGTTTTCTTCAATGACCCATGCTCTTTCGTGCTCTTCCCGGCTTCGTGGTTCCTGCTCACCCATGGCCCACGCTGCTCAGCGGTTATGTCCTCTCTCTTGTGGGTTCATGCGCTTTAGTACGGCCTTTACGTAAATGCTAATTTTTCTCTGTTCTCAAACGTTTATATGGGTTGCACTGGTTTCATGGTAGATACTATTTCGTGGCCGTTGGCCTTCCATCGCCGGTGCTCTAGCCGAAGTGTGCTATTCCGTGGTTTGGTGTCTCTATGCAGTCGTGTTGTTCCGTCGCCCGTGTATCGTGCTCTCCTGGTGTTGCTCCGTCGTTCGTGTATCGTGCTCTCCTGGTGAGGCTCCATTGACCACGGTATCACGCTATCGTGCAATCACGGTGTGGTAATGATATTTATGGTGTTGTGCTCACGTAGTGTATCTGCGCTGTCCGTGTTATCGTGTTCTACAATGGCGAGCTCCACAGTGTGCAGTCGTGGTCACCCCAAGCGCCCACCTCCCCGTTTATTTCGTGGCTGGCCCGCCGTTCGTGCAATCTAGCTCTAATGTGGTACTGTCCTCCGTGGTTCGGTAAGCTCAGGTTCAGCACTGGTATCGTTCTCCGCGGCTCGGTGATTTTTCGTCTATAGCTCAGCGGCTGCGTTCTCCCATGGCTTAGTGGCACAGCCCATGCTATCGTGCTAGCTTGTGGTGTCGCGGCTGGTCTGTCGTCCGTGTGATTGTTAGCTACCGTAGTATCGTGCTCCCTGGCTCGGTGAGATCCGGTTCTACCCTGATATCGTGCTCTAATGCTCAATGATTTCACGTTTTTGGTCTCCCGCAGCTTCATGCCTGGTCCGTCGACCGTGCTCCGTGCTCTTCCGTGGTGCTATGGGAGAGTTGCTGCCAGGGCACTCTTACCGCTACGTGTTTCGAGCGTGCGTACTCTTCCGTAGCCACCCTTTTTAGCATGATATTGTGTCTGTATATTTAGTTCCCTTCCGTGGTTCGTATGCTCCCGTCATATTCTTGTCCCTCTGTCCTTTTCATAGCTGCATGCTCTTCCGTCTTTCACGCTACGCATAAAACTTCGTGCTTTGCATCGGCTAAGACTTCTATCGTCGTCCATGGCCTTCCGTGCTTCGTGTTGCTCTTCTACCCCATCATCAACACAGTGTGGGTCGGTGTTCCTTCGTGTCTCGTGTTCTTGCTGAGTAACGTGCCTCCGCGCTAGCTTAATCACAAACGCTGTTCCCATTTTGTTTGATGTATGCAACTTATATTGTTGGAAAGCTCACACAATATCTTAAGGTCGCACACTACGCGCGCAAATATAAAAGAAGATGACACTTTCTCCCGGAGGCAGTGTGGGGTGCAGGGGTGTAAGCCACAATAGTCATTTTCTTTAGCTTTCACATTAATAATAATAGTAGTAAATTTGTAATTTATTATCTAGCGCTGATCTAATTATTATGTGTACTACTACTACAAATAACTGCAAGCAAAATATGAAATGTCTTGATAATAGTACTACTCTAAACAGTATTGTAATATTAATTATTAGAAAAGTACTACGAAGCCTATAACATCATTCTAAAATCAATTAGTACTAAAGTTTCGATTGAGGCCGAAATATAAGTCACCAAAGCCTACACTTTTTTCAGCAGCTCCTACGACGATATAGTACGTGTGTGCTTATCGGCGCCTTTTAAGTATGCTAACTAACGCGTACACAGGCAGCGCCCTTTGCGTGGCCTTGCATACCGCAGCTGAAAATGAGAGCAAAATGAAATTTAAACGGCGCTTTTAAGTACGATGTGTAGTCCACATATAGTGTGTAAAAAACACAATACCGATTTAAGCCAATGGGGGCCGCCTTCGCTGCGCTCGACAGCTTTTTAGCGAATCGAGGCCGCCTTCGCTGCGCCCGAAGCCAGTAGAACGCCCGCATTTGCGTTACATTTTAGAACCCTAGCCCGTTACGGACGGACGTACGGACAGACCCACGTCAGACTCCACTAGAGGGGTAAGACTAGCCGTTCGCCGCCGCTACGCGGCGGAGTGAAATGGTTTGTTGGAGAAGAGGTGGCCGCAAATTTAGTGCTCTTGGTGTCGCGTGTTTTGAAAGCGTGGTTCACCCCGTAGATCTTGGCATCGTGTATTTAACTACTTGCCTTTCCGTAGTCTCATTCGGCCCCGTATAATATCGTGGTTTGGAACGTTTCCGTTACCCCGTACTACAGGCTGGGTGTTGTTTTCTTCAATGACCCATGCTCTTTCGTGCTCTTCCCGGCTTCGTGGTTCCTGCTCACCCATGGCCCACGCTGCTCAGCGGTTATGTCCTCTCTCTTGTGGGTTCATGCGCTTTAGTACGGCCTTTACGTAAATGCTAACTTTTCTCTGTTCTCAAACGTTTATATGGGTTGCACTGGTTTCTTGGTAGATACTATTTCGTGGCCGTTGGCCTTCCATCGCCGGTGCTCTAGCCGAAGTGTGCTATTCCGTGGTTTGGTGTCTCCATGCAGTCGTGTTGTTCCGTCGCCCGTGTATCGTGCTCTCCTGGTGTTGCTCCGTCGCCCGTGTATCGTGCTCTCCTGGTGAGGCTCCATTGACCACGGTATCACGCTATCGTGCAATCACGGTGTGGTAATGATATTTATGGTGTTGTGCTCACGTAGTGTATCTGCGCTGTCCGTGTTATCGTGTTCTACAATGGCGAGCTCCACAGTGTGCAGTCGTGGTCACCCCAAGCGCCCACCTCCCCGTTTATTTCGTGGCTGGCCCGCCGTTCATGCAATCTAGCTCTAATGTGGTACTGTCCTCCGTGGCTCGGTAAGCTCAGGTTCAGCACTGGTATCGTTCTCCGCGGCTCGGTGATTTTTCGTGTATAGCTCAGCGGCTGCGTTCTCCCATGGCTTAGTGGCACAGCCCATGCTATCGTGCTAGCTTGTGGTGTCGCGGCTGGTCTGTCGTCCGTGTGATTGTTAGCTACCGTAGTATCGTGCTCCCTGGCTCGGTGAGATCCGGTTCTACCCTGATATCGTGCTCTAATGCTCAATGATTTCACGTTTTTGGTCTCCCGCAGCTTCATGCCTGGTCCGTCGACCGTGCTCCGTGCTCTTCCGTGGTGCTATGGGAGAGTTGCTGCCAGGGCACTCTTACCGCTACGTGTTTCGAGCGTGCGTACTCTTCCGTAGCCACCCTTTTTAGCATGATATTGTGTCTGTATATTTAATTCCCTTCCGTGGTCCGTATGCTCCCGTCATATTCTTGTTCCTCTGTCCTTTTCATAGCTGCATGCTCTTCCGTCTTTCACGCTACGCATGAAACTTCGTGGTTTGCATCGGCTAAGACTTCTATCGTCGTCCATGGCCTTCCGTGCTTCGTGTTGCTCTTCTACCCCATCATCAACACAGTGTGGGTCGGTGTTCCTTCGTGTCTCGTGTTCTTGCTGAGTCACGTGCCTCCGCGCTAGCTTAATCACAAACGCTGTTCCCATTTTGTTTGATGTATGCAACTTATATTGTTGGAAAGCTCACACAATATCTTAAGGTCGCACACTACGCGCGCAAATATAAAAGAAGATGACACTTTCTCCCGGAGGCAGTGTGGGGTGCAGGGGTGTAAGCCACAATAGTCATTTTCTTTAGCTTTCACATTAATAATAATAGTAGTAAATTTGTAATTTATTATTTAGCGCTGAACTAATTATTATGTGTACTACTACTACAAATAACTGCAAGCAAAATATGAAATGCCTTGATAATAGTACTACTCAAAACAGTATTGTAATATTAATTATTAGAAAAGTACTACGAAGCCTATAACATCATTCTAAAATCAATTAGTACTAAAGTTTCGATTGAGGCCGACATTTAAGTCACCAAAGCCTACACTTTTTTCAGCAGCTCCTACGACGATATAGTACGTGTGTGCTTATCGGCGCCTTTTAAGTATGCTAACTAACGCGTACACAGGCAGCGCCCTTTGCGTGGCCTTGCATACCGCAGCTGAAAACGAGAGCAAAATGAAATTTAAACGGCGCTTTTAAGTACGATGTGTAGTCCACATATAGTGTGTAAAAAACACAATACCGATTTAAGCTAATGGGGGCCGCCTTCGCTGCGCTCGACAGCTTTTTAGCGAATCGAGGCCGCCTTCGCTGCGCTCGGCAGCCAGTAGAACGCGCGTATTTGCGTTACATTTTAGAACCCTAGCCCGTTACGGACGGACGTACGGACAGACACACGTCAGACTCCACTAGGGGGGTAAGACTAGCCGTTCGCCGCCGCTACGCGGCGGAGTGGCATGGTTTGTTGGAGATGCGGTGGCCGCAAATTTAAGTGCTTCTTAATGTCACGTACTTTGTTAGCGTCGTTCACCCCAGTAGATCTTGGCATCGTGTATTTAACCACTTGCTTTTCCGTAGTCTCATTCGGCCCCGTATCATATCGTGGCTTGGAACGTTTCCGCTACCCCGTACTACAGGCTGGATGTCATGTTCTTCAATGGCCTGAACTCTTCCGTGTTCTTCTTGGCTTCGTGGTTCCCTGCTCACCCGTGGCCCACGCAGCTTAGTGGTTATGAGCTTTCTCTTTTGGGCTCATGTTTTTAAGTACTGCGTCTTTCGTGGCTGCTACCTCTCAAACGTTTCGTGGGCTGCACCGGTTTCCTGGTACACAGTCTTTCGTGACCGCTCGCCTCACATCGCCCGTACGCTAGCCGAAGGATGATTTTCCGTGGTTTGGTGCCTCCACGCAGTCGTGTTGTTCCAGCACCCGTGTATCGATCTCGTGTGGTGAGACTCCATCGACCGCGTTATAACGCCATCGTGTAATTGCGATATGGTTTCGCTGTCTATGGTATTGTGCTCACGGATTGCATCTGCGTTGCCCGTGTTATCGTGCTCTACAACGGCATCGTCCTCCACAATCATGGTCACCCCGATCACCCTTCCATTTCGTGGCTGGTCCGCCGTCCGTGCAATCGAATTCTAATGCGCTATTGTCCTCCGTGGCACGGTAAGCTCAGGTTCTACACTGATATAGTGCTCCGTGGCTCGGTGATTTCGCGTCTACAGCTCCAGTGGCCGCATTTCTATCATGGCTTAGTGTCTTGGCCACCGTCCCAGTCATCGTTTTATTTTGTGGTGTCGACGCTGGTCTGCCGTCCATTCTGTTGTGAGCTACCGTAGTATCGCGCTCCCCAGTGAGCTCCGGTTATACCCTGGTATCGTGTTTCAATACCCGACAACCTCCCGTTAATGGTCTTCGGCGGCTTCATGTTTGGTCAGTTGACTGTGCTCCGTGTTCAACCATGGTACTATGGGAGAATTTCTGTCCGTGTACTCTTACCGTTACGTGTTCTACCGTGGCTTCGAGCGTGCGTGCTCTTTCGTAGCCCGTGCATTCTGGCATGCTGGGGTGACTACGTATTAAGTTCCCTTCTGTGGCCCGTACGCTCCCGTCATATTCTTGTCCGTCTGTCCTTTTCATGGCTGCGTGCACGTCCATCTTTCACGCTACGTAAAACACTTCGTGGTTTGCATCGGCTAAATCTTCTATCATCGTCCATGACCTTCCGTGCTTCGTGTTGCTCTTCTATCCCATCGTTTTTCGTGTTCTTGCTGAGTCGCGTGCTTCCGCGCAAACTTGATCACAAACGCTGTTTCGATTTTGTTTGATGTACACAACATATATTGTTGGAAAGATCACACAATATCTTAAGGCCGTGTGCAAATACAGAGGAAGATGATACTTTTCCCGGGGGCAGTGTGGGGTGCAGAAAGGTGTCGGGTGGGAAGTCATAATAGTCATATTTTAAAGTTTTCACATCCTAAAGTATCAATTATTAATAGTAGTAGTAGAAGTGTGTTTTATTATAAACGTTAACATAATAATTATGTGGACTACTACTACAAATAACTGCAAGCAAAAATATGAATTGTCTTGATAATAGTACTACGCAAAACAGTACTGTAAGTTAAATTATCACAAACCTACTACGAAGCAAATCAAATCATATTTAAACCAATAAATACTAATGTTTTGATTTAGGCCGAAGTATGAGTCACCGAAGCCTACAAATTTTATCAACAGCACCTACGACGATAGCGAACGTGTGTGCTCATCGGCGCCTTTTAATTCAGCTAACTAACGCGTACACAGGCAGCGCCCTTCGTGGCCTTGCATACCGCAGCTGAAAATGAAAGCAAAATAAAATTTAAGCGGTGCATTTTAAGTACGATGTGTTGACCACATACAGTGTGTACACCACATAATTCGATTTTAGCCAATCGACGCCGCCTTCGCTGCGCTCGGCAGCCAGTAGAACGCCCGCATTTGCGTTACATTTTAGAACCCTAGCCCGTTACGGACGGACGTACGGACAGACACACGTCAGACTCCACTAGGGGGGTAAGATGTGTGTCTTGCTAGCTACTAATGCAACTAACATGCATACACGCAGCGTACCTTGAGTAACGTGGCGTTCCACGGCTTCCGTTTTGAAAATGGGGGCAAAAAGAAATTCGAACGGTGCTTTTAAGTACGATGTGCTGACCACATACAGTGTGTACACCACATAATTCGATTTTAGCCAATCGACGACGCCTTCGCTGCGCTCGGCAGCCAGTAGAACGCCCGCATTTGCGTTACATTTTAGAACCCTAGCCCGTTACGGACGGACTGACGGACGGACAGACACCAGACTCCACTAGGGGGGGGTAAGACTAGCCGTTCGCCGCCGCTACGCGGCGGAGTGGCATGGTTTGTTGGAGATGCGGTAACCTCAAATTTAAGTGCGTCTTGGTGTCGCGTACTTGTTAGCCTCGTTCACCTCAGTAGGTTTTGGCTTCGTGTACTTAACCACTTACCATTCCGTAGTCTGATGTGGACCCGTATACTATCGTGGTTTGGTACCCCGTACTACAGGTTGGATGTCATGTTCTTCAATGGCCGGCGCTCTTCCGTGATCTTCCTGGCTTCGAGGTTCCCTGCTCACCCGTGGCACACGCTGCTTAGTGGTTACGCGCTATCTCTTTTGGGGTCACTCTCTTTAGAACGGTCCCTTAAGTGGCTGCTAACTATTCCCTGCTCTCAAACGTTTACGTGGGCGGCACCGGTTTCATGATACATAGTCATTCGTGGCCGATTCCGTGGGATGGTACCTCCATGTAGTCATGTTGTTTCGTCTCCCGTGTAACGTGTTTTCCTCGTGTGGCTCCACGGACCGCGTTATCGCGCTATCGTGCACTCGCGGTGTGTCTTTGTTGTCTATGCATTTGTGCTCGCGTAGTTTATATGCGGTGCCCGTGTTATTGTGTTCTACAATGGTATAGTGCTTTGTAGTCTGCAATCGTGGTCGCTCCCTCGTGCTTACATGCCTGACCCGCCGTCCGTGCAATGGTACAATCGTTTTCCGTGGCTCAGTGATCTTAAGCTTTACACTGGTATCGTGTTCCGTGGTTCAGTGATCCCCAGTCTATATATATATAGCTCCCGTGGCTGCGTTCTCCCATGTTTTAGTGGCTGGATCACCGTCCACGTTATCGTGTTCTTCGTGATTTCGTGGCTGGTATGATGTCTGTGCTATCGTGTTCTCCTGTGGTATCGCGCTCCGTGGCCTGGTGAGTTCCGGTTCTACCCTTGTATCGTGCTCTAATGCTCGGTGATTTCCCCTTTGTGTCTCGTGGCCACGTGTTTGGTCCGCCCATGTGCTCCGTGCTCCACCGTGGCGCTATTGGAGAATACGTTTCCGTGCACTCTTACCGCTACGTGCTCTACTGTGGCCTCGAACGTGCATGCTCTTCCGTAGTCGTGCTTTTCAGCATGCTGGGGTGTCTATATAATTAGTTCCTTTTTGTGGCCCGTCATATTCTTGTCCTTCTGTCCTTTTCATGGCTGTGTGCTCTTCCGCCTGTCACGCTACCCATACCACTTTGTGGTTTGCATCAGCTAAGTCTTCTGTCATCGTTCATCCTTCCGTGCTTCGTGTTGCTCTTCTACATAGTGTGGGTTGATGTTCCTTCGTGCTTCGTGCTCTTGCCTAGTCACGTGCCTCCGCGCTAACTTAAACACAAACGCTGTTCCGATTTTGTTTGATGTACGCAGCATATATTGTTGGAAAGCTTACGCAATCTCTAAGGTCGCACACTACGCGCGCAAATACAAAGGAAGACAATACTTTCTTACGGAGGTAGTGTGGGGTGCAGGGGTGTAAGCCACAATAGTCATTTTCTTTAGCTTTCACATTAATAATAATAGTAGTAAATTTGTAATTTATTATCTAGCGCTGAACTAATTATTATGTGTACTACTACTACAAATAACTGCAAGCAAAAAATATGAAATGTCTTGATAATAGTACTACTCTAAACAGTATTGTTAGATTAATTATTAAAAAAGTACTACGAAGCATATAACATCATTCTAAAATCAATTAGTACTAAAGTTTCGATTGAGGCCGACATTTAAGTCACCAAAGCCTACACTTTTTTTAAGCAGCTCCTACGACGATATAGTACGTGTGTGCTTATCAGCGCCTTTTACTAATGCTATCTAACGCGTACACAGGCAGCGCCCTTTGCGTGGCCTTGCGAACCGCAGGAGCAAAATGAAATTTAAACGGTGCTTTTAAGTACGATGTGTAGACCACATATAATGTGTACACCACATAATTCGATTTTAGCCAATGGGGGCCGCCTTCGCTGCGCTCGGCAGTCAGTAGACCGCGCGTATTTGCGTTACATTTTAGAACCCTAGCCCGTTACGGACGGACTGACGGACAGACACACACCAGACTCCACTAGGGGGGTAAGACTAGCCGTTCGCCGCCGCTACGCGGCGGAGTGGCATGGTTTGTTGGAGAAGAGGTGGCCGCAAATTTAGTGATTCTTGGTGTCGCGTGCTTTGTGGGCGTCGTTCAAGCTAGTACGTCGTGGTTTCGTGTAGTCAACCACTTAACTATCCGTAATCTCATGTGGCTTTGTACAATATCGTGGTCTGGTACGTTTCCGTTACCCCGTACTTCAGGTTGAATGTCGTGTTCTTCAATGGGCTGTGCTCTTCCGTGTTCTACTTGGTTTCGTGGCTCTCTGTTCACCCGTGGTCCACGCTGTTTGTGGATATGCGCTCTCTTTTGAGCTTATGCACTTTAGTACAGCCTCTTTCGTGGCTCCTAGCTATTCTCTGTTCTCAAACGTTTACGCGGGCTGTACCGCTTTCGTGATACATAGGCATTCGTGGCCGTTGGCCTCCCATCGCCGGTACTCTAACCAAAGGGTGCTATTCCGTGCTTTGGTGCCTCCATGCAGTCGTGTGGTTCCGTCGACCGTGCATCGTGATCTCCTGATGAAGTGTCATCGACCGCGGTATCACACTATCGTGCAATCGCGGTGTGGTTATACTTTCTATGGTATTGTGCACGTGTAGTGCATCTGCGTTGTCCGTGTTATCGTGCTCTACGATGCCATCGTGCTCCACGGTGTGTAATCGTGGCCATACCAAGCCCACCCCCTGTGCATTTGGTGGGCGGTCCGCAGTCCGTGCAATCGTGTTATCATGTACTGCTGTCCTCCGTGGCTCGGTAAGCTCAGGTTCTACACTGGTATGGTGCTCCGTGACTCGGTGATTTCGCGTGGCAGCGTGTTCTCCGATGGTTTAGTGGATAATCCACCGTCCATGCTGTCGTGTTATCTCTGGTGTCGGGGCTGGGCTGTCGTCTGTGTTATCGCTATTACCGTAGTGTCGCGCTCCGTGGATCGGTGAGCTCATGTTCTACCTAGGCATCGTGCTCCAAAAATTGATGGTTTCTGATTTCCCGTATCTGGCCTCCTGCGGGCTCAGATTTGGTCGGTTGACTGTGCTCCATGTTTACCCGTGGTGTTGTTGGAGTATTGTTTCTGTGCACTCTCACCGATACGTGTTCTACCGTGGCTTCGAACGTCCGTGATCTTCCGTAGCCCGTGCTTTTCAGCATGCTGGGGTGTCTATGTATTTAATTCCCTTCCGTGGCCCGTACGTTCTTGTCATGTTCTATCCATCTGCTCTTTTCATGGCTGCGTGCTCTTTCATCTTTCACGCTACTTATAAAACTTCGTGGTTTGCATCGGCTAAGTCTTCTATCATCGTCCATGGCCTTCCGTGCTTCGTGTTGCTCTTCTATCCCATCGTGTACATAGTGTAGGTCGGTATTCCTTCGTGTTTCGTGTCCTTGCTTAGACATGTGCATCCGCGCCAACTTAATCACAAACGCTGTTCCCATTTTGTTTGATGTACACATCGTATATTGTTGGAAAGTTCACATAATATCTGAAGGTCGCACACTACGCGCGCAAATACAAAGGAAGACAATAGTTTATTACGGAGGTGCAGGGGTGTAAGCCACAATAGTCATATTTTAAAGTTTTCACATTATTAATAATAGTAATACAATTGTTATTTATTATTAAACGCTGAAATAATTATTATGTGTACTACTACTACAAATGACTGCAAGCAAAAATATAAAATGCCTTGATAATAGTACTAAGAAAAATAATATTGTAAGTTAAATTAGTACAGCAGTACTACGAAGCCTAAAACATCATTCTAAATTCAATAAGTACTAAAGTTTCGATTGAGGCCGAAATATAAGTCACCAGGGCCTAAAAAAAATTTCTCTAGCTCCTACGACGATATAGTACGTGTGTGCTCATCGGCGCCTTTTTATTGTGCTAATTAACGCGTACACAGGCAGCGCCCTTTGCGTAAGGTGGCGAACCGCAGCTGAAAATGAGAGCAAAATGAAATTTAAACGGTGCGGTTAAGTACGATGTGTAGTCCACATACAGTAAGTACAGCACATAATATCTGTTTTAGCCAATGTGGGCCGCCTTCGCTGCGCTCGGCAGCTTTTTACGCCGCCTTCGCTGCGCTTGGCAGCCAGTAGAACGCCCGCATTTGCGTTACATTTTAGAACCCTGCCCGTTACGGACGGACGTACGGACAGACACACGTCAGACTCCACTAGATGGGTAAGACTAGCCGTTCGCCGCCGCTACGCGGCGGAGGTGGCAGGTTTTAGTCCAAGGAGAAATGGGCTCCCGCCTTCGCTACGCTCCGGCGTAAACATGATTTATGTAAACGTGATGTATTTAATGCATATGAAATTGAACATTCCTACTCTCAACCAAAGATCTGCCTGTAGACAATGTTCTGGGCGTAGACTTTATCCTCCTCCTCCAGCTTTGGGTACTCGACCAGCGCCTTGAATCTTGATCTTGAAGTAACTCGCGACATCGCAACGTACAGCTGCCCGTGGGAGAAGCAAGGCGTAGCAAGATACAGCCCCAAGTACTGCACCGTTTGTCCTTGCGCCTTTTTAATCGTCATAGCAAAGGCCGGCTGGACAAGAAACTGCTTGCGTCTCAAATGAAATGGAAAGCTCCGAATTTCTCCATCACTGATGAAAACAATGCGGGGAATCAACACATGTTGCCCTTGTCGCTCACCGGTCATGATTGTGGCGTGGATGACATGTGGCTTGAGGGCCACAATTCGAAGCCGTGTTCCGTTGCTCAACCCTAGATCTGGATTCAGGCTCCGCATCATCATGATAGGCATTCCTACCTTGAGAGTCAATTTGTGGGGAGGCATTCCACTAATATGCATCGAGTGGAGTACCTCCTGCTCGAAGAAATTGCCGTCACCGTCGTCTTGAACAGAGTCGGAAGACATGTATTCCCGCGCCTGTCCAGTTAATCGAGCGGTCACCGCTTCATTGATGCGGTGCACGATTGCGTTCGTGGTCGTGAGGATCGTTCGGTTAGCGAAATACTCGTCGGTAGCAACCTCGGGGTTATTAATCTCGCCATACATCTCGTCGATGATCCGATCCATGCCTCTTGGAATAACGCCCGGACGAATTTCCTGGTCCTCGTCCTCTGGCACAGGAGGATTTTCAATCAGCATATCGCGCGGGATCTTCATGTAATCGCTTCCTAGGGAAGGGTTTACATCATGCCTTCCCTCCTCGACTTGCAGCAGGAACTCGGAGAACGCAGCCATTTCCTCAGCAGTGTCTGCAGTATCAGCTGTGCGCACTCGCATGTTTTCCGTGAGACGGAACGTCTGGAATTAGGGCCACAGCCTAGACGACTTGAGGCAAGCGTCAATTGTCTCGACGGGTGTTCCATTCTTAACGACCGGGAGAATCTGGCGGAAATCTCCCGAAAGTACAAACACTTTCCCCCCAAAAGGCTCGGTATCGTTGTCAAGTATGTCCCGCAGTGTTCTGTCTACTACCTCGAATGCGTGGCGATGGGCCATAGGTGCTTCGTCCCAAATAATTAAATTTGCATGCTTGATCAACTCCTGAATATGGGAGTTCTTCCTGATACCGCACGTCGAGCTCTCGTTTAATTTCAAAGGGATCTTAAATGTCGAATGAGCTGTCCTACCACCCATAAGTAAGAGCGAGGCAATACCGCTAGACGCCACAGCGATGGCGATTTTCCCCGAGAGTCTGACTTTGGCCAGTATGTTTCGAAGCAGTGTAGATTTTCCAGTACCACCCAGTCCATCGACAAAAAATAACTTCTTGCCTTCCTTCGGGCATTCAACCGCTTCAATAATCTGGTCGTAAACCACCCGCTGACTTTCGTTTAGCTGATCTTCTGTGCTTACAATTGCCTCCAAAGCTGACGCATCGTATCCAGTGAGCTCACGTCGTAGTAATCCGTTTTGGCGAAGCGCTTCACGAATCAATGTTGGGAACGACCCCAACTGAGGAAGCTCGTCGAAGTCAGCTACCGCATACCCACTCGCTTGAAGTAGTTCTTGAATGCTCATCAGCGTTTCAAATTCGACCAACGCCGACTTAAAGGGGTCCATCGAAGCCTGATGTATTAAATGCATATGAAATTGAACATTCCTACTCCGAACCAAAGATCTGCCTGTAGACAATGTTCTGAGCGTAGACCCCATCCTCCTCCTCCAGCTTTGGGTACTCGACCAGCGCCTTGAATCTTGATCTTGAAGTAACTCGCGACATCGCAACGTACAGCTGCCCGTGGGAGAAGCAAGGCGTAGCACGATACAGCCCCAAGTAATGCACCGTTTGTCCTTGCGCCTTGTTAATCGTCATCGCAAAGGCCGGTTGGACAGGAAACTGCTTGCGTCTCAAATGAAACGGAAAGCTCCGAATGTCTCCGTCACTGATGAAAACAATGCGGGGAATCAACACATGTTGCCCTTGTCGCTCACCGGTCATGATTGTGGCGTGGATGACATGTGGCTTGAGGGCCACAATTCGAAGCCGTGTTCCGTTGCACAGCCCTAGATCTGGATTCAGGCTCCGCATCATCATGATAGGCATTCCTACCTTGAGAGTCAATTTGTGGGGAGGCATTCCACTGATATTCATCGAGTGGAGTACCTCCTGCTCGAAGAAATTGCCGTCACCGTCGTCTTGAACAGAGTCGGAAGACATGTATTCCCGCGCCTGTCCAGTTAATCGAGCGGTCACCGCTTCATTGATGCGGTGCACGATTGCGTTCGTGGTCGTGAGGATCGTTCGGTTAGCGAAATACTCGTCGGTAGCAACCGTGGGGTTATTAATCTCGCCATACATCTCGTCAATGATCCGATCCATGCCTCTTGGAATAACGCCAGGACGAATTTCTTGGTCCTCGTCCTCTGGCACAGGTGGATTATCAATCAGTATATCGCGCGGGATCTTCATGTAATCGCTTCCTAGGGAAGGAGTTACATCATGCCTTCCCTCCCCGACTTGCAGCAGGAACTCGGAGAACGCAGCCATTTCCTCAGCAGTGTCTGCAGTATCAGCTGTGCGCACTCGCATGTTTTCCGTGAGACGGAACGTCTGGAATTAGGGCCACAGCCTAGACGACTTGAGGCAAGCGTCAATTGTCTCGACGGGTGTTCCATTCTTAACGACCGGGAGAATCTGGCGGAAATCTCCCGAAAGTACAAACACTTTCCCCCCAAAAGGCTCGGTATCGTTGTCAAGTATGTCCCGCAGTGTTCTGTCTACTGCCTCGAATGCGTGGCGATGGGCCATAGGTGCTTCGTCCCAAATAATTAAACTTGCATGCTTGATCAACTCCTGAATATGGGAGTTCTTCCTGATACCGCACGTCGAGCTCTCGTTTAATTTCAAAGGGATCTTAAATGTCGAATGAGCTGTCCTACCACCCATAAGTAAGAGCGAGGCAATACCGCTAGACGCCACAGCGATGGCGATTTTCCCCGAGAGTCTGACTTTGGCCAGTATGTTTCGAAGCAGTGTAGATTTTCCAGTACCACCCAGTCCATCGACAAAAAATAACTTCTTGCCTTCCTCCGGGCATTCAACCGCTTCAATAATCTGGTCGTAAACCACCCGCTGACTTTCGTTTAGCTGATCTTCTGTGCTTACAATTGCCTCCAAAGCTGACGCATCGTATCCAGTGAGCTCACGTCGTAGTAATCCGTTTTGGCGAAGCGCTTCACGAATCAATGTTGGGAACGACCCCAACTGAGGAAGCTCGTCGAAGTCAGCTACCGCATACCCACTCGCTTGAAGTAGTTCTTGAATGCTCATCAGCGTTTCAAATTCGACCAACGCCGACTTAAAGGGGTCCATCAAAGCCTGATGTTTGCGTGCGAAGTCTTGGGAAAGATCCGCGAAAAACCGATCCCATAGAACAGCAACATTTGCTGGAGCTGAATACACCAGAATGGTGACGAAGAGCTGGCGTAGTTGATACGGCATTTGGAACTCAGCCGCTTCTCTCAAACACGAAACCCACTCGTTGTCATTCTCCAAGTAGCCAGCCTCCCGCGACGCAATTTGGAATGTGGGGCAGACAATCCCGCTAACCGTTCTCAAGTCTTCAAACGACGTTGGACCTCTACGCTGACAGAGCAGTAGCCGAAGGTAGAACCGCTCCATATCTCGAAGAGACACGTGAATCATGCGACCAACAGCAGCTTGATACTGTTTCCGGCGAGCACACCTTTTCGGTTGCCCTTTCTCGGGCGCTTTCCAGCAGAACTCTTTGGGGATATCCTGATACAGCATTGTCCTTGCAATATGATTCTGAGGCTCTTCACTCGCACACAACTCAAAGAATCTGGTCAGCATCGTGTGACTACCACGTTCCAAAACCGCCTCCGGGTTTTCCGTCTCGCGAAAGCAAATTGTCTGGCCTGACTCGAGATGAACCGTTAGCTGTGTCACCGCATGGGTTTTCCTCTGAATTGTGAAATCGAGCAGGCGCATGCAAGCTTCCACCGGAGAAATGTACTGGGCGCTCAAGAAACGTAGAATCTCATTTGGTTCTCGACGCGCACTCTGCTGCCCTCCTCGGACTTCTTCCACAGTGAGTATAGCCATGTCGGGTCCTTTGTACACATACTTGTACAGGTATTTAACCGCAGTAATATCCGTGCGCACTTCGACATTGATGTGGCAGTTGTACTTCTGGGATAAGTACGGGTTGTACGGTACAACCCACTGGTTGATCGTAGCATTGCCGTATTCTCTGCCTTTGAACTTTAGAACACCTTGTTGCCGTCGACGTCGTCTGTAGACTGGATATCCATTGGCATTGGCTTGTGTAACTTCTGCTAAGGGCTTCGGATATCCTTTGGTGCACTTGCCGTCCTTCATACACGCGCAGGAAGGGTTTACAGGCCCGCATGGACCATGGAGCATGCATGACATGACCGTCTCATACAGCTGAGGGTTTGTATTCTTATCTGGGATCTCAGCGCATACCATCTTGTCTACGATCTCGCGGGTTCGAGGTTTGTCTTCGTCAGCCAAAATAATCAGTACGTGAGCGTGGGGGAGCCCTCGTTTCTGAAACTCGACAACGTAAATCCGCGCGCGCACTCGCCCCAGAACGCCTTGGTTTAAATCGTCAGGCATCGCTTGCAGTTTCTGCTGCCACACGCGAGCCACGATGTCTGGTCGATCTTGAGCTGTCTGGGTCTCGGAAGGTATCGCTTCAAGAATCTCGTCCCACTTAGGGTTGCACGTTTCAGTGAGGAAGACGTCGGGCCGTCCATACTCGCGTACAATTGCCATCGAATCTTGATACGACTTGTACATGGACCGCGGGCTACCCAGGTGCGAAGCCGGTAGTATGATACGCTTGCCAACCTGATTAAGAAAGTGGGTAGGTCGTTCTCTGCCGCCTCCGTCCCGGTCCGGGTGCACCAATCTGTTCTGGGCCCGGTCATATTCCGACAGCAGTACTTCTCCTTCCGCCAGAGCCAAAGTATCTTCGTTGAGCAAAGCGTCTTGAACACCCCTGTATTGATCGACGCGTAGTGTTTTCTGATTGTCGGCCACCCAGCGAAGCTGTTCTTGCTCACATTTTGCACGCTGATCTACACACCACTGCTGAAATAGACGTCCACCTTGGTGGAGAGCGGACTGATCATCCACTTTCTGGTGGAGGCGGAACGCGACGTGTTCACGAAGCGACATCGCCTTCTTGTTTCGATACTCAGCACCATTAGCGAACTCGTCTGTGTAGGTCCACCCCTTCTCTCCATATGGAAGGAGAAGCGAGTATTGGAGTGGATCGTAATCGGCGTGAGTCTCGTACAAACGTATCAGTCTTTGATCGCGTGTAAAGAGTAGTAGATCCCGAGGCTGAGCCAGGTTGCCATCCTCAATGAGAGTCGCAGCCACTTCAGACACAGTGGGGCGGTTATGTGTCCTCGGTCGCGAGGAGTTGTCATGCAGACGGAACACCAAGTCTACTGGAGCCTCCGTGTTGTATTGGCGCACTTGCTGCCCAAAGTGAAGGAACCGTTGCGCTAATGGGTTGTGCTCTGCCATCATTTTCTCGATGTCTAGTAGTGTAACACGATCCAGATCCGCGAATATACCAAGACGTCGCTCCGCGCGGCGTTGCATGTCTGGATCCACAATGTAGATCTGCGCAAACTTGGGTGCTACCCGCACGCCTGTCCGACAGTCTATGTGGGGAAGGAGGGACCCTAGGTAGTGCCCCATAGCCCCTTGAATGCGATATGTGTACACCCCGTGTGTACCTGCAACGCTCTCGTCTTGATGCACGTTTTGAAACGATCGGTTTGAGCACGAAGCACCGTAAAAGCAAAAGCTTGGTTGTAGGCACGGATTTGACGGCGGAACCCGGGATCTCCGTACAGCTGAAGCAGCTTTGGTGGCGCGGGGTGCAGTGGAGGTAACTTTACCCTGCCTGCCAGACAGCATGATATCGCAGACTCGCCAGGCCACTTCCAAGCATTGCAGATCGGACAAATGGTTGTAGCCGGAAGCTTGTGCCGGCCGCTCACCACGTCGTCACCCGTTATCATGGACGCATCGAAGTCTTCGAGGGATATAAGAGCGTGTCCATGCCGGATGCATTGGCGTCGAGTGCGCACCCGCTCGAGTTCTTGCTGGCGCTCGTCTTCTGCCTGCCCAGCTCGTCGATTGGATTGCCGTTGTCGGTCTAGGGCGCGCTCAGCTACCCGATCATGTTCATTCAGTTCTGCTCTGTGTGAGGCTTGCTGCTGCCGATTCTGCTCCCGTTGTTCCTGAAGCTCATCTCCACGTAACCGAGCTCTTTGGGCGCGCTTGCGCTCGGCATCTTTCTTCCTCGATCGATCACGTTGAGACAGCGTCATATTAGCTCGTCTCGTACGGGCCCTCTGCGCATCACCGGCACGGCGGCGTTCGTTGAGAGATAGCGTCTCGTTATCTCTGTTTCCGCTAGCGTGCTGCGTTCTCGAGACAGGGGGCATTTCTTGAGCGGTAGGTTGTGGTACGCCAGGCACTTCAAATAAAGCCTCTTCAGCGGCTCCTGCTTGATATGCCGCCTCCATTCGAGCCGCAAACCGACGCTGATGTACCACAGGATCGGACTCTTCCGCCTTCTCCTCCTCCTCTTCAATGCGATCAGCCGGAGCTTCCGCCGCTTCTGTGACTTCTGTCTCGTCTTGGTGCACACTGAGGGCCTTCAGCGCTTTGTTCAAGTCGTAGCGTTTCTTCCTGCGCTTGGTCTGACGTCGTTTCCGTGCATCCTTTTCCTCTTGCCTGGGTGTCGCGTTGATCCGTTCGTTCTCGCGCAGGGCCTCCTCCAGTTCCTCGCGCGTTCTCTTTCGCTTACTCCGACCCATAGTTCTGCGAACACGAAAACGTGACGCGTTAGACAATGTCTAAGTACACCGCACGTAGCAGTAGGTTTTCATCGAGTAGTGTGTTGGAATATGCGTACTACCCGGGATTGCTTGCCCCCATCAAGGTTATCTCCGATCACTTATCCCACAGTCACGGGCCGTGAGGCCCGGAGCGGTTTTAGTCTGCAAATTGTGCAGTCGAATCTTCAGGGTTGGGCCCCCGGGTAGTACTGTAGCTTGAGGTGCGATATCCTTTTGCCAAAAGGGCGGCCGTTAATTGCAAAGGCTGGTTATTGATAGGCTATTACAGCCCCCATCCCATCTGTCGGTTAAAAGAGGCCAGTTACGGTACCCCTCCTGACCAACTGCACGCACGCAATGTGCGTGCCCATCAATAACCATTAACGACCGGCTCAACTGGTTCGCTGTCGGGTTTGCGGTCAATGGACCAGGTGCCAAATGTGCTCTCGCGCAGAGTGGGCGGTGGGATAAAGCCCCACCCAGAGGGCTCCGGAACTAAATCCCCATAGCACGGCTACCTACTTGCAGGATAAAATCCCGCAAGTTATAAGCTACCCCCTAAGCAGCCCCAGGAACCTCGGACTATCTGTGTATGTGTGTCTTGCTAGCTACTCCTGTAAACTAACATGCATACATGCAGCGTACCTTTAGTGTCGTGGCGCTCCGCAGCTTCCGTTTTGAAAATGGGGGCAAAATGAAATTTGAACTGTGCATTTTAAGTACGATGTGTAGACCACATATAATATGTACACCACATATTGCAATTTTAGCGAATCGAGGCCGCCTTTGCTGCGCTCGGCAGCCAGTAGAACGCCCGCATTTGCGTTACATTAATTAACCCTAGCCGCGGACGGACTGACAGACAACACACTCCACTAGAGAGGTAAGACTAGCCGTTCGCCGCCGCTACGCGGCGGAGGTGGCAGGCTGTAGTCCCAGGGGAAATGGGTTCACGCCTTTGCTGCGCTCCGGCGTAAACATGTTTTATGTAAACGTGATGTATTAAATGCATATGAAATTGAACATTCCTACTCCGAACCAAAGATCTGCCTGTAGACAATGTTCTGGGCGTAGACCCCCATCCACCTCCTCCAGCTTTGGGTACTCGACCAGCGCCTTGAATCTTGATCTTGAAGTAACTCGCGACATCGCAACGTACAGCTGCCCGTGGGAAAAGCAAGGCGTAGCAAGATACAGCCCCAAGTACTGCACCGTTTGTCCTTGCGCCTTGTTAATCGTCATCGCAAAGGCCGGTTGGACAGGAAACTGCTTGCGTCTCAAATGAAACGGAAAGCTCCGAATGTCTCCGTCACTGATGAAAACAATGCGGGGAATTAACACATGTTGCCCTTGTCGCTCACCTGTCATGATTGTGGCGTGGATGACATGTAACTTGAGGTCCACAATTCGAAGCCGTGTTTTATTGCACAGCCCTAGTTCTGGATTCAGGCTCCGCATCATCATGATAGGCATTCCTACCTTGAGAGTCAATTTGTGGGGAGGCATTCCACTGATATTCATCGAGTGGAGTACCTCCTGCTCGAAGAAATTGCCGTCACCGTCGTCTTGAACAGAGTCGGAAGACATGTATTCCCGCGCCTGTCCAGTTAATTGATCGGTCACCGCTTCATTAATGCGGTGCATGATTGTGTTCGTGGTCGTGAGGATCGTTCGGTTAGCGAAATACTCGTCGGTAGCAACCTCGGGGTTATTAATCTCGCCATACATCTCGTCAATGATCCGATCCATGCATCTTGGAGTAACGCCCGGACGAATTTCCTGGTCCTCGTCCTCTGGCACAGGAGGATTCTCAATCAGCATATCACGCGGGATCTTCATGTAATCGCTTCCTAGGGAAGGAGTTACATCATGCCTTCCCTCCCCGACTTGCAGCAGGAACTCGGAGAACGCAGCCATTTCCTCAGCAGTGTCTGCAGTATCAGCTGTGCGCACTCGCATGTTTTCCGTGAGACGGAACGTCTGGAATTAGGGCCACAGCCTAGACGACTTGAGGCAAGCGTCAATTGTCTCGACGGGTGTTCCATTCTTAACGACCGGGAGAATCTGGCGGAAATCTCCCGAAAGTACAAACACTTTCCCCCCAAAAGGCTCGGTATCGTTGTCAAGTATGTCCCGCAGTGTTCTGTCTACTGCCTCGAATGCGTGGCGATGGGCCATAGGTGCTTCGTCCCAAATAATTAAACTTGCATGCTTGATCAACTCCTGAATATGGGAGTTCTTCCTGATACCGCACGTCGAGCTCTCGTTCAATTTCCAAGGGATCTTGAATGTAGAATGAGCTGTCCTACCACCCATGAGCAAGAGCGAGGCAATACCGCTAGACACCACAGCGATGGCGATATTCCCCGATAGTCTGACTTTGGCCAGTATGTTTCGAAGCAGTGTAGATTTTCCAGTACCACCCGGGCCATCGACAAAAAATAGTTTCTTGCCTTCCTCCGGGCATTCAACCGCTTCAATAATATGGTCGTAAGCCACCCGCTGACTTTCGTTTAGCTAATCTTCTGTGTTTACAATCACCTCCAAAGCTGACGCATCGTATCCAGTGAGCTCACGTCGTAGTAATTCGTTTTGGCGAAGCGCTTCACGAATCAATGTTGGGAACGACCCCAACTGAGGAAGCTCGTCGAAGTCAGCTACCGCATACCCACTCGCTTGAAGTAGTTCTTGAATGCTCATCAGCGTTTCAAATTCGACAAACGCCGACTTGAAGGGGTCCATCAAAGCCTGATGTTTGCGTGCGAAGTCTTGGGGAAAGATCCGCAAAGAACCGATCCCATAGAACACCAACATTTGCTGGAGCTGAATACACCAGAATGGTGACAAGGAGCTGGCGGTAGTTGATACGGCATTTGTAACTCAGGCCGCTTCCTTCAAACACGATACCCCACTCGTTATCATTGTGCAAGTAGCCAGCCTACCGCGTCAGCAATTTGGAATGTTGAGCAGACAATTCCCGTTACCGCTCTCAACTCTTCAAACGGCGTTGGGCCTCTACGCTGACAGAGCAGTAGCAGAAGATAGAAGCGCTCCATATCGCGAGGAGACACGTGAATCGTGCGACCCACCGGCAGCTTGATACTGTTTTCTGCGAACCCCACCTTTTCGGTTGACCTTTCTTCGGCGCTTTCCAGCAGAACTCTTTAGGGATGTCCTGATACAACATCGTTCTGGCAATATGATTCTCGGGCATTTCGCTCGCACACAACTCAAAGAATCTGGTCAGCATCGTGTGACTACCACGTTCCAAAACCGCCTCCGGGTTTTCCGTCTCGCGAAAGCAAATCGTCTGGCCTGACTCGAGATGAACCGTTAGCTGTGTCACCGCATGGTTTTTCCCCTGAATTGTGAAATCGAGCAGGCGCATGCAAGCTTCCACCGGAAAAATGTACCGGGCGCTCAAGAAACGTAGAATCTTATTTGGTTCTCGACGCGCACTCTGCTGCCCTCCTCGGACCTCTTCCACAGTGAGTATAGCCATGTCGGGTCCTTTGTACACATACTTGTACTGGTATTTAACCGCAGTAATATCCGTGCACACTTCCACATTGATGTGGCAGTTGTACTTCTGGGATAAGTACGGGTTGTACGGTACAACCCACTGGTTGATCGTAGCATTGTCGTACTCTCTGCCTTTGAACTTTAGAACACCTTGTTGCCGTCGACGTCGTCTGTAGACTGGATATCCATTGGCATTGGCTTGTGTAACTTCTGCTAAGGGCTTCGGATATCCTTTGGTGCACTTGCCGTCCTTCATGCACGCGCAGGAAGGGTTTACAGGCCCGCATGGACCATGGAGCATGCATGACATGACCGTCTCATACAGCTGAGGGTTTGTATCCTTATCTGGGATCTCAGCGCATACCATCTTGTCTAAGATCTCGCGGGCACGAGGTTTGTCTTCGTCAGCCAAAATAATCAGTACGTGAGCGTGGGGGAGCCCTCGTTTCTGAAACTCGACAACGTAAATCCGCGCGCGCACTCGCCCCAGAACGCCTTGGTTTAAATCGTCAAGCATCGCTTGCAGTTTCTGCTGCCACACGCGAGCCACGATGTCTGGTCGATCTTGAGCTGTCTGGGTCTCGGAAGGTATCGCTTCAAGAATCTCGTCCCACTTAGGGCTGCACGTTTCAGTGAGGAAGACGTCGGGCCGTCCATACTCGCGTACAATTGCCATCGAATCTTGATACGACTTGTACATGGACCGCGTGCTACCCAGGTGCGAAGCCGGTAGTATGATACGCTTACCAACCTGATTAAGAAAGTGGGTAGGTCGTCCTCTGCCGCCTCCGTCCCGGTCCGGGTGCACCAATCTGTTCTGGGCCCGGTCATATTCCGACAGCAGTACTTCTCCTTCCGCCAGAGCCAAAGTATCTTCGTTGAGCAAAGCGTCTTGAACACCTCTGTATTGATCGACGCGTAGTGTTTTCTGATTGTCGGCCACCCAGCGAAGCTGTTCTTGCTCACATTTTGCACGCTGATCTACACACCACTGCTGAAATAGACGCCCACCTTGGTGGAGAGCGGACTGATCATCCACTTTCTGGTGGAGGCGGAACGCGACGTGTTCACGAAGCGACATCGCCTTCTTGTTTCGATACTCAGCACCATTAGCGAACTCGTCTGTGTAGGTCCACCCCTTCTCTCCATATGGAAGGAGAAGCGAGTATTGGAGTGGATTGTAATCGGTGTGAGTCTCGTACAAACGTATCAGTCTTTGATCGCGTGTAAAGAGTAGTAGATCCCGAGGCTGAGCCAGGTTGCCATCCTCAATGAGAGTCGCAGCCACTTCAGACACAGTGGGGCGATTATGTGTCCTCGGTCGCGAGGAGTTGTCATGCAGACGGAACACCAAGTCTACTGGAGCCTCCGTGTTGTGTTGGCGCACTTGCTGCCCAAAGTGAAGGAACCGTTGCGCTAATGGGTTGTGCTCTGCCATCATTTTCTCGATGTCTAGTAGTGCAACACGATCCAGATCCGCGAATATACCAAGACGTCGCTCGGCGCGGCGTTGCATGTCTGGATCCACAATGTAGATCCGAGCAAACTTGGGTGCTACCCGCGCACCTGTCCGACGGTCTATGTGGGGGAGGCGAGACCCTAGGTAGTGCCCCATAGCCCCTTGAATGCGATATGTGTACACCCCGTGTGTACCAGCAACGCTCTCGTCTTGACGTACGTTCTGAAACGAACGGTTTGAGCACGAAGCACCAATCGACGTAAACGCGAAGGCTTGGTTGTAGGCACGAATTTGACGGCGGAACTCGGCATCTCCGTACAGCTGACGCAACTTCCGTGGCGCCGGGTGCAGTAAAGGCAGCTTTACCCTGCCTGCCAGACAGCATGATATTGCACAGACTCGCCTGGCCACTTCCAAGCATTGCAGATCGGACAAATGGCTGTAGCCGGAAGCTGTGCCGACGCTCACACGTCGTCACCGTTATCATGGACGCATCGAAGTCTTCGAGGGATATAAGAGCGTGTCCATGTCGGATGCATTGGCGTCGAGTGCGCACCCGCTCGAGTTCTTGCTGGCGCTCGTCTTCTGCCTGCCCAGCTCGTCGATTGGATTGCCGTTGTCGGTCTAGGGCGCGCTCAGCTACCCGATCATGTTCATTCAGTTCTGCTCTGTGTGAGGCTTGCTGCTGCCGATTCTGCTCCCGTTGTTCCTGAAGCTCATCTCCACGTAACCGAGCTCTTTAGGCGCGCTTGCGCTCGGCATCTTTCTTCCTCGATCGATCACGTTGAAACAGCGTCATATTAGCTCGTCTCGTACGGGCCCTCTGCGCATCACCGGCACGGCGGCGTTCGTTGAGAGATAGCGTCTCGTTATCTCTGTTTCCGCTAGCGTGCTGCGTTCTCGAGACAGGGGGCATTTCTTGAGCGGTAGGCCAGGCACTTCAAATAAAGCCTCTTCAGCGGCTCCTGCTTGATATGCCGCCTCCATTCGAGCCACAACCCGACGCTGATGTACCACAGGATCGGACTCTTCCGTCTTCTCCTCCTCCTCTTCAATGCGATCAGCCGGAACTTCTGTCGCTTCTGTGACTTCTGTCGCGTCTTGGTGCACACTGAGGGCCTTCAGCGCTTTGTTCAAGTCGTAGCGTTTCTTCCTGCGCTTGGTCTGACGTCGTTTCCGTGCATCCTTTTCCTCTTGCCTGGGTGTCGCGTTGATCCGTTCGTTCTCGCGCAGGGCCTCCTCCAGTTCCTCGCGCGTTCTCTTTCGCTTACTCCGACCCATAGTTCTGCGAGCACGAAAACGTGACGCGTTAGACAATGTCTAAGTACACCGCACGTAGCAGTAGGTTTTCATCGAGTAGTGTGTTGGAATATGCGTACTACCCGGGATTGCTTGCCCCCATCAAGGTTATCTCCGATCACTTATCCCACAGTCACGGGCCGTGAGGCCCGGAGCGGTTTTAGTCTGCAAATTGTGCAGTCGAATCTTCAGGGTTGGGCCCCCGGGTAGTATTGTAGCTTGAGGTACGATATCCTTTTGCCAAAAGGGCGGCCGTTAATTGCAAAGGCTGGTTATTGATAGGCTATTACAGCCCCCATCCCATCTGTCGGTTAAAAGAGGCCAGTTACGGTACCCCTCCTGACCAACTGCACGCACGCAATGTGCGTGCCCATCAATAACCATTAACGACCGGCTCAACTGGTTCGCTGTCGGGTTTGCGGTCAATGGACCAGGTGCCAAATGTGCTCTCGCGCAGAGTGGGCGGTGGGATAAAGCCCCACCCAGAGGGCTCCGGAACTAAATCCCCATAGCACGGCTACCTACTTGCAGGATAAAATCCCGCAAGTTATAAGCTACCCCCTAAGCAGCCCCAGGAACCTCGGACTATCTGTGTATGTGTGTCTTGCTAGCTACTCCTGTAAACTAACATGCATACATGCAGCGTACCTTTAGTGTCGTGGCGCTCCGCAGCTTCCGTTTTGAAAATGGGGGCAAAATGATATTTGAACTGTGCATTTTAAGTACGATGTGTAGACCACATATAATATGTACACCACATATTGCAATTTTAGCGAATCGAGGCCGCCTTTGCTGCGCTCGGCAGCCAGTAGAACGCCCGCATTTGCGTTACATTAATTAACCCTAGCCGCGGACGGACTGACAGACAACACACTCCACTAGAGAGGTAAGATATTATACACACTAGCGGTCTGGGCGTACGCTCCGCGGACGCTAGGGCATGGTTGGTTGGTGTAGAGAGGGCCGACCACCTCCGCTGCGCTGCGGTGGGCTTAGAATTTCTACTCAAAGCGAAGCAACATATATTACATGTATACTGTGATCTACTTATGCTACGTTCCAAAACAACACCGCACACAGTATCTATAGTGCTCACATGTTATGGTAGACATGACCAGGGTTTATCGTGATCTGCAAGATGAGCACCATCTTAGTTGGGAGGGTTTTGTCTATAATCTCATTTGAGCGCATAGCTCCCAAAATGTCACGAATCGGAGGCGCGCGTGGTTGCAACGCTAATATATGCTGTACGGAAGACGGGTCAGTATCAATGATGCTACGAAATATGCGTAGATCGGTGAGGAATCCCAGTGTAGCTGGAGTAAAAACGCCTACTCAAACATATTACCCATCTGCACGTCATCGCCGTGAGGCAGTCGACACATATCATCGATTGCGACGGTTTAATAGAGCAATGTTAATCAGCTCCTCGCGCGAAGTATCTTTTAGGATAGGTAGTTTTTGCCGATGGTCGCCACAAACATCAATATTATGCTTTGAAATTATTCTGCTGAGCTGTTTGTGATGTTACTGAAGGGTATTTCCACTATCTTCCGCATGAATTTATCTTACTTGCATAGCTGACGTACTTTCTGACTTATTGGCATAGCTACTGACTGACAAAGTGGCGTAAATCCTTTCCGACTGACATTATACTGGGTCCGATATATACGACAAACATACAAAGGTATATGGCTGTAGGCAGAGTATCAGATCGTAGTGATGCTTAGACTTGATTTGTTCGTGTACATTAGATGGAGTACTATCGCTGCCTACTTATCCGCTCGGCGTGCTATTTGATGTGTCCGTGCATATATCGCAAGGTCGTTAATGAGTGTATTTGCCACGCGCTCGTGATAGTTCAACCTATGCATGGGGTCACTGTTTCTTTATCGGTACTTTTGCATCGTGGTGCTAGCTTTCTGCGCCTACGCTTCTGATAAATGACCCAAGCGCGCCACTAACTGGACGTAGGTCATAACCGCGGTGATACAGGCAAGCTGACCGTGCGTATGTAGGTAGTAGTCAACGCGAAATATGCGCGCGGCGGGTACATCTTATAATCATTCGCGACTCAACCGGACTCTCGTCTCGACCATTATACACAGGAAACTAAAATACAGTACTGCGTACAGGCACATCGACTTGCGACGACACCTGTATGGTCAACACTACCATAGACGTGCTTGTGTCTATGTCGACAGCAACTTATTGGTCGGTGCATAGTGCTCACTCTATACTGAAGCTTACATTCGTGAGCGCACATTAATGAAATCGCTGTGAGCGTTGGTGGTACAGATAGCATGGTTTTGCGTGTGCCCACGTGAGCGAGTGTACGTGCCATCTACGGTGACGCGTATGCGGATAGGAACCACCAACTTGCAGCGGTGCACAGTTGATTCCATGTGCTAATTAATATATGAAACGCGCTACGCTCTATAGGTGCGT